>NC_081439.1:40434825-40776491 GCF_949786415.1 Peromyscus eremicus
TAATAATTTAATTAGAATATCATAAATTGAGCATTCAAATGATACCTAAAATTATATTTGGCCTACTGGGTGAGGATGAGAGTGACACCTTCCATTATTTATAAACTATGACAATTAAAAAAGGAACAACAGCCTATGAAATTTCTGAGAGAAGTATTTGCTGCTTGTAGGTCGGTTGCTGTGGTTAGCTAACTGCCCTGGGCCCTGTATTGATTTTGCTCAATAGGAAATTGATGGTGAATTGCAGAAGAAGAAAGAGGAGCTGAATGCAGTGCGCAGGCAAGCTGAGGCCTTGTCTGAGAATGGGGCCGCAATGGCAGTGGAGCCAACTCAAATCGAGCTCAGCAAGCGTTGGCGGGAAATTGAGAGCAATTTTGCTCAGTTTCGAAGACTCAACTTTGCACAAATTGTGAGTTGTTACTGGCAAACCCACGTATGTGTTTGCAACTAATACTCTATTAACAGAAGCCTACTAACAACACCAAAAAATCTGGGCTTAGTAACAAACTTTTATGGTGCATTCTAAAAGTGAGGCGTTCCCCTCACTTTGGGCTTCTGTAATTCAAAAGCTTAATATTCATGATTAAAGACAAAAGGACAAGTGATAGGAAAAGGCCCCTTATTCAAAATGAAAAAGAAAATATCTACATCTTAATTTCATTTGCTACATCATTTTTCATAACATTGGCAATGTGAATTTGTCAATTTCTCATACATTTATTTACTTCACTGTCTAATTCAGAAATACGCATTGCTTTCCTGAGATCATCCCATGCTGATTTTACTTTCTTACTGTATACATGGTGAATAATAAATATTTTATGAAATATGTTATCTTGACCTACATAAGATCCTCTCATTGACTTAAAGAAGTTTACTTTACTCTTGGATTAGGCACTTAGTGGGTCACAGTGCTCCTTAGACGAACTGGATGGCTCATGATAAGTTGATATTTGATGGAAGATCAAATACAAATGTCATCACTAAAGTATTAGAAACCAAAAGGAAAGGAGAGTCCTTTCAAACAACAGGATGGAATATGTTTCTGATACACTCTTTGAAAAGGCAATTCAGAATTGTATAATCATTCTTGATTATTTGTAATAGGGTAGAAACAACAGAGACTTTTTGACAAATACACTTTTGTTCCTTACTCAAGTTCTTAGAAGGTAAAGAAGAATGACCATCATCTGCATTTCCAGAAAAGTATGCATCGCAAACCAAGGATATAAATGTCTGAGAAAAATGACCATTTTGCATTGTGTAACTAAAAACTGCATGGGATTCAATTAAGAAATGAGATTTCTTCTGTGATATTATTAATTCCAATTATTACAGTGTATATGTAACATGCCTAAAATAATTAAAGTAACTATTTTATGAGTGTGTATGGGACAATACATGGCATATTATTGTGACTTTCTTTTATATTTTAAAGAAAATTCATAAGTATACAGTTTTTATGAAATTCAATAATCTCAACTTTAATTGCAGCTAACTATTGTAAATAATTTGAAAAATAATGTTTTAAGAAATAATAGCCAGCCATGATGATGTATGCCTGTAATCATTGCAGTTATGAGGTCGAGGTAGCAGAACCAGGAAGTCAGCCAATCTGCTTCAAAAAATAAAAATTAAAAACAAAAAATAGAAATACTGGAACCATTTTATTTTATGTTTAGCTGACTGAACATTGAAGTCTTTGAGCTTTCATATTCAATATTATAAGCATGATATTGCATAAATCACTAATACTTGAAAAAGCAGGCAACATATAAATTATGGTAGGATAATTTCTGTGTATGTAGAAGTGTGAATGTTCATGTGCATGTGGGTGTAAATTCAGGTGTGGTTAAATGTATATGTGTGGGGGTGCAGGTGGAATTCAAAGTAAGAAGACAGTTTCAGGTGTTGATTTTCAGGTTCCAGCAAGCTGTTCTTCAGATTCCAATTATTTGTAGGAGGAGACTGGTCTTCTAATTGGCCTGGAATTCAACAAGTTGACTAGGCTTATTGGTCTACCAGGGAACCCAAGAATCCATCTGCTTATCTTCTCAGTACTTAGAGTCCAAGCATATACAACCGTGCCTTTAATAATAATAATAATTAATAATTTTTAATAATAATAATATACAATAATATATAATATAATATGTATGGTCCTGGTGCTTGAACTCAAATCCCAGTCATCATTCTTGCAAAGCAAGTATTTTTTTTTCCCTTTGGAACTACCTACATATGTCCTCGTAGAATAATTTTGCTTTTATTTAATAGAACATTTATAAAACAATTCTTATCTTATGGAATTAGCTTATATAATCCATTTTCTCCACTTCTGTTTATAAGTTTTAAATGGTACATATACCATTATACACACACACACATATACACACATTTTGGAACAGTACCTTTTGAGCCATTTAAGATAGTTAGGCTAATTATGGGTTGTTGTTTTTTTTTAAGATGAGAACAATAACCTTATCTAATCTATTGTGATCAATACACATTGCAAGTTAGATAAAATCTATGGACCAGTAATTTTATATGGTGGCAAACAGTATTAGCAGAAATTTCAGACTAATCCTTTGACTCAATCAATGAAGGGTATGAGTCTACACAAATTTTCTGATAAAGTTTTTATTGAATTTTTGTCACCTTCATGAAGATAAAGAGTAATGTAAAAAATTTAAAGGCTTTAAAAGCTCCATAGCAGAAAACTATGTATCAATTTTAGTAAAAATATATTTACAAATTAGAATATACAAGGAAACTTTTTTTGCTGAAAATTCTAGAAGACATGGAAACTAGAATAAAAAGTATTCTGTGGTATGCATCAGAAGGGTTCCAGAGTGTAAAATTGGAGAAGATGAGGAAAAGACAATATTTTATATAATTAAGTGGCATTTTATACTTTTGAATTGATTTCAGTTTACATGACTTTTCACATTGAATAAAAATCTACTACTGCAGAAAAATAACAGTGATTCCATATCTATCTAGTCTTGAATAAAACTATAATATTAAATGACCAAGAATGTACCACAGTAGAAAGACTAACAATACTCACAGAAGACTTTTCATCAACAATAGATATTGACTACAATAGACGTTAGATGAGCTTCAAAATGCTAGAGGCAAGACATTCAGAGGTGCAACTAGTGTTATATATAGAAAAAAAATTATGTATTAACTTTTAAATAAAGGAATTAGAAACACAATTCTTTTGTGAATAAAAAAATGAACCCAAAGTAGAATAAGATATTCAATGTTGTTAATTTATCTTCCCTATTAAAATAAGAACAACAAAATATTTTTGATACTAAAATTCTGATAAATGCTGGAAAGAAAGAGTATTGTGTGAATGTAGAAGCTATTTTAATAAATCCTACATGAAATAATAAAAATATGAGACATTTACATTGTGTCATATATGTTGTATCCATGTGCTCTTATGAATTATTACCATTCATGTTTTAGATAAAAAAGTGTAGTGCACCTTTAGAATAAATATACAAGTAGAACGCATTGCATGGCCTGTCCAATAAAAGAAACATACAAACAGCTATTTAGTTGAAGAAGAACAATTTAAAAAAGAAAATTCTCTTTTCCAATACAACTGTAGTTTCCATGGGAATCTTGATATCAAATTTCAGGTATATGATACCATTATTAAAATATTTAAATCCCCAAACATCAAATTTAGTTTCTTATCTTTCATGCCTTGGAGGTATCTCAAACACAGTATAGCATCATGTAGAATAATTGTCTCCCAGATTACCATCTACATTAACTGGTGCCCACAAAACTCACCAGATGTTAGGAGATCACACCATCATTCATTTAAGTCTAAAATTTAGACACCATGATTCCATGATTCTTCTTTTTATCTCATTACATAATGTTAATTTTAAAGCCACTTTAAATTTACCATTACCTTTCATCAGATCATTCATTGCTATCTGCATTACAGAAATTCTAATTTAAAACTCATCATCTCTCACCTGGTTTATTTCAACAACCTCCAATCCCTGCTTTCAGTGTCTTCCCAACAGCACTATATTCTTTGTTGTAAAGCTAATGTATTCCTTATAAGATAACATTGATGCTAAGACCCTAGTGTCTATCACACTTACAGCAAAATCCTATGAGCTCTACTGTTTATCATCAGTTATGGAGGCTTTATCTCCATTTCTGCTATTGTGCTGCTATACTCACTTAAATGACTCTCTTCTATATTGAAGTACAGTGATTTCATTTCATTTCCATTCCAGAATCTAAGAAGGTTTTTTTTTGGTGAACTCTATTAAATCTATAAATGTGCATACATGCCTACTTATTTAGTTACCTTTTCATTTAGAAACAGTGAATACTAAGACTTTGACATATAATCTGCACATTTTCTGTTAATAGTGTTGGCTTTAAAAATACTTTATAAATCCAAAATGGGATATGGAGACTGCTGATCAAAGAACACTTTTATGACCAGTGCTCTGGAAGTGGGGATACTATTGAAACTGGAAACTAACACTATGATTGTAAAGAGTGAATATGAACTGGGTTACAAAAATATATCATACAAGAAAGCTTTATTATATGAGAGTATTCAGAAGACATTTTTACAAGATTGACAGTATGTATTTCCAAAACATATGTTCGTAAAAAGATGGTGGAAATTAATGTTTTACATTACTCACCCTAAATGCCAGAGAAAACATAATGTGACATTATTCCTTAAGTAACATTGAAAAATGAAATTCATTTATACTGTGGATATTTTTCTACTAACCTATGAATTAAAATTTTTTGAATAGTATTTTCTATTTTTTTCAAGCACCTAGTTTGATTATTTTGACATCCTCAATATTGTTTCAATTGCTACTGAAATTATCCAAAATCATACCTAAAAGACAGAAGACATCAAATGAATCAATGCTTTCTAAATGTGGAAGGATTAAAGATATATATTCAAATATTTTGAGGAAACACAGAATTAAGCAAAGTGTCCTTATTTTATAATTCTCAGAATATCTAACATTAGAGTGCCTTAATTTTTATTAGACGGATAGATTCAATAGTCCGTCACATTTGATCAGGTGCAGTAGAAAGTGAAAATGCCATTTGAGATTGTCGGTAGGATTCATGTTTGATAACAACAACTATTGTTCCTTAAAAAATGTTGTGGGGAAAGCATCAAGTTACCTTTATGCATCTGTTGGTTGTGATGTTCTTAAAGTTAAACAGAAATATATAAGAAAATAAGTTACAGAGTCATTTTCAAATAACTTTTGTAAAATAATGACTGACCCTAGATTTCATATTTATTCACAAAGCACAATTTTTATATTCTGTCTTCTACTACATAGTGAAAAAAGTTACTATTGAGAATAAAAAGGGAAAACATTTTCTTTGCATAATTATCACATATATTTTTGTATTCGCATTGAAGTAAAAACAAAGGCTATCAGCTGCCAATGCAACATCCTTGGAAAATAAAGTGTTCTTACTTAGACACAGAATTGTCTTAAGTAAATGAAGTTGTGAATATAAAAGACTAATAGTAGTTGCCAAGGAAATTATTGACCCAGGAATTAGTTGTTTATAGAATTTTCATCCTCTCAGCTTAAATACCATAATTAACGTATCACAAAGGTTAAGAGAGAAATTACATATGTTAAGATTGTATAAGTCTATTTTTACTAGATTTTGATGATGGTAATGGTTGTGGCATTTTCTATAATACTTTTTGCTTTTGCCTCTATTTATGTAGCTTGATACTTCAGTGGATGTTAAGGAAAGAGATATATGTGAAGCTAGAATGCATTTCTAAGAGCACAGTATAATGACTGATTTTCTCACCCCTTATTTTGCAAAGCATGGGAATTCTGGATAAATACGAGCTCAGATGAAACCCATTTTCCCAAAGAGAAGCATAAATAAATAATCAATCATCTGTGATACTAAACCTAATGGCTATGAAAACATTTTGGGACAGTTAAAGACAAGAATCATACATGGCTTTGTACAAGATACATTGTAGAGATGGAAATAAAACCTAAGTTTATGCCTAAGTTTACCATCTTAGGAACTGCCTTCATAATACAACGAAGAATAGAGAAATACTACTCACATAGAAAGAAAAGCAATATCTGAGATGGCAATTGTTTAGAATTTCCTAAAATCATTAAGAGTTCTAGTACTCCAACTGAGAAACTGAGCAAACCTAAAGCATGTAAAATAATAAATATACTTAAAAGTCCATTATGGTAAAATTAATCAATTCTAAAACATATACATGTTTTAGGTGGTTTTGAAAAGACATACAGATTTAGGAATTAATAAAAAGAAAAATCCCAGCCGATTTAGAGCTTTGGTATAAACCAGAAATTGGTGAAATAGTAACATACAAATAAAATACTTATGAACATTAAATTTAACATTTAAGGAAATTCTTTGAAGTAAAACTTTGAAGGGTGGATATATAGCTCAGTATAAGGTGTTTGTTGCACAAGCATGAGGAACTGAGGTTGATCCTCAGAACCAAGAGAAAAATCCAGATGTTGTGACATGAATTTATGATCCTACAAAAGGCAACTGGATCTCTCAGGCTCCATGACCAGCCTGAATATCCTAGTTAGTAAAAAAGACAATTTTAAAAAACTAGAATCATGCCATTTGAGGAAGAACATCAGTGGTTAGCCTCTCGCCTCTACAAGAACATGTGTGCACACACCTGCATGCATATATGCGCCTGCAAAAAAATACTCATATAAAAACACACAAAGGACTAATACTGAAATAAACTTCTTTTCAATGAGAAGTGAATTAACTATCATAAGAATCTCATTGAATAGACATGGAAGTTTTGTTTTAAACAACAAAGTAACCAGAGGTGGAATGTTTAGGTAGCAGAGAAAAATATAACAAATAAGATAAACAGAAAAGGCTGCAAAGAACTACATTTTACATACAATTAACTCATTTATAAATACATCAAACATAAGGAAATTAACATTCTGTGTACTGGTGCCATATGACTTGCCTGAAAGGTTATTGATTGGAGTTGACCTAGTCTATTGCCCGTCTGTTTCTTTTTAATCACTATTGATCATAGATACCTCCCTTTGTCCTTTAAGGGTGAAATACTTCTGTGATCAGTCCTTGGATATTTTCTGCTTTTAATCTTTATTATATATGTCTTGATGTTTTCATGATTTTATAACTAGCTATAAGCCAGAATCACCACATTTTAAAAATCAAGCCCATTATTCTTCCACGAGCTGCCTTATCAACTCAATTGAATTTTCAAGTAAAAATCTATACCCACTTTTCTTTACCTGTTATCAATATAAACAGGGTCATCATTTGAAAATATATGTCATATATGTCAAATCAAAACCTTTCCATTGGTTCTCACTTATTTTAAAGTGAAATTCGAAGTGCTTCCATAAATTACAAAGGCTAATAATACCTGGCTAGGTCACTGCTTAACTCTCTAACATTATCATTATATTGCTTTATTCTTCTCTGGCTAAAGTTATCTCTGTAACTTCAATGTATCTGACATTACATGTTCTCTGTGCCTAAAACACTTCCCCCATTTATTTGTGTGGTTGCTTCCATTTCTCTCTTATTCAGAAATGTTCTCAACCAATCTCAATCTCTCTGTCTCCCTTTCTCTCCTGCTCATCCATCACCACCACACTATACAGCTCTTACCTCCATATTCATACTTCACAAATGTTTTCACTATTTATTTTTTCTACAACGTGGACTAACAATATGTAGCCTTTTTTGATAATTATTTCTCTACAAATGAAGATAGATCCAATAATACAGAATAGTTCTGCAGTTCTATGTTCTAGAAAAAATGAATAGATACACAATACATATATATATATATATATATATATATATATATATATATAAAATTTATGAGCTTATTAATAAAATCCCATAATAAGATTTTGTAGGGATCAAAATGTTATAGATTCACAGTATATGTTAATAATTTTGCAAGGTGATATGACATATGTGGAGTATAAAATCTGTGAATAATATATATATATACACAAACTTTATAGATAAAATGGTTAATTCAAGCAATTAACTGAATCATGAGAATATTAACTGAATTAACTAGGAGTTCTAAGTAGTTATATTAGCATAGGGCTTTTGGCTTCCTGACTCTCTCTAGCCCAAATATGTTACTATGTATGAACTTGGATGTAATTATAATCAAATAATCTTGCAAGTTAAAAGAAACTTGTTATTTTGTACACATAGGATTTATAAATGGCTGGCTTTCAATAACACAATAAACAAATTATTATAATAAATGTGTCAAACTATACAAAGTTATTTTGTAGTAGACTATGGCTAAGTTAGTTTTATAATTTTATATATGCTAATGCCAAGAATTAATGTTTTGTCAATAAACTGCAGTTGTCATACTATTTTGTGAAACATATATAAACATTAGTAAAAATATTGTTACCTTTCTTATAATAATAGATTGTCAGTTTGTGTTATCAAGTAAAAATGAATATATTGTGATGAAATAATGATTAAAAGTGTGAAACATACATTTTTCTAGAACTATTACATGTCAATAAAAATTAAGTCTGATACAATTATATATTTATAATTTTAGTATATTTTTTGGAAAAGAGAAAATACAATTCACCTTGATAACATCTCAATCTGATTATCACTGAAATTAGAATACTATAAGCCACAATATTTATTTCATGTCATAGACCTAAATGGAAGCTAATTTTTTTTACAAAAAAAGATTATTAAGTAAAATGTTGTTTCTTTAGTAAAATAGAAATGATTGTAATTATCTGTTATTGCCTAAAATGTCAGTCATTTGGTAATATGAGGCCTATTGATATATCTTTCTAATACATATCTACAACAACTGCATTCTGAAAATGACTATAAGTTTCAGTAATTTACCTGAGTTCCAAGAAATTTAAGAGCAAGGATTCTAACTTGAAGAAGACACAGTTTTAATTACAAATTATCAAATGATTTTTCTTGCTTTACATATTAGTGGTAACTTTATCTTTTATGTTTCAATTTTATGCTATGTTTTAAAGAGATACTTTCAAAAAAGTTGAAGATGCTCTGATATTGGAATTGCATACACTTATTAGATGGCTACAAATAATCCCAGCCTTTATTTTGAATACACTGGTTTGATATTTCTTTTCATTAGCAAACATTTGTCCAGTGTCTGTTATATGCTAGACAACACAAAACATAAAATAGCACTGGCCCATCCACAGCAATCATACAAAAGACGTGATATTTGATAAATCTAATTCACACAATGAAGATGGAAAAAAGAACAAGAATTTATGCTCAGCAATTTGACCTCCATTTGCAAAACAACAATAAAAAGTGTAATTTTCTCCAATCTAAATTTCCTTTGTAAATATGGAACAGCAGCTGGGAGGGTGCTCAAATGGCTTTTGTGACAGGGTTGGAAATATTCTTCTTAGCATGCCTGAAACAAATGGTTAAATATAATTAAATTGCTCATACCATCTGGGAGTCATTCTGATTCTTCAATGATTACTTAAGATTTTCATTGTATGCAATTTATTCTGAGAAGAGATGAGTAAAATGTATCCAAGTGTGTACATAACATTTCCTACTTTCACTTTTACTATCAAAACAGGATTATAATAGTTTCAAGTTTGCTAAATTATCTCAAAATTCTTCTGTTCCTATATGAGCCAATGACTCTTAACATAAAATGGTTATAAGATTTTTTTAGTAGTAACCCAAATGCACTTGTTCATAGATAGACCATTATATCACGATTTTGTAGAAAATACTGTTTTATTTTTTTGATCTTTTGTGATGAGGACCATACCCATTCAGTAACAGACAGATATTTAAAAGACAATTAAATGAGAATCTAAGCTGATTGAATTCTTAAATGTAATGTCATGTGCAATAATCATAAATAACTTTTAAAATTCTTAGAATAAAAACAATCATAAAACATGGTAACTATAACAATGCAGGTAATTTTTAATACAAGAGCATGAGTTATATGAAAACCCAATATTTGTATCTTTATAAGTATAATTTATTCAAATAAATTGAAAATACAATGCCATTATTAAATGTTGTATAGTAATACATCAATACTTAATTCTAGAATAAAATTTAAGATAAGCTGCCAAGATAGTCATGAAAATAAGTTTTCATAATACTCTTTTTTAACTAATAGACTGTTTCCATTGTAAAGCCTCAATTACTCACCTATGTTTAGAATTATTTTCTGCATCATAGATCATTCAAAATAACTAGATCACTAAATAACTAGAATCTAAACAATCACACACATACATGAAATGTGGGGATTATCAGATACACTGTTAGTCTTTCCCGTTCTTTAAAATGGGAAATTAGTTTTGTTACGTAAGGCACAGACAAATGGGTTTCATTATTTTTTTCTATGTATTTATTTTTCATTTTATATTCCTCACTCCCCTCAGTAGGTGCCGTTTTCATGTTGCTGTTCTTCCCCACTCTGCAGTAGCTACTAAATGCTTCATGGTATTTTTATTCCATTATCCTTTTTCTTCTACGTAAGATCTGTTTTTACCGCCATGATACTTTTTCTAATTTCATCTCTCCTCTCTGTCTCTGTCTCTGTCTCTCTCTCACACACACACGAGAGAGAGAGAGAGAGAGAGAGAGAGAGAGAGAGAGAGAGAGATGCTTAACAAGATAATTTCCCATTTATCACTTCCATCATTTTCTACAGCTTTTATGTTTTTATATTTGTATGGCAGAATAACATCATTACATATGTAGACCATATTTTTAATTCATCTTTTGTGGGAATATAATATATTTTACTTCTTTGCCATTGTCTAGTGCCACAACAAACAAAGTTGTGCAAGTGTCTTTGTGAGAGAAGTCAAACTCCTTTGAGTATATTTCCAGGAGTGGTATAGATAGGTCATATTCCAACTTTAGTTGGCAGATTTTCTCTCATTCTTTCATTTGTTTTTCCATTCATTTATTGTTTCTCTTGCTGCCCAGAAGACTTTTAATTTCATATAGCCTAGTTGTCAATTCTTGGGATTACTCCTGTGCGAATAGAGTTCTTTTCATTCCAACACTCTCTGGGTTTTGCTTGTTCCTTTGTATGAGACTGGGTCTTGCTGTGTAAGTCTAGATGGCTAGAAACTTGCTGTATAGACCAGGGTATCCTTAAACTGTGGGCAATCCTTTTGGTACTGCCTCTGGAATGCTGGGGTAGTAGGTGCATGGTACCACACTAAATTCCACCCTCTTTTCTTTTGTTAATATATTTTGATTTATTTGTT
Organism: Peromyscus eremicus; assembly: GCF_949786415.1. Lineage (NCBI taxonomy): Eukaryota > Metazoa > Chordata > Mammalia > Rodentia > Cricetidae > Peromyscus > Peromyscus eremicus. Next base: position 40,446,180 of record NC_081439.1, read on the forward strand.
AAGAATTTGTGCATGTTTTAATCACAGTCATACTCCTTTCCTCAACTCTTCCTCAGTCAAGTCTGATTTCCACCAAACTTTGTTTTGGTAAACAATTTTTCTGGTTTTTTTTGTTATTATTTTGCTCAGTTTTTGTTTGTGTGTTTGTTTTGTTTTCAATCATGGCCAATTTGTGCTGTCCAAGTATTCATGTATATGCAGCCTTCGCCTAGAGTATGGTCGACTTATATAAGAGCTATGCTATTAGAGAAAACTGATCCTTCTTCTTCCAGAAGCTAAGAACTGCCAGTAGCTCTTCAGCTAAGGATGGCATTTTGTGTCCAACAGCTGTATGCTGGGACCACTGTGAATTCATATGTGTAGCTGTCCTGCTATGTCCAGAAAACACTGATTCTTTGTGGTCACCCACCATCTGGTGTTCTTACACATTTTATGTCCATCTTCCACAATAATTACTGGAACTGGGGAAGAAGAGCATATAGTACAGTTCTCTTTAGTACTGAGTATTCTGTAGTCTCTTATTTTCTGCATATCACCAGTTGTTTGTCTCTGTGCTGATCATTAGTGACTGCAAACAGAACCTTTCTGATGATGATTGAGAGATAACTTATTGGTACAATGATAACTTATTTTTTACCTTTCTTTTCTTCTTTTTTTAATAAATATTTTTATTTTATAATTAATTTATTTTATGTATCAGCCACAGATTCCCCTGTCCTCCCTCCTCCCACCCCCCAGTCTTCTCCGCCAATCCAACCCCCATTCCTACCTCCTCCAAGGCAAGGTCTCCCCTGGGGATTCAGCTCAGCCTGGTAGATTAGGTTGAGGCAGGTCCATTCCCCTCCTCCTTTCACCAAGGCTGAGCAAAGTGTCTCAGCATAGGCCCTAGGTTCCAAAAAGCCAGCTCTTGTACTAAGGACATGTCCCGGTCTCACTGCCTGGGGGCCTCATAATCAGTTCAGGCTCATCAAATGTTTCACTAATCCAGAGGGCCTGGTCCAGTTCCATGGGGGCTCCTCAGCTATTGTTTCACAGTTCATATATTTCCATTCGTTTGGCTATTTGTCCCTATGCTTTTTCCAATCATGGTCTCAATATCTCTTGCTTGTAAAATCCCTCCTCTCTCTCGCCGATTGGACTCCTAGAGCTCCATCTGGGGTTTCTTTGTGGATCTCTGCATCTGCTTCCATCAGTCACTGGATGGCAGTTCTATCATGACAGTTAGGATTCGGCCATCCACTCACCAGAGTAGGTCAGTACGGGCTTTCTCTCGACCATTGCCAGTAGTCTATAGTGGAGGTATCTTTGTGGATTTCTGGGGACCTCTCTAGCACTCTGCTTCTTCCTATTCCCATGGGGTCTTCATTTATCATGGTGTCTCTTTTCTTTTTCTCCCACTCTAGGTTGGTTTAATTCAACATCCATTTTCAGAATAAAAGTAGTATATTCTCCCTAGGAACAAAGGCCTTGTTTCTCTTCTTAACTACTGTTTGCTCAATATTAAGTCATACCCATAGCAAGTTTGATGTAAAATAAATGAATGAATGGCATTGTTCTGACATCTGTCAAATTCTTTATAGTTTTAAGTTACTTATTCTATCTTCTTTTGTCAGTGATGCTCAAGTGCTATTGTACCATGATTGGAAGATTTCAGTAGTCAATAAAGAATACAGACACACAACATTGGAGCTTTTCACAGAAGTACATTAGTATGAAATGTGTTTATTTGGACTTAAGGCTTCCTATAGTTTTAGAGATGTTAAAGTTAATCATATAGAGATGTTTTCTTTCATTTTATCACTATTGTTTTTATAGTGCTATTTTCTATAACAAGTAAAGGATGGAAACATTGTGTAGCTCTCTGAATTTTTTTAAGGTTTTTATTGGCCCATAGCGTACTATGTTAGCACATGATCAATATGGAGAAATGAAGTCAGATGAAAGTAAACTATTCCAACAAGGTTTTATGCTACAAATTGAATGAGGAAGGGAAAGCAGAAACCCAATATTACATCTCGTTTTTATGAAAATTTGGGCAGTACTCACCACACAAGAGTAATTCACCACAATGAAATTGGAATTTTTCTTTATCTCATATAAGGAACAGATATAAGACAAACAATATGCAAAGAGAGTATAATTAGAGTATCACAACATATTCATAACATATTTTCAAAATAACTACAAAGAATCAATGTAGCAACACAGTAATTTCTTATTTATAAATTCCATTCTTTGGATATAAATGAAGTTGTTTTTTTCAATGATATAGTGAACTCGCAATAGCATTACATGCAAGAAAACACAAAAACTAAGTTAATTTAACTTCAGACAAGTGTGATTTATTTTTCTATGCTTTATCCAAATTAAAAAAATATGAGTTTAAAAACTGGGCAAATATAATGCCTTTATGTTAATATTCATAAATTCCTTTGCAAATACACGTAATGACAAATACTTAACATAGCTCTTTTGTAGAGTACAAAAAGTCAAAACATTCATCATTTTACTCAGTGTTCTTTCAAAAAAAGTAATTTGTGCAGATACAAAATGTAAGCACAGTAAATCAGTATTCTGGGAACCTTTGAGGAGTAAAAATAACTTGGTTTATGGATAAACAATATATTGCACTGAATTTTCAAATAGAATTTGGAAGCAAAGTATATACCTAATACCTCAAGTAATTACTGTTTTAATATATGTAATCCAAAGTGGATCATATAAATAAGATTTCTTAGAATTAAATCTTGTAAATTCTCTTGCAAATCAGTAGATACTTAAATTGTAATCCTCGCTTACATTTTTATATTATAAAACTTCAGTGATAATTCTTTCCTGGAACACTGACAGGACAATATAGCTCAAGTGAAACACATAAAAAACTCAGGTTTTTAATGTGGAGTACATTAAGCCCAAGACGTCATTAAGCACCAAAAACTCTAAGAAAGAATTGAGTATAATTGTTGTAAGCGAAAAAAATTATTTTCTTCAACAACTTTAAAGATATTTAGCCGGGCGGTGGTGGCGCACGCCTTTAATCCCAGCACTCGGGAGGCAGAGGCAGGCGGATCTCTGTGAGTTCGAGGCCAGCCTGGTCTCCAAAGCGAGTTCCAGGAAAGGCGCAAAGCTACACAAAGAAACCCTGTCTCGAAAAACAAACAAACAAACAAAAAAACAAACAAACAAACAAAAAGATATTTGATGACCTGATACACTGATAAAGTATACTTGTGGGAAAATATTATCAAATATGATAGGTTCACTATGCACAGCAGCATTTTTATTTTGAAAAATAACAAGTCTATGCTTATGACTTACCTTATTTTGAGAGAATTTCTGACAGCAGTCCCAAATCCAAAAATGCGAAGGACACCTCTGGACTCCCTAAACTGTGTCTGGGAACTCGTTCCCGTTTCTTGTTATAGGACATTGCAAGTTTTTAAATATGTCTTTTTTTTCTCTGAATATAGAGACAGTTATAATAAATTTAATAATCACATTTTCCTGGCTCCAGTGGAGTAAGTAGTGAAAGTTAGTAAGTGGCCAAAACATGAAATAATAGAAAGTGAGAGGAAAAAAGAGTGAGGCACATCACATGGTCATTAGGAATTCTTTGGCATGGGACAATACAAAGAGAGGAAGAAAGGACAGGAAAGAGTAGAATAAGTTAATATGAAAGAGAATGTCTTGCCGGGCGGTGGTGGCACATGCCTTTAATCCCAGCACTTGGGAGGCGGAGGCAGGTGGATCTCTGTGAGTTCGAGGCCAACCTGGGCTACAGAGTGAGTTCCAGGGAAGGCGCAAAGCTACACAGAGAAACTCTGTCTTGAAAAACCAAAAAAAAAGAAAAAAAAAAAGAAAAAAAGAAAAAAGAAAAGAAAGGGAATGTCTTATGATCATTTGATTCATCTATATTTCTGGACAATTCATTTTCTTTTTTGTAGGTTTTTTTTGCAAATAATTTCATACTCATAAATTACCAGCATGAGGCACAAACTACTGCCGCTCACTTACTTAAGTTTCTCTGTAGCAGGAATCTTAAAGATTCTTTATTAATAAAACAAACAAGGAGCCAAGTATTGGGGTGAACACTGGAAGATCAGAGAGACAGAACAAGTCCCAGCTAACCTCACCTGGCCAACTTCTCAGCTGATCTTGTTTCCTCAGACTGGAAGCCTCTGTGTCCTCATATCCGAATGGCTCTCAGCTGAACTGTGCTGCTGAACACCTAAAAGTTTAACCAGCCAAATGCTTCTAGTTTCTGGTCCTTACGCCTTATATACCTTTCTGCCTTCTACCACCTCTCCCTGGGATTAAAGGCTCGCTTTCTGGGATTAAAGGCGTGTGTCACCATGCTTGGCTGTATCCTTGAAAGGATGGATTTCTGCCTCTGGAATGCTAGGATTAAAGATGTGTGCTACCACTGCCTATCCTAAGTATCTAGTGGCTTTTCTGTTCTCTGACCCCAGATAAGTTTATTAGGGTACACAATATTTTGGAGAACACAATACCACTACATTTCCTCTCTTTTTGTCTAAAATTTAAAAAAGCTTATAACTAATACAAGAAAAACTATCTAATAAGTATATACAATATATACAGTCAAAAATTATATTAACAATGTCTAATCCATTAACATTTGACAGATTCAGTCAAAAAAACTCCATTATATATATATATATATATATATATATATATATATATATATATATATATATAACAATGTCCAGTCCAGTAACATTTGATAAACTCAGACAAAAATTTCATTACTTATCCTATTTAAAACAAGTAGTTCCTTTTTTAAAGTATTTTTTCTTTTCATAATAGATTCAGTAATCTACCTTTTGTTATTTTTATATCTTCCCCTTTTTCTTTTTAGTGTAGATTCAGTGATCTACCCATTTATCCTATTACTTCTTTTTCTTTTTTCTCAGAATAGACTCAATGATCTATCTCATATCTATATTCTCTTTTTCCTTTTCTTTTTTTTTAAACAAAACCTCTGAATCTAATGTTAAAATGGTTAACAGACAAGCCTGTATGTGTTCAGGATTGGCTTTTAACAACAGAGAAACTCCAGGCTTTAGAAGAGCTTGTAGAAGAACAGTTAAATGCTTAGCATATTGAGAAATCAACCAGCCCTTGGAATTCTCCTGTATTTGTTATTAAAAAGAAATCTGGTAAATGGAGAATGGTACCAGACCTTAGAGCAATTAACAAAGTAATTCAGCCAATGGGCTCTCTACAATCTGGAATTCCTTTGCCTACTCTGTTACCAAAAGGATGGCCTCTCATAGTTATTGATTTAAAATACTGTTTCTTTTCAATACCCTTACAAGAAAACAACAGAGAAAGATTTGCCTTCACAGTGCCTACTTAAAATAATTCTCAACCAGTTAAAAGATTTCATTGGAGAGTCCTCCCACAGGGAATGTTGAATAGCCCAACTCTGTGCCATTGGAAGTGATACATAAAAAATTTCCTAAATCTATAATTTATCATTATATGGATGATATTTTACTAGCTGACTAAAATGCAGATACTTTAGAAAGAATGTTTGAAGAAGTAAAGAAAATTTTGCCTTGCTGGAGATTACAAATTGCTCCTGAAAAGATACAAAGAGGAGATTCTATTAATTATTTAGGATATAAAATAGAACTACAAAAAATTAGACCCCAAAAGGTGCAAATTAGGAGAGATCGACTACAGACTCTTAATGACTTTCAAAGATTATTTGGAGACATTTCTCATCTACAAACTATTGTTGGGGTAAAAAATAAAGAACTGAATAATTTGTTCAAAACCTTAGAAGGTGAAAAGGACTTAAACAGTCCAAGGGAATTATCACCTGAAGCTGAGAAATTTCTCTGTGTGAATGGGCAATGTACATACAGATCCATATCACATATGGTGCATATAAACGTATGTATATTGTGCATACCCATACAAACATTAGTTTGCAAATATACAGAATGATTTTGAGAAAATGTCTAGTGACATTCATTTGTATTTCATTACCTATCTTTTAGCTACATTCCAAAAGTTCTCTTTTGTAATTTCTTATATTTACTGCAGGGATGTAAAGTTATTTTGAATATTTAAAAGAAGATTAGAATGTTAGGTAATTATTATGTACTATTTTCAACTATGCCTTAAATTGTATAAAATTTTTCCTAAATCTGGAGATTGCTTAGTGCACCTTGAAATTAAGAACATTTTTATCTTCTTTCTTTTAATTTCTTTTTTAAATATTTTTGAGAATTTCATATATGAGTCCCATATTTACATCATTTCTGCCCCTACAAAAAGCACCTTCACCCACTGAGTCATAACTGCAGCCTTAGGGTCCATTTCTTAACTTTAATGAATAATAAGTTTTTAGCACAGGAAAATTGTCCCTTATAATTAAGTGTAATTTCTCTCCATATGTTCTAACTTCTCTTTCTTGTCATTATATGCTTACTCTCTTGTATCTAGTAATGGTGCCTCTCAGTCTATTATTAGTTTCATTCTATTCTTTATTCTGGACAATAGCTTTCTTCTGTAATAGGCTACCCAAAACTTCCATTTTATTTTGGCCATAACTATTCTCTTCTATCAACTCGTCTTGAAAACTTTAAAAGATAGAGCAAACTGATGTTCTGTCACTACACTTGGTTTCATGGGCTGCCATTGAATTTTTATCAGAACTTGCTTCTATTTGATCTAGTGCATCCTCTACAGACCCAGCTTTTTATCTCTCTTTGTATTTATATAGTTCTTGAAATTCTCGATTTTTATCATGTTTAAGTGAAAGAGTATGTTTTTTTTTATCAAAAATGAAATTCAAGTTAAAGAGTTTTGTTTAAGGATCATAGAATGAGAGGTAACAATGAAAATGGAATTTTTCTGATGAAAAGTGGTTTATCAAGTTACAACATTTCCAGTAAAAATATGCATATAGCAATACTTGTTCTCACAAACACATACTGGAAACGATCCATGTAGTGAAGATACTGTTCTGTTCAGTAATTCATCAAACAGGTATGTACTCATTCTGAAGTCAAGTAGAACTTTGGTCAGATGGCTCTAAAACATCCCACATACCCATGTGAACATTATCTACTCTGTAATTTTGTTTTCTTTTTTAATGTTAGAGATTAACATGTCTTTCACAAGTCTTCTAATTTATGACCTTTGTTATCCCACATAAAACTTTGTAAATTGAGGTCTTTGATGTTTGTAGTCTGCTGGCTTTGAGAAATTATCCATGATTATTTCAAGCTAAGTCTGTTCAGCTGAGAGAAGACAGAGAGCACATGTAGATGATGTACCTTTTTTACTTTTGCAATGTTTTCATTCTTATATTTGTATAAACATGTGCACATAACATAAAATTTTGAGTAGAAAACAATGATTATTAATTTGGCACAATTTACACTGTGCGCTTTTGTTTATCAATCTTGGTCTAGGTTGAGAGATAAATTGAACATGTAGGCTCTAATGACAGGTAAGCAAAAGTTACTGTTGATCAATAAAATCAATTAGATATAATATAAAAATGAATTAAGTGACATATACATTTTATACTTCAAACTGGACTTAGTAACCAGTCTTAATCACCCTTTAAAGATAATTATCAATGCAGTTGTTGGAATTGATGTTATTTTCTGATAGTTGTAGTATCAAAGTTCCTCACCAAATTTATATATGTATATTTTATTCAAAGTATTTTTTTCATACAATATGTTCTGATAATGGTTCTCCTCTCCTAATTACTTCCAGTTCTTCCCCACTCGAATTTTTTTGTGTTGTTTTGGTTTACTGAAATGTGAATACCGTGTTAAATTTTAATCTCATGAACAATATATAAAGGAAATCATTTTTGTTTTACTTCTTGTTGTGGAGTAATATGGAGCATCCATCAAGGTTTTTTTTTGACTAGAGAGAGTACCAGACATCACACTAGATAGTAACAGAATGATTAGGATAGGAAACTCTCACAGAACAATTTTTTTATCATATTTATGAAGACAGTATATCAGAATTTTAGGCTACTTATCTCCATGTCTTCTGTAGTGATGGAATTGTCTATATTCCCACTGTCAAACAAAAATAGCTATTTGATAAATGTGACCCTTCAGCACTTAAAATGTTTAGTACAGTAGATGAACTAAATTTTCAAATTGTATTTTCTTGTAAATAATGTATGTTTACAATAATATGTGTAACTGTAATCAGTTACAGCTAATGGTAACCAATTTTGACACTGCAGCTATTAGCATCTTAATTGCATTCATATTTATAATAATGATATTGAAAGCCAAAATGATGGCACAGTCAAAAACATTCATATCCACTTGTAGGAACAATCACTTGATATTAAATAATCAAGAGATAAGTAATGGATATATTTCCTATCCACAAGAGTACTATAAAAGTAATATTGCGAATTTACTTTGAATAATCGAGATGAGTTATGAACATATTTCCTATATAAAAGGGTACTATAAAAGTAATATTGTGAATTTATTTTGAAATTTCATATCAAAGTGGAGTATTCACAGGACAATTGAAACTAATTGGCATAGAATGATGAAATATTACTGTATAATTTAAGAAAATTTCAGATAATTTTCTATTCTGTTCTTTCTATTTCTATAGTTGGATAAATACAGTTATGTATATACAAGTTAACTTGCAATTAATTACTATTTCAGGCATTCAGAATAATTCCAAATAATCAATAGCATATAATTGAAATGTGTGAAAAGACAAAAAATAATGAATGAGAAGAGGATCCTGTAAGGAGTAGGTGATAAGAGTGAAGAGAAGAGAGATTGGGATGAGTTAACATAAAACTAAATGCACTATATACATTCATGAAAAACAAATTTAGCCTTGAAATTGCTATAAAAGATTAACTTCTTGTTCATAAGCCCTCCAGAAACTTCACTCTTTAAATATGCACTGGTGTTAGCTAAAACTAGCAGCTCTCCAAACTGTAGAAAACTATAACAAATAAATACTTTTGTGGCTTCACAACATCACACAATGATTAACTCTCAAAAAACCAATAAAGAGCCACAGTGTATGTAAAATAGCTGTTAAAAGGGCACTTTAATGGAGAATAGTGCTTTAGTTAAATCACAGCTATGCTTTAATCTATACCGAAAAGGATTGCACTTGTAACCTGTAAAAATCATTGCCATTTGAATTCCACAAATTTCAAAATATAAATTATTTTGGCTAAATATAAATCTGTCTTATAAATTCATCATCATTATACCATAATTCCTTCTAAGTTGATGTATGTTTCTTCATCTTTTAAAATATTATTTTCCTTGAATGGGACTATTGGTTTGATTTAATTTTTATTAGTTCTTTTAGAATAGCTTTTGATGTATGCATAACTCCTCCCACATCTATGCACCTTGCTTACCCACATAAATCTGTGCCCTCTCTTTTTTTCCTTTTTCTTTTTTCTCTTTTGAATCCATCAAGTTCCATTTGTTCATCCCATATATTCTTGGACTTGTGGCCTTTAGTGGAGTATGATTGACTTACAACAAACAAATCATCTTAAAGAAAATCGACTCTCCCTCTCCCAAAAGCTTTTAATTGACCAAAGTTCCTGGGACAAGGATGAGACTTAATGTCCTCATCCCAGCTCTGGGCTAGTATTTGGTCTGGCTTAAGTTTACATAGAGTGTGACTATGCTGTCAAAATGGCTTTGAATTTGTATGTGCCAGTCCCGTTTCTATTTGGAGGGCACAGTTTCTTTGTATTTATTCAAAGATTCTGGCTCTTACAGTCTTTGTGTCCCCTGTTCCACAACCATCCCTGAGCAATGTGAGGAGAGCATGTCTTATAGATGTTCTGTTTAGAGCTAAGCTTTCTTTCTTTTCTGATTCTCTGGACCTTGGCCAATTGTGTGTCTCACTGTTAATTACCATCCACTGCAAGTAGAAGATTTACTGATAAGGACTGAGAAATGCATTAATCTATGCATTTAACAGTAAGGTATTAGAAGTTTATCTATTACTATTCCAATTAAACAGAATAGTACTAATAGGTTCCTCCTAGGGCCTATGACCTGTCAGACAGGTTCTTAGTCTCAATATGAATGCCAGGTATAGGTTTTTTTCATGTGGAAAGGAATTTAAATGCAATCGGGAATCAGAAAGTAGTTGGTTACTCCAATAATGGTTGTGCTGCTATCATACTGTTGGGCATTTTTGGCCAGGGTAGACATTATTATAGCTCACAGGGTTCTCAGCTGGGTAAGATTAATGATTATTTTTCTCCTCTAGTAATATGACTAGCACTTTCCAAAAATATGGAAGCTAGACAGGAGGGATGAGCCTTCCAGGTCAATACCATCTTGGTATCTACATGTTCTGTGACTCAAGTATGTAGTGTCATCAGAAATACTGTTACATTCAGTCCTGAAGAACAATAACATTGGCATGTATTTTCTGGGGGTGGTCTATGGGATCTCATTTACCATCAACTACAAAAGAGTTAACCCAATTCTGGTGCTAGGATACTTATTTTTAAACTTGTGGGATTATAGGGTAACTCAGACTTGGGGTGTGTTTGTGTGTGTGTGTGTGTGTGTGTGTGTGTGTGTGTGTGTGTGTGTGTGTTGTAGAAACATTCTATAGTAGTATGTAGGTTTCCATATGACTCCTTTGAAAGTTTGTTAGTGTTATTTATCTTTCTACTTAGTCCCTCCTCTATGCTGCTTTCCTATCCCCATCCAGTTTTAACACATCTTATTCATTAATATCATCTAAACTTTTATACCACTGCTTTGTAGCTCACTTCCCTTAAAATCCTCCCCTGACTCCTTACAAACTTCTTAATTACTATGTGTATTCCTAATGAAACATACATATCTGAAGATTCAAGGCTAACATTCACAAAAGAGAAAACATGCAAGGGTTCTTTTTCTGAATCTGGATATCATTCTTTAGAATGATTAACACCTGATCCATCCATTTTCCTGTAATTTTAATAATTTTGTTTTCCTTTATAGGCGAATAACAGTCATCTGTGTAAATATACCACATTTTTGGTATCTATTCATGAGTTGGTAGGCATATAGACTGTTGTGAATAGGGAAGTAGTGAACATTGATGAACAATTATTTCTATATTTGAATATGTATATGGAAATATGCTAAAGAGTGATGTATCTGGATAATATGTAAGATTTCAGTTTTTTTGTTTATTTTTTTTTTTTTTAGGAAACTTCACACTGATGTGTATAGTGGTTGAAGTACTTTTTATTCCTAAAAGCCATTCTTCTTTCTCCACATCCACACCATCCTTTGATTTTGTTGTTGTTATTTGTTTGTTTGCTTTTTGAGACAGGGTTTCTCTGTGAAACAGTCCTGGCTGTCCTGGAACTCAATCTGTAGACCAGGCTGACCTCAAACTCACAGAGATTGGCCTGCCTCTGCCCGGTTCATCATTTGTTTTTGTTGGATCTTAGCCATTCTGACTAGGAAAGTTGAAATCTCAAAGTACTTTAAATTGACATATCTGTGATCATTAAGAATGTTGAATTATTAAAATGTTTTTAGGTCATTTTTATTTCATCTTTGAGAACTCTCTCTTTCTCATACATTTCCATGCCCCACTGTTTAATTGGGGTGTTTTCTTGACTTTTAGGTTTTTATTTTATTTCTTTTTTTTTTTTTAGTTTTTACTATTTTTTGTATATTCTAGATGCTAACCTTCTGTTAAATACACAACTGATAAAGTGTTTTTCTTTCTTTTTGTTAGCTGCAGCTTCATTCAAATAATGATGTTTTTTTCCGTACAGAAGATCTTAGTTTCCCAAGGCTCCATTTATGAACCGTCTGTTTTAATGCATGTGCTATCACAGTCTTGTTCAGAAAGTCCTTTCCTGTGCTAGTTAGTTCAAATACATTTCCTACTTTTTCATGTCAGATTCAGAATATCAGGTCTTACTCTGAGGTCCATCATCCATTTGGAGTTAAGTTTTGTGTGAGATGAGAGATAAGCATCACGTTATTTTTAAAAACCTACTGTGTGGTGGCTGTTATGCATAAGGTAGTATGTGTGCGTGTGTGTGTGTGTGTGTGTGTGTGTGTGTGTGTGTGTGTGTCTTGTATTATAAATTACCCAGAATCTTCAACCTTGTTGATAAAGATTTTATTTTATTGTTTATATCTAATAAGGCTGGTAATGTGGTTGTTGCTTTCTATTGGTGTTTTCTTTCTGAGTTTTTTTTTTTTTTATTTCTCTCCCAAGCCATAATTAGTGCTTAAAATTCTACCAACTTAATATGTTGTTCAGTCATTGAAATTCCTTATTAAAATGCAAATTCTGTCCTTTGAAGGATAATCACTTTAAACCACTAACACAGTTTCAAGATTTGGTTTACAGATGAATTAGGTGTAATTGATCTTGACCCTGAGGAATTAGGTAGGTTTTATAGTGTAGAAAGGAAAGATCTCCATAAGCCAGATTATTCAAGAGATTCAACAATAATTTTCGTACAGGATACTATACATTCTGGCCTCTGAGACACAAAATTTACCCCAAACCATGCAAACTCAGCTTCATTTGAATTCCTCTTTCAATGACACACTGGCCTTCTCAAGAAATTCATTCCAATTTTGGAATATATGAAATGCATCAATAAAGGATGATTTCTACAGTACTTTATGTATTTGAGTGGATTTTATTTGTTTAAACAAGTAGGTAAAATTTTGTTAATATAAGTAATTGACACATCACTTAGTGATCATTTTATGGTGGGTATCAATTTTGTTTTGTAGGTTCACATGAAAATCTTTTCAATAATAAAATATGTGAGGAAGAACTACTTAAGTGTAAACAGTCTCGCCTTGCTATATTTTATATAAAGGGTCATAATCAATTCATGTACTATTATTTGAAGGCTACTTCAAGGTATTTACACCAGTTGACCTATTTAAAACCTGTGAGGCCAAGAGTTTTCACCATGCTACTTAAGTTTTGTGTCCCAAAACAGTGAACATGACTAAGTAAACTCATAGTGATCTCATCTATTCCCTATTTTCATTTTTAAAATAACTTATCATTGGAGGCTTCTCCCACATATTGATATGATTTGGGGCTAAATTTAATTGTCTAATGTGCAATTTTCTTGTTTTATCCTATATAATTGATCTAGGGGAAATCATCAATAATGAATCTTTCCATATTATTGTGATGATCTATAGAAGAAAATTTGCCTGGCTTTGAAGTCCTTTAAACCAGGAGCTAAAGAAACTTAATCTTTCCCACTTTCATTTCATTTATGACTCATAGATCGATATGAATATAAAACTTGTAATCATACTTTGTCTTTATGCACCATTTTGTTAGTACTCTTAAATAACATACAGTAGTTAATAATGACATTCTGAGAAAAGATAATCAGTTAAAAATAAAAAGATTCCATGTGAGGCCTCACAGGATGTCATGCCATTGCTTATTTTAGACATTAGTAGTTGCTCTGTATTTTGACAGTTTGATATAGCTTTCCTTTTATATCAATACTAATTGAATAGTAAAAAATGATACCATCATGGTTTCTCTTCTTCTAAGGTGATAATTTTTTGACACTTTTTCTCTGATACACAGACACATACATACACACACACACACACACACACACACACACACACACACACATATATATAGAGAGAATGTCATCATAGTATGGCATATGGTATGCCCTTTTTGTTTTTCTTCTTTAGTTGCTTTGACCCCAGTGAAGCATAAATGGCTTAATAATCACTGCAATTTAAAGAAGGGAGACATTCTCTAAAAAATAGAGGAAAGTATTTTTGTTTAAAGCATACATATAATGTATAGTTGTTTTCAAACAGAATTGCTTTGTCTCATAGTTAAATGGCCATTCAAGAAACAAAGTTAAAGTAGTGTAAGATGTGTGATAACTAAATTTTCAGAGACACCAAATTTAATAAATCATAAATGATGTGCATACCTACTTAAATAACTCAATTTCTCAACTATTTTGAGCTAAAGATTATAAATCTCAGTATTTTTCCTAAAATAATGTTTCATGAACACTTCTTAGACCCTCTATTGCTAAGTAAAAATAGAGGCTTTGGGATTGCCTTCACATATTATTTTTCTCTTGCCACAAAAATGAGGAAAGTATTTTCTTTTGTTTATATATATTTAGCAATGACGATAGACAAAGGCAAGAAATATGGTGTCTTGTGGCAATAGCATGCTTCCTATTGAGATATGTATGTCTGTAATAATATAAGGTGGTAAGGAACATTAACATAAACAAGTCAATTTTCAAAAGGTTAGACAGGATTTGCACACATCAGAATTCAGAAGGATATAATTACTTAAGGCATAGTTAATGAAATTCAAATCAAAAGGCTTAATGTGGATATGAGTGCTTGAATTTTGCATAAAGAAGAGAAAATGAACACGATACTTCTAATTACACTGACTTTTTAATGACTGAACTTTTTATGAAACCAAGCTGAAAAATATTCAGTGGATATATTTTAATCATTGAATACCTCCATAGCTCTGCAAAAAAGCATAACATACATTTAAGGAACAAATAGAAAATCAGAACAAAAGAAAATTACAATTTATCTTTATAAACTCAAACTATTGCATGTTGGGAAAATGTTGAGTATTACAAGACATTAGCATATTCAAAGTTTATGAAACAGTTTTTTTTTTCAAAAATGAGTCAGCCATTTACTAGTCATATTGAAGAGTTATTGGCATTGCTTTGATTTCTCAAAGAAAGCTCAAAAGATCACTCCAGGTTCTGCTCTTCAACTGATCAGTACTCCTAAAATTTGGCTTTAAAGGGTGGCTGGGTGGCTGTATAACACGTATTAAGCTAATAGGAGGGAAAATTGTTCGTTAAATTAGACATCATTAAATATATTTAAATTATAAAACTTTTTTTCCAAAAATTTACTTTTAAAGTTCCAACTGCACCAATATCTACTGTAATTAGAAATATTTTAAGAGGTATAGTCACAATATCATGTTTTTGTCACAGACTAAATTAAAAGTAAGAAAAAATAGTTCACTTCAGCAGCAGTTGTTTAAGACATCCATGATTACAGTCTTTCATATTCAGATGTTTTTAAAGTTCTATCACTCATTTTTCTTGAATGTTGTCATCAATGTTAAAATTTTAATGCTTGGAAATGTTCATGACAATCTTTTAATTCTTTTAATTCCATATTTGAGTGAATAGCTAGTGGCTTAATTAGTCTGTTTTTGTTAATAGGCCTGAATTGTTTCAATACTTACAACAGTTAGTCCTGATAATAATCACAATATAGATATTAATAAAACTATCCATTCTTATAATTGAATGAAAATATTTCTTTGAACAATGACTTCGTATTTAGTAAAAATTCAAATATTTTCCAAAACTAGATATAACATTTTATTAAAAGTTAGAATTTGACTGCAACATAATATTCAAATAAGTCTTCCATTTAAGCATGGGTGAAATTTTTGATGTGCTTACAAATACTATGCTGTAAAAATATGCAAATCTGTATGCAATAAAGGTATAGCTGACACATGCAAGCAAGGTGAGAAAGGCATAAGAAGTGAAAAGCCAGGGCCAGTGAAATGGCCTAGAAGGTAAAGCAAGTGCCTGCCTCGAAGCTGAGATCTGCGACCTACAAGATGGAAGGAGCGCACGGACTCCAGCAACTAGTCTTCTGACTTCATTATATGCTCCGTGACACACAAGCATACACACCTTCATACAGACATATGTATAAAATAAATATAATGGAAATTGAAAAATAAAACCCCAGGTTATCTGCTGCTTAGTTTCTTTGAGCCTTGGTTAAAGACTGTATTTCACATTAGAACTTATTTTTTAGAATTCTGAACTTCTGTGCTGTGCTTTTAGAACTAATTATTATTAATGCCAATCCCATTTAATTTAAAGTATCTGCATGAAAACCAAAATGTAACTAGCTACAGGCACCAAAAATTAAAATAGTCAGTTTTAAAATTAACTCTTTTTTTAAATATATATTACTCTCCAAATTCTAGTTTACTTTTAGTGCCTCTTTATTTACTGTATTTGATTTCTCAGTTACTATACTTGTTGCATTTAACTTACATTTGCTATATAAGAATTTAAGTAGCTGCCAACATCTGAAATATCATTAATGAATATGAGGAAGCTAAGTGTCAATCAAGGCACATGCACAAAAGGATATCTGGGAAATGCTTTTAAGTAAAAATCAAACTACTTTTGAATTAGCAGTATTTTAAACTTTAACATGAGGGTATGGTGTCTTTGATACTTTGAAATTCGAATTTCAAAATAATCATTCTTGAAAAAGAAGATGAATAATTATTAAAACATAAAAATAAGTGTTTTTCCTATATTCAACACTAATAACAACAAAATATTATTTAAAAACTGGTGTTAAAATACAAAGATAATTGTACCATTATATAAAATTTTGTAAGAAATGTCATTTACTTATATGATAAAAAGCTTTGTATTAGATGTTAAAGCAGTCAATGCAAACAAGAAAGACAAACTTATTAACTTCAAAAATATTATTAGGAACAACATAGTCACATGTCTAATAGCATGCATGCATGTAATAATAAATTTGCTTGGCTTTTTATGTTAACTCTGCTGCATAGTTTTGAACCCAGTCTGACACTACAAATTTCATGTTAAAATACCCTACTAGGTTATTTATGTATGTAAATATATATATATATATATATATATATATATATATATATATATATATATTCAAATTACTGAAATGTTTGATTTGAATTGCAGAAATATAATTTAGATTTTAAAATCTGTGGTTAAATACTAATTTGTCTTCATCAAACTCAAACTCAACTTTCTCTGATCATTTTAATTGCATGTTAGAGATGCATGTATGTTATTTCATTGATGATGAAGTAATATATGCCAAGAATTTGATTAAAATATAGCCAATTTCATAATTTGTATGTTATTTTAAAATGGACCTGTGCAATTCTGAGTTTTCTACAACATAATTAGATAAGACAAATAAGTTAGAATAAATTTTACTCCTCTGTCATGCAAAAAGTGATTTAAAAAACTTCTAATCCTGAGAAAGTAAGAGGAGGCCACACTAATCAGCTTTCAGTTTTTATAGTATGGAAGTTGAGTTCAGTATGGGATCTCAAAATCCATTTAATTATGTTATTGAAAAAAATGTGTATGGCTCTGTCAAAGAGACAACAGTAATAAAGGACTTTGTTAGCATGTTATTGTCCGAACTTCCTTAGAGACCCTGCCACTGAAGCCCTCAGGTGACCCCATCAACAGGCAGGTGGCAGTTGATCAATTGAGTACAAAGTTACTGGGAGAATAATTTCAATTACAGGAGTGTTGTTGCCTATACTGTAGACAGAAAAGAGCAGAGGTCATCCATTTTTCTGAATTTGCATGCCAAGTTGCATTTAGTTATTGCTTTTTATGAAGAATAGGGAAATAAGTACTACTGGCAAATTCCAAAAAGGCCTGAAGCTTTTACTATCTGTGGCATTTGGATAAAAGTTCAGACAATGTGGAAGCAAGACAAACATTGTAAGATCTTGGGAATTTCTGGAATAGTAGGAATTTAAAGCCAACCAAACTTATTTGGCAGTTTAATTAGTTAATTAATTTAATAACAAGCTAGCATTGAAGGCTGGAACCAATGTCTGCATCTTGGGCATAAGGTACATACAAATCTCACCCAAACCATTTTATGAGTCCTATACCTCAATCAACACTCGGAGAAAACAGTATTTCTTATGAAAAGAGCAAAAGTTAAAATTAAATATTAACAGTTCTTTTCTGATATTTTGCTTTTCTTAGATTCTAACTAACCTCCTCCCAACCCTATGACTTCAGTCTTTTGTCTTCTATTTGGAGTGCTAAAGTGTGTGGACTTCATATTTTAGAAGATGAAATATATATAATGTATAACTATTTTACTAGATATCATGATATCTGTTTATTTTTAATCCATTTCCAGCTCTCTTCCATCTGTATACAGGAATTGATATAAAGTCAGAAAAGTTCTTAGAAAGCTAAAAAATGTTCTTTTGTATATCTGTACCAGCACACTCTCCGTGAAGAAACGATGGTAGTGATGACTGAAGATATGCCTTTGGATGTTTCTTACGTGCCTTCTACTTATTTGACCGAGATCAGACATATCTCACAAGCTCTATCAGAAGTGGAACAACTTCTAAATGCTCCTGAACTCTGTGCTAAAGATTTTGAAGATCTCTTTAAGCAAGAGGAGTCTCTTAAGGTAAAATCACAGTGCTTTCTTTGAAGTTTACTGGATGATTAGTGCACTGTGAATAAACTTTTAATTATTCTTGCACTACACAGAAATAATGGGTCACGGATTCATGAGGGGCAGAATCATGAAGCTAGTTTTGATAGAGTTTATTCACAACTAGTATATTACTTTACTTTATCCTCTCCTAATGGTAAATTAGATGAGATTTAAAATGTATCTACCTTACATTGCCTTAGTTACTTACTTTCTTCATACAATGCACATATTCCATTTCAAATTCATTTTAAACATGTATTATGATATATAGACTATAATTGAGTAGAATCTGACTAAATAAGCCAGGTATGGGGTTATATACCAGTAACACCAACATGTGAGGTAGAGGAGGGGGATTTTTCTTAGATATATTCTTTAAAACCACCATCCAAAGACTTCTTACCAAGTTGAGCCTTTTCCAAACAAATAGCAGTCTGTTATTGAATTCTGAACTGTGACAAATCATGGTGAGGTAATAAGTTATGAATTTTAGTAGGCAGTGTATAGAGATAAATGAATGTATCATCCAGAAAAATGTACATGAAAATGTGTGTCTTAAGATAGTTTTGCAATCTTATACTTCACATTCAAAATGAAATACTACTGTATAGCCACAGCTTGGCATTTGCCAGAACAAACAGCATAATGTTGTAGACAGATGAGTTTGCTATCAGCAGCACATATTAGTTAAAGTACTTTATTGGATAATGATTTCTTGGGAGCTCATTCCATATTATATGTTTTCTGCATAAGTATACAAATAGAAAATACTATTTGTTTTGGATATCAGCATTTCAATATCTTGAGTGACTTGAATTTAATCTCATACATTAAATCAAATAAGCTATAAAATGACACACTAAATGAGAGCTTCATGGATGTCTGGATCCAGTCCATCTGCTTCACTACGGTGCTGTTATCTTATAATCTTTGAAGTAAAAGTCAAAGCTTTATGTGTACAGTGAAGAGAAGCAGCTCAAACACTGGATAAAGAAGACTTGCCTGCATATTGACATTTTTCACATTAATCTCTTCTGACAGCATAGTTTGTAAGCTCATTATTGTCATTAAACATGCAAATCATTAATAATAATCTAATGTTCATTCATTTTCATATTACTAGACATATGGGTCAGAAGAGTAGTGACCTTGAACTTATTAAGTTGCATGCTGAATGTCTTCAATTCAGTACCTCTTTTTTCATCATTATTTCTTTATTTTTTAGCATTCCACACTGCAGTTTCCCTTCTCTCCTCTCCTACCAGCCCCTCCATCCCCACCTCTCCTTTGCTGCCCACCATCTGTCCATTCTCCCTCCATGTCTATTCAGAAAAGGGTAGTCCTCCCATGGATATCAGTAAAACATGCATATGAAATGGCAAAAAGACTAAGCACCTCCCCTTGTATTAAGGCTGGGGCAGGCAACCCAGTATGAGGAATAGGTTGCCAAGAGCCTGCAAAACAGTCACAGACAGCCCCTTGTTAGGAGTCCCACAAAAGGACCAAGCTACACAACTGTAACACATATGCAGAGAGCCTAGATTAGTCCCATGCAGGCTCCCTGGATGTCCCTTCAGCCTCTGTGAATTCTTATCAGCTTTGCTTAGTTGGTTCTGTGGGTATTCTTGTGCTGCCTTGACCCCTCTGGCTCCTACAATCCTTTCTGCCCTTCTTCCTCAGGATCCCCAGAGCTCAACCTAATGTTTAGCTGTGGGTCTCTACATTTGTTTCCATCAGTTGCTGGGAGAAGCCTCTCTGATGACAATTGGGCTAGGCACCAGTCTATGAGTATAGCAGGATATCATTAGACATCATTATATTGACTTTTTTTTTCTTTCTGTCAGTCACATTTCGTTCTGTCCTAGGTGGGTCCTGGGTGAAGCATGAACCTAATTAGTCTTCTCAATAAAAACCAGGAGACAGGTATCAGGGTAATAACTTGAAAGATCAGAGAAGCAGCCAAATGTGACTTCTTATCTTTCCAGATCCTCCTATCCAAAGGGCCGAGATCCTGTCTCTCTGAACTCCAGCACATCCATTAGACAGGAGAGACTGTAGGTCAATGGTTATGTGGCTGGGTTGGTGTCTCAGTACCTCCACTGGAAGTCTTGCCTGGTCACAGAAGAAGGCCAATTCAGGCTATGTATACACTATTGCTAGGACTCTTAGCTAAGGAAATCCTTTTAAATACCTGGGAGTTTCCCTTGCACTAGGTTACTACCTCACCGCAAAATCTATTCTATTTCCCCTTCCCAGGGAGATCCAAACATCCCCCGCCCCCAGATCCCTCCTTGTTACTTAGCTTTGCTGGGTCTGTGGATTATAGCATAGTTATCCTATACTTTATAATTAATATCCACTTATAAGTGAGTACATGCCATGTATGTCTTTCTGGGTCTGGGTTTCCTTATTCAGGATGATTTCTTCTAGTTTTTTTTCATGCTGTCAGTATTTTAACAACTGAGTAACCCTCTGTTGTGTAAATGTAGCACATTTTCTTTATCCATTCGTTGGTTGAGGGGCATCTAGATTGCCTCCAGGTTCTGGCTATTTTGAATAAAGTTGCTAAGACATAGTTGAGCAAGTGTGCTTGTGGTAGGTTAGAGTGTCCTTTGAATATATGGCAAAGAATGGAGTAATTGGACCTTTCGGTAGGATGATTCCCAGGTTTCTTAGAAAGTGCCTTATTGGTTTTTGATGTGGCTGTGCAAGTTTATACTCCCAACAGCAATGGAGGAGTACACTGCTTATCCCAGGATGAGCTGTCACTTGTGTTTTTGATTTTAGCCATTCTGACAGGGATAAGATGGAATCTCAGAGTCATTCTGATTTATATTTCCTTGATGGCTAAGGATGTTGAACATTTCTTTCAGTGTTTCTCAGCCATTTGAAATTCTTCTGTTGAGATTCTCTGTTAAGATCTGTACCACATATTTTTATTGAATTGTTTTGTTTTGATGTCTAGTTTGAGTTCTTCATATATTTTGGAAATTAGCCCTCTGTCAGACGTGGGGTTGGTGAAGATATTTTTCCATTTTGTAGGCTGCCATTTTGTCCTAGTGATGGTATTCTTTGCTTTACAGAAGATTTTCAATTTCATGAAATCCCATTTATTAATTATCAATCTTAGTTCCTGTGCTGTATTCTGTTAAGAAAGTGGTATCCTGTGCCAATAGGTTCAAGGTTATCTCCCACTTTCTCTTCTATCAGGTTTGGTGCATCTGGATTTGTGTTGAGGTCTTTGATCCAAATGGACAAGAGTTTTGTGGAGGGTGATAGATATAGATCTATTTGCATTTTTCTATATGTGGACATCCAGTAAGACAGCACCATTTGTTGAAGATGCTTTCTTTTTCCCATTGTATAATTTTGGCTTCTTTGTCAAAAATCAAGTGTCCATAGGTGCGTGGATTTATTTCTCGATCTTCCATTCAATTCCACTGATCCACATATCTGTTTTTATGCCAATACCATACGTTTTTTATTTCTATAGCTCAATAGTAGTGCTTAAAATCAGGGATGGTGATACCTCCAAAAGTTTTCTGATTATACAAGATTGTTTTAGCTGCCCTGGGTTTTTTTGTTTTTCCATATCAAGTTGAGTATTGTTCTTTCGAGGTTTGTAAAGAATTGTCGGGTTTTAATGGGGATTGCATAGAATATGTCGATTGCTTTTAGTAAGATCACAATATTTACTATGCTAATCCTACCTATTATGAGGATGGGAGATCTTTCCATCTTTTGATATTTTCTCTAATTTCTTTCTTCTAGATTTGAAGTTCTTGTCATATAGGTCTTTCACTTTCTTGGTTAGAATTACACTGAGATATTTTATATTATCTTTGGCTATTATGATGGTGATGTTTCTCTGAATTCTTTCTCAACCTGTTTATCATTGGTATATATGAGGGCTACTGATTATTTTGAGTTAATCTTGTTTCCAGCCACTCCACTAAATGTATTTATCAGCTTAGGAGTTCTCTGGTAGAATTTTTGGGGTCACTTATGTATACTATCATATCACCTGCAAAGAAGAATTTTTTTAGTACTTCTTCCTTTCCAAGGTGTATCCCTTGATTTCCTTTACTTGTCTTATTGCTCTAGCTAGAACTTCAAGTACTATATTGAGTAGATTAGGAGAGAGTGGACAACCTTGTCTTTTTTCTAAGTTTAGTTGGATTGCTTCAAGTTTCTCACCATTTAATTTGTTGTAGGCCAATTTCTTGCTTTATATTGTTTTTATTATATTTAGGTATTTCTCTAATATCCCTGATCTCTATAACACTTTTATCATGAAGGGATGTTAAATTTTTTTCAAAGGCTTTTTCAGAATCTGATGAGATGATCATGTACATTTTCCCCTTCAATTTGTTTATATGGTGGATTACATTGACAGATTTTTGTATGTTGAACCATTCTGGCATCTCTGGAATAAAGCCTTCTTGATCACAATCACATCCTTTTGATGTGTTCTTGGATTTGGTTTGTGAGTATTTTATTGAACATTTTCCCACAAATGTTCATGAGGAATATTACTCTATAATTCTCTGCCTTTGTTGAGTCTTTTTTAAAAAATAATTTATTATTATTTCATGTACTTTGATGTTTTGCCTGTATGTATGGCTGTGTGAGTGTGTCAGGCCCCCTGGAACTGGAGTTACAAACAGCTGTGAACTGTGGGTGTTGGGAATTGAACCCAGGTCCTATAAAAGAGCAGTCAGTGCTCTTAACCATCCTTTCAGCCCCTCTTTATTGAGTCTTTATGTGGTTATCAGGATATCAGGGTGACTGGGGCCTCTTAAAATGAATTTGGTAATATGCTCTCTGTTTCTATTTTGTGGAAAATCATTTTTTTTAATTAAGAAATTTTCTATTCATCCTACACATCAGTCACAGATTCCCCTGTCCTTTCTCCTCCCACTCCACAACCCCTCCCCAACCCCCCCCCCATTCCCACCTCCTCCAAGGCAAGGTCTCCCATGCAGAGCCTGGCACATTCAGTTGAGGCAGGTCTAAGCCCCTCCTCCCTAAGCCAAGACTGTGCAAAGTGTCTCACCATAGGCACTAGGTTCCAAAAAGCTGGCTCATGCACTAGGGACAGGTCCCAGTCCCACTGCCTGGGAACCCCCCAAACAGTTCAAGCTAAACAACTGTCTCACTTATTCAGAGGGCCTAGTCCAGGAAAAATTTAAGGAGTATTGGTATTAGCTCTTCTTTGAAAGTCTGGTAGAATTCTAAGCTAAAACCATCCTGCCTTGGGTGTTTAGAGATTTTAATGACTGCTTCTATTTCCTTAGAGGTTATAGGTCTATTTAAATTGTCTGATCTTGATTTAACTATTGTTAAGTGGTATCTATCAAGAAATTTTTTCATTTCTTTAAAATTTTCCAATTTTGTGGAGTACAATTTCTTGAATTATAATCTAATGATTCTATGGATTCCTTCGGTGTCTGTTGTTATGTCCTACATTTATATTATGATTTTGTTAATTTGGATATTCTCTCTCTTTCTTTTAGTTAGTATGGATAAGGATTTGCCTATCTTTTTTACATTCTCAAAGAAGCAACTCTCTGTTTCATTGATTCTTTTGTTTTTTGTATGTTTGTTTGTTTATTTGTTTCTATTTTATTGATTTCAGCCCTCAGTTTGGTTATTTCGTGCTTTCTACTCCTCTTGGGTACTTGGCATCTTTTTGTTCTAGAACTTTCAGGTGTACTGTTAGGCTGCTAGTATGAGATTTCTCTAATTTTTTACATAGGCATTTAGCACTATGAACTTTCCTCTTAACACTACTTTCATTGTGTCCTATAAGTTTGGGTATGTTGAAAATTCATTTTCATTGAATTTTAGGAAGTATTTAATTTCTTTCTTTCTTTTTGTCTTGACCCAGTAGTCATTCATTAGAGAGTTTTTCAGTTTCCATTAGTTTGTAAGCTTTCTTTTACTTTTGTTGTTGTTGAAATCCAATTTTAATCCATGGTTGTCCAATAGGAGGTAGGGGTTTATGTCAATTTTATTGCATCTGTTGAGACTTGCTTTGTGATAAAGTATATGTTCCATTTTGGAAAATGTTCCATGAGGTGCTGAAAAGAAAATGTATTCTTTTATGTTTGTGTGAAATGTTCTATAGATATCTGTTAGACCCATTTGGTTAATGATGTCTGTTAGCTCCAGTATTTCTCCATTTAGCTTTTGTCTGGATGATCTGTCCATTGGTGAGAGTAGGGTATGGGAGTCTCCCACTATCAATGTGTAAGGGTGAATGTGTGATTTAAGCTTTAGTAGTGTTTCCTTTACAAACCTGTGTGTGCCTTTGTGTTTAGGGTATAGATGTTGAGAATTAAAATATCATCTTAGTGGATTTTTTTACTCTGATGAGTATGAAGTGCCCTTCCCCATCTATTTTGATTAATTTTCCTTGGAAGTCTGTTTTGTTAGATATTAGAATCACTATACCAGTTTGCTTCTTGTGCCTATTTTCTTGGAAAATCTTTTTCAAAATCTTTAATCTGAAGTCGTGTAAATATTTTATGTTGAGGTGTGTTTCTTGTTTGCAGCGGAAGGATAGATCCTGTTTTTGCATCCATTTTATTAGCCTATGTCTTGTTATTGAGGAATTGAGTCCATTGTTATTGAAAGATATTAATAGCCAATGATTAATTCCTGTTGTTTTGTTGTTATTGTAAGTGGCAGTGGTGGTAGTGTGTGTGTTTTCCTTATTTTGAATTTGATGGTGTAAGATTACTTATTTCCTGTGTTTTCTTGGGTGGTGCTTAAACTTCTTAAGTTGGAATTTTCCTTCTAGCACCTTCTGTAGGTCTGGATTTGTGGATAAATACCGTTGAAATTTCACTTTGTCATAGTATATCTTCTTTTCTACTTGTATGGTGATTGAAATTTTTTTCTTGGTATCGTTATCTAGACTGGCATCTGTGGTCTCTTAGAATCTGCAAGACATCTGTCCAGGCCATTCTGGCTTTTAAAGTCTCCATTGAGAAGTCCTGTGTAACTCTAATAGGTCTGCCTTTATATGTTACTTGCCCTTTCCCCTTGCAGCTTTTAATATTCTTTCTTTGTTCTGTACATTTAGTGTTTTGACTATTATGTGGTGGTGTGGGTGCTTTCTTTTCTGGTCCAATTTTTTTTCTGTAAGTTTCTTGTATCTTTACAGGCATCTCCTACTTTGGGTTAGGAAAGTTTTCTTCTATGATTTTGTTGAAGATATTTTCCAGTCCTTTGAGCTGGGTACCTTCTTATTCTATTCCTATTATTCTTAGGTTTGTTTTTTACATAGGGTCCCAGATATTCTGGATATTTTGTGTAGAAATTTCTTAGATTTAACATTTTCTTTGACAATTGTATCAATTTCTTCTATCATACCACTGTGCCTGAGACTCTGTCTTCTATCTCTTGTATTCTGTTGTTGACACTTGCATCTGTAGTTCATGTTTCTCTTTTATGTCTCCAGGATTCCCTCAGTTCATGTTTTCTTCATTGCTTCTATTTCCATTTTTCATGTCTTGATTGGTTTTATTTACTTTCTTTACCTGTTTGTATTTTCCTGGATTTCTTTAAGAGATTTGTTCTCTTTCATTTTAAGAATTTCTACCATATTCATAAAGTTAATTTTAAGGTTATTTTCTTGTACTTCAGCTGTGTTTGAATATTCAGGGATTGACATAGTAGCATAGCTGGGCTCTGGTGGTGCCATATTGTCCTGGGTATTGTTGATTATTTTCTTACACTGGCATCTGGGTTTGGGATTATTATTAGTTTAGGTGCTGATTTCTGAGTTATCTTTGTTGGATGGATGCTTTTTGGATGTCTTCCTCCGTCCCTCCACTTTCTGTTTCTTCTCTGGTCTTCTAGCCTGAGACACCTGTGGTTCTCGTGCTCAACAGGACTTCAGATGCAGTAGTGTGTCTCTACTGGGGTTTGGTAGTCTGCTGGCCTCTGGGGTTTTGGGTGCTTTCTTTGCTTCTACAGTTCTGAGGTTCTGGGAATTGATGTGACTTCTGCAGTTCTGGATACCAGTGTGGTCTCTGGGGTTTCAAGCATCTTGGATTCCTAATAGCAGTGTGGCCTCCAGTAGAGTGGGTGTCTTCTGGGGTTCCTAGAACCTACGAGGCTGCCAGTAGAGCAGGAGTCATCTGCTGGGTTGTGGGCCAGCATATGTGGCCCAGGGAAGGAGGTGCTATTGCGGACTGCTGAGCAGGCTCTGGGGTTCCTACTACCAGCATGGCCTCTGGTAGAGCATGAGTCTTCTGCTGTGGGTTGTGGGCCAGGATATGGAGTCTAGGGAAGACGTTGCTGTTGGGTACTATTGGGCAGGGTTTAAGGAGTATTAGCAGGTGGTGGGCAGTGTCTTACCTTGGGTTCCAGGTGTTGGCATGGGATCCAATTGAGCAAGAGTCTTCTGGTGGAATTCAGTACCTCTTACAGCGACATGCTCAAAAAGATAGAACACTGTCTTCACTTACAGCTATGCATTGACTCATCTTGATATATTTATTACTATAGAGTATGATAATTTTGGTAAGATTGATTAATATGGTTTGTAAAAAGGGATTGTTCCAGGTATAATTTAGCTGGACTGCTGAATCCTCATGACCTATGACAGTGGGCACCATTCTATGTTTCTCACAATAAATCTTTTTTTGAAGGGAGAGAGTTTTCAACTTACTCCTTTCAACACACATGTATTTCCTCTTAAAGAAATTTATCATTTCATTCTCTAAAAATAGAAATGTGAAGCATAAAATACACTCCTGCTGGTTAAGAAGGCTTGAAGTTAAATTATGGTTAATTTCATTCTTGATATATTTATATGAATCAAATTACAAACTATATCACACAATGCTGGAGTTTAACCTACATGTTTCTTAAGAGTTCAGTACAAGGCAAATATAAGATACATAATTGGACCTTGAACACAGCATGATTAAGTAGCATGGATGGTTTGAGTATTTGTGTTAAATTGGAGAGCTGCCTAATCATTTTGACATAGGGTGAAGATAAATGTTATCCTCATATTGATGTCTACATTTAAAAGATAATGCACTCCCTAAAACTTAAATAGAGATGGGTAACAAACATGCACATAAGTAATAGATGTTCTTAGCTCAAAACCAATAATATCAATTTTAATTAAGTATGTTTCATTATAGGTAAAAGTTAATGATACATATAGAGTAGCATCATTATTTTGAAAGTTTATTATGAATAAACTTTTTGTAAACTTTACACACTTAGGAATTCATTTCAATTTTATTTTTCAAAATAAAAGATCATCTTAATAAAATCTACCAAAATAAAATTTGCTGAAATCAAAATTTCTAGTTCCAGAGTATCTCATATGAAATCAAAACAGATGTTTCTATCGTTCCCAAAATATCACCTCATTAGAACTTTAAATATTTGAAATACTTTCATGAATATAGAAATTGTTTATTAAGGAGTTTAATGAGAAGAATCCATCCTTCATCCCTATTCCAGATTTTACTAAAAGTTTTCTATAACTTGGTTTCTTGTACATTCTTGAGAACTCACCCAATCCTGTTTCTTCATCAGCATTCCCTACACACTGACTGGCAACTGCCAGCTCAAAGCACCTCTGACTCTTTGCCTGCATTTTTTCTGTAGTCATCAAATCCCACAAGTTTCCAGAAGTTAAAACTCTATTTGCCTACATTTTCCTTCCAATTGCAAGAAATGAGTGATTACTAGGGGTATATGAACAGCAGTCCTCACTCACCCATCAGGTGGGGTAACTGAAGCATGACTCAACATTATGAGCCATGCTTACAACTCTGTTGTATACATAATTGAAACTTACCTTATAATGGTGCTCTATGCTGCCTTATCACAGTTTCTTAGGGTGGTTCCCCATTATACTGTGTGCGTGCACAATCTTGTTTCAAGATCTATTTCTACAGGAATTCTATCAAGGACATTTAAAAATAATGATATATATATATATATATATATATACTCTAGAGTCAGCATTTGCTATTCAAAATCCTTTGGCATACTCTATTCCACATGGACAGAATTGGCCAGTGATATTGCTGCTACTTCACTGACAAGTTCCTGAATTGTTCACTTAAGCTATGATACTGACATGTGGATTTGTCACACAAATAAGAGCAAAGTTTATAATAAGGACGGTATGCTGGCTGGTTTTATGTCAACTTGACACAAGCTAAAGCCATCTGAGCAGAAGGAGCCTGAATTGAGAAGATGCCTCCATAAGATCAGACTGTAGGCAAGCCTGTCAGGCATTTTCTTAATTAGCGATTGATATAGGAGGGCCAAACTCATGTGAGTGAGCCTGCTCCTGGGCTGGCAATCCTGGGTGCTATAAGAAAGCAGGCTGAGCAAGCCTTGATGAGCAATCCAGTAAGCAGCACCCTTCTGTGGCCTCTGCATCACCTCTTGCCTCCAGGTTCCTGTCCTGCTGGGGTTCCTATCTTGACTTCCTCTGATGAGGAATAGTATTATGGAAGAATAAGTCAAATAAACCTTTTGCTTTCCAGTTACTTTGACCACAATGTTTCATCACAGCAATAACCCTGCCTAAGACAGACAACTAGTCTCATACTTTTGATGGAATATTAATCCAGTTAAGTGTGGTTCTAAAGCAACTTACCTATATTTAATAATTCAATCCTGCTCATAACTCCATGAAACAGATACAATTATTAAACTTCTCTTGTGCATGAAGAAGCTGAAGAAACAAAATATGAGTATTAAAATGAACAAAACTGGTATTGATGAAGCATACTCTTTATTTTATTTCCAGTCTTATGGACCAAACTCATGATTTGTATGTACTGTACAGGAGCTTCACAACTGACGTACACAGCCATCATACTGAAGAAATTGATTTAACCCAAACAATTATTTTAGAATATGTGTTGTTGCTTCTTTCATGAAGTCCTTCATAAGATGTTCTGTTGAACATAGTGAAGGTAAATTTAGGCAAAACAAGGTAGCATTCTGAAGTCCATCCTCCCTAGTTCAAATAAAAAAATCTCTTAGAATCTACATCTAGATTGTGTCATACCAACATTAATAAATTCTATTGTAAGGATGAAGAAAGTGGTCAGAATGATGGAAAAATTGAAGAAAATATGTTGCATGAAAAAAAGTTCACAATGCATCATTTCCACTAGGTTATATGAGCCAAATATAAGCTAACAAACACAATATGATTAAATATTGCCATTACAAGGCAATACTTACTATGATAAAAGATAATCCAGAGTTAGGTAAGCAGATACAGAACCATTAAATAGAGAAGAACAGGTGCATTAGCAGAATTCAGATTGAAATTGTAAATGGAGTAGTAGAGAGAACAATTGAGCACAGACTGCCTAAAAGTAAGGGATTCAGCCTTACAACCCAGGGCAAAGGAAATTATAAATAGTTCAAACTGTGTTAGTGAGCCTGTCTTCAACAACTGTCTGAAAGAAAGCCAGAGTAGCAGGGTAAAATAAGAAGACTAGGGGATGGAAGCACAACAAACTTAAAGATCAAGAGTATGAAGGTCCTAGCTAGCTGTTGTAAAAAATGCCTTTCTTTTAGTGTAAACAGTGGACCTTCGTAGACTTTTTAGTAAATGGGAAATATGCTATGGTTTGTGTTTTAAAAGGATCCTCCTGACTTTTCACTGGAGACTAGAGTTATGCTGGCCAAGAGTAAGGTCAATGAGTCCAGGAGATAGATTATGGTGACTTGGACTAGGTTGGTAGTAAAATAGTGTTAGATTCTGGGAATGTTTTCAAAGCAAAGATAGCAGATTTGGCTCTATATTTATATTCTTAAGACCACTTCTTAGAAGATTTGGGCCTCAGGTAAAATAGGTTTCCTGTTGAATTGATGTATGATTCATTGATGGTTTGAAGATTTCTTTGTTATTTTTCCTGATGAATTTCACTGTTGTCTTGAGTCAGGGGCAGAAATACTGCCACTAGATTTATGAGCATACACATTGAGGTCTCACTCCTTTGCAACCTATTTCATACCACTTAAGCACATATTTAGTAATGGCAATCCTAAAAACAAAACAAATACCACAAGCAAAGTGATTATTTTTCTATTTTAGTGAAGATTTAGGGAGATTAAATAGTACTCAGTGGTATCATATGTACAGAGTCAAACAAAATGCCCAAATGAAAATAAAGGAATGGTTGCTTATGAGAAAGCTTTAATAAAAGGGCATGCTATGTAAAGGGTTGAGTTTTCCATCAATTTGATGACATTGCAGCAAAACATTACTGCAACTGGTCCAAGACAACCATGGACCAAACAAACTCTGAAAGTAAATTTTTATTACAAAAGCTCTTAAAATTCTACTTATGTCTCCTAATGTAACAGTTTGGTACACAGAAATGTATATTATGTCTTATTAATGACATTTGGAAACAAATCTTTCATGCTAATGAAAACACTATGAATATTATAACCTATGTCTTCTGAGCCTGCTGGAGGTGGCACGTGCCTTTAATTCCAGCACTCGGGAGGCAGAGTCAGGCAGATGTCTATGAGTTCTAGGTCAGCCTTGTCTACAGAGCAAGTTCCAGGACAGCCAAGGCTAAACAGAGAAACCCTGGCTTGAAAACCAAAACCAAACAAATATCCCCAAACAAAGAAAAAGCTACATCTCTGAAAAAAAAAGTGTTTTCCAGCTATTTATCCTGTGGTATATATAAACCCTCTATTTGTCTGCTTTTATGATTTAATATTTATTTAATTTTGTATGTGAGTTTATATTTCTTTACTATTTTCTAAAAATCTATCTGTTGGCTATTGAAATTGAATTCTCTATAAATTATTGAGTTTATAGATATAGAAGTAGAAATTGTAGCTACAGGTATACAAATAGCAATATATTTACTCTATTAAAATAATGAATAACTCACATGTCTGTGTTTCTTGATATAGTTTTCTTCATATTTCATTATTTTTTCTATTTATAGTATATTATTCTTTTTTCACCCATTATTTATCAGACCCACCAGTTTCCCTACTTTGATCCCCATTGTGTAATTTATTATCAATTGTGCTAAAATGTACTTTAGTACCTACTCTTACACATTTTATTCCCTTATCAAGTCTATTGTAATATTTTCTATATATAAATTCTAAAATATAGAATCATCTGTATAAGAGTTACAAATGATATGGCCAGTATAAACATTAAATTAATTTCTGGGGAGGATGTTCTCCTGTTCAACAGCTTTTCAAGCTGTGCTCTGACCAATTAAGATGTCATGTTTTGTACTCCAATACACAATTCAGAAATGAGTCAGTATTTGTTTTTATGTGCAGCCATGCATCATCCTAGGTAGAATATTTTGGCTAGAATTATATTTGCTAAGGGAGCAATTTTTACATGTGTACCATTAACCATAGAAAAATATAATAGGTCAACTATCCAAAGAGCCCATAAAAATAACTTTAATTTTTTTTGAATCTCAAAAATCCCAAATAATTAACCCCTTAAATGCTTTTTTACTGAACACTTAATTTCACATATTAATTTTATATGTCATTAAGGGACTGTGTAGCTTTTGGGAACATAAAGAATATGGATATTTGGGACTGATGAGATGGCTCAGTGGGTGAAATTTCTGGCTGCCAAGACTGAGAACATGAGTCTGGTCTCTGGAGACCATACGACAGAAGAAAAGAACTAAGTCCTATGACCTACACCCCCCCACACACACACAAAACACATATATACAATTAAGTAATGTAGTAAAATATTTTTAAAAGGATATAAAAATTTACCTTATATAGGGTGTTGTATTCATGTGTCATTTAAAAACAACATCCACAAACTGAAATTGTATTTTGAATCTTTGGTATTTCATTTTCTCCTTTTTAAGCCCTGGGTGTTTGGAACTCACTCTGTAGTCCAGTCCCGCCTCTGCCTTTGGAGTGCTGGAATTAAAGGCGTGAACAACCACCCAGCTCTTCTTTTTACTTTGAAATAGCAGTACTGCCCTACAGTTGCTGTTCTAACAGCCACTAATGGG
Organism: Peromyscus eremicus; assembly: GCF_949786415.1. NCBI lineage: Eukaryota > Metazoa > Chordata > Mammalia > Rodentia > Cricetidae > Peromyscus > Peromyscus eremicus. The sequence continues at coordinate 40,478,575 of NC_081439.1, forward strand.
TTCCAACGATATTTTTTCTTAGAAATAAAAGTCCTATGTTAACCAAGTCACAAAGTGTGTCAAGGCACTTTTAATACTTCAAACCATATAAAGCTATTATCATAACTTACCTCCAAAATGAAACTGAAATGCAGGATTTATAAATATAAAAATGCACGTGACTTTAAATGTATGTAATATGGAAAGCTATGTAACTATAAGGCTGCATTTATCAAGATAATGAGTTCACAACAAGATACAATTTTCAGCATTGATGACACATTGCAAATGAGCTATCTATTTACTAATATTGACCTCTCCCCAGTGATGATGAATATCCACCCATATTGCCCACTAACAAGTATAGGAAATTATATATTTTTCTTCTTCACTAGTGCCTCTGCATCTCTGAGAGCAGTAACCAGCACTTATTATGCACTCAGTGTACTTCTCTTGAATGGAAATCTGATGCATCCAGGCATTTACTTTGTGGTAGAAGAGAATATAGATAGGATAAAAGTGTTAAGCAGATAAGCATCTTTTAGAGAATCACATGGACTTTAGTTAAATTTCTACATTGTGTTACTCAGTGATATATAACATTTTGTTCTATTTTTTGTCCTAAAAACACCCCACAACCTCAAAACATTTATTTTGTAGTAAATGAATCATATGACTTACAGTAGGAGCAAATGTAGTGTTTAATAAGAAAAGGATGCAACTTTACTTTTCATTTAATTTCTGTTTTTTTGTTTCATTTTTGTATTGGTTCTTTGAGAATTTCCTACAGTATGTCTTATTTATATTCATCCTCTTTTCACAACCCCTTTAAGATATATTCTCTTTATCTCTTCATCCAACTTGTGGTCCCCTACACACACACACACACACACACAATCTGTGCTGCCCATATACTCTTGAATGTGGCATTCTAATGAAGCATGGCTGAACCACATGGCACCACATTATTTTTTTAACTCTATTTATTTATTAATTTTACATCCTGACAGCAGCTTCCCCTCCCTCCTCTCCTTCCACTCCCTCCCCCTCCTTCCCCACATTCCCTCCATCCACCCCTCTTCCAAAATCGCTCAGGAAGGGGCAGCCCTCCCATGAGATTCAGCAAAACATGGCATTTCAAGCTGCCATAAGACCAAACACCTCCTCCTGTATTCAGGCTGCCAAGGCAATCCAGCATGAGGAATAGGTTCCCAAGAGCCAGGCAAAGCATCAGGGACAGCCCCTGGTCCCATTGCCTGGAATCCCACAAGTATACCAACTTACACAACTGCCACATATATGCAGAGGGCCTAGGTCAGTCCCATGCAGGCTCCCCTGTTGTTGGTTTAGACTCTGTGAGTTCCCATGAGCCAGGCTAGTGGTCTCTGTGGGTTTTCCTGCTATGTTCCTGATCCCTTTGTTTCCTACAATCCCTTTTCCCTCTCCTCAGCTGGAATCCCTGAGCAAGGCCCAATGTTTGACCTTGGATCTCTGCATCTGCTTCCATCAGTCATGGATGAAGGCTCTCCAAACAGGCAGCACATTCTTAGGGAAACCTGACTCCCAGCAGCAACTGTTCCTCAGCTAGGTTGAGACTTCCCATATATCTCCCCTCTCCATGCTAGGATTTGAATTCATTTTCCCAACTTTATTGTTGGAATGGGAAACACATTTTTCAAATCATGAGCTTAGACCCATGACTTATCTAAGCATACTGAATATCTTGTTAAAGAATGATTTATTTCATCAGTATGATTTTCCCTTTCTTCCCCTTTGGAGATTTGACTTTTCACTTTGTTGTTTGATTTTTATTTTTTTTCTTTCTTTATGAAATTGAAATTTTAGTTTGTGGAGTTTTCCCTGCTTACATCTATAAGAATAAACATGCTAGCACCACCTGTAGTATCCAACTGAGCCTTATGAAGTGTCATTATATCAGTCACTGTGTTCAAAATGTGGTTATTTTATTTCGTTAATCGAGTACAGTTACTTTCCACAAGTATGATTATTTTTGAAAGTCAAAGCATATTTTACAAAAAAAAAAATAAATAAAATAAAAACAAGGACTTTCCCCCTCCCCAAATAAGATATGAGCACCAAGTTCTATCAATTCCCACATTTTACTGGTCAAGCCTTAGGCAAAACAATAAAGGTGTTTTCCCAAGAACTTTTTGCTTTCTTAACTTCTCTCTGTTTCATACATTAACTCTTGCTTTCATTCTCTCACTTTTTCCCCCTTTGGGGTTTTAAAATTTTTTTTTAATTTATGCACATAGATTTAGAACAATTATATGAAAGAGTGGTTTTTTTTGGGTTTTTTTGTTTGTTTGTTTGTTTTGTTTTTTTTCGAGACAGGGTTTCTCTGTGTAGCTTTGCGCCTTTCCTGGAACTCACTTGGTAGCCCAGGCTGGCCTCGAACTCACAGAGATCTGCCCGGCTCTGCCTCCCGAGTGCTGGGATTAAAGGCGTGCGCCACCACTGCCCGGCGAAAGAGTGGTTTTATTTGTTTGTTTTCTGTGTGAAACATTTAAATATACCTCTTAGATCTTGATATTATGAATTATTTAGACAATTGTTATATGTGTGGGTTAAACATATTGGTGACTAAGTGCAAGTCACCAATATGTGTCATTGAACATGAAGGAAAGAAATAAAAGCACTTCCCTTTGGAGTCATTTATGAAGAATGAGTCGAGATTTGAACTCTCTACTTTGCTCTCCCTGTATCTTCTGTAGTCTTGTCTGTTGCATGAGTTTGAATCTGTGCCTGTCTGTAGTGTCTTGTGAATCTGTCTCTGTATCTTTATCTGTGCCTGTTACATGATTGTGTGTGGATCTGTTTGTGTGGATCTGTCCCTGTCAATGGGCTTTGCCCTTTATTGAACAACACAGAAAACATCACTTGAAGAGGGAATGAGGTATACTTTACAGAATCTTTAATATAGTTTTACAAAGGATTAAGTCACTGTCTCCACCTGACCCGGACAACAAATAGTGCTACAAACATCAATCAATATCTCTAAATGGATGCTTTCGGCATTCACGGTAAATTTTAGAAGATTGCTTTTAACATCTGTTTTTGCTAAAAATGATACACTTACATTGTTGTGGGTCTGGATATGGAAGAGTACATAAATTAAGATTAGAGCTATGCATTAACTTATATTGTAAAAGATGATTACATGGGAAATTCTAGGCAAATAAGGTTAATTGTTAGAGTCTTCTTTTAGAGGCAGCTTAAACAAACAGTCTGAGTACACAGTAGGATAGCAGTCTTAAATCTTACATGACCCTGCCTGTGAGGTCCAGCAAAACTTCTCATCTCTTAGAATATGAAATATTATATTTTTATCATAATGTGTGGACATGGATATAATTTCACCAAATCTACTTACTATCTCTGAAAACAAGTATTTATTTATTGCAATTTAGTGTCAAATATTTTGTGTAGCTTTGATAACATTTTAGTTTGTATGCTAAATATATTTGAATTTTCTTGGTCATTCATAACAGATTTTCAATTTTGATAACAATAACAGGACAATCATGATCACATATTTAAATGTAATAAATATAAAAAGTGAGCAGAGGACAGAAAAATATTCTCCCCTTGTTTTTTGTTCCCAGAGATTTTTTTGTTTTGTCTGTTTTCCTTGCACTTTTTGTTGCTTTAGACTTTTTCTCCATAAAATCTACCTGTCCCACTTTTGCTCAGTTATGCAAGATTTTTAAAGCATATTCTGCTGCTAATTTTTTGGAAACATAGTTTTCCATATGTCCATCTTTCAAGTGAAAGAAAAACATTTGCTCCCACATACGTCTCCTTTGTCATGTGTTCCTGACAGAATTTTCTACAAAATATTTTAGACAATATGTACAGCTTAATCACAATTGTACCTATCACAGACGGTGGAATTGTTTTTCATTTGTTTGAACTAGAAACGTTTAGCTTGCAGAACACTTTGAGTATAAAGTTCCTGTTTTTACAGTATCATTTTTTGCCCTTGATGTTCTATGGCATCTGGGAGACATGAGCAAATAGCATCCAGAATGAAAGGCTTTGTTTACCTCTTAGGTACGTGAGGAAATGTGGAGAAACCTTAGGGAAAATTTGGCAGAACATGCAGACGTGCTTTCTTGCCACCACTTCCTTTTGAAAGGTGAAATAACCAAGAGAAGTAAAAGTAAAGGAGCAGAGAGATACCTGACCAGCTCCCAGTATCCTCAATAATCAGAATGGTTGTCTGCAACAGCTAAAGAACACTTTAAGATATAATTCCATCCTAATTGGATTTTCATAAGCAAGTTCAACATTTTTATTTTGTCTACAAATCTATTTATTTATATTTTACAGATTTATAATCCATTTATTATATATAATAAGTTTAAATTTATATATTATTTATATTAATATTAGTTGCTATAAGAACTGTGCTTATCATTCTAAAAGCCAAAGGAAAAATACTATATGACCTTTACGTTTAAGTAATTTGTGACATGATTAATTATACATGTCAGTGTTCAACACACAATTTAGGAAGTAATAAAGGGCAAGGAGATAATCTAACATCAAATGTACATTATAAGTTTTAAATGTTAACTTAATCCAAAGCAATGTAAAAATAGAACCTTAGAAGACTTTGCATCAAGGAAGAATACTTGCATTAAGCTTTGGAGACCATAGGCTTTGAACAATACTAACAGATTAAATGTTGTCTTCAAAAGAATAATGTTCTAAACAATTTAGTTCTAATAACTCATTTGTTCATCACAATAACCTCATGGGTAAGTCACTGCTATTACATTCATATTATCATAGAGAAGCCAAGATTTCTAGCAGTTAGGTAATTTGCCCATGTAATGTAGTCAGTCGTTAAATAGTGTTGTTGTGAGACTTATTTTCTTACACTAAAATCTCCATTCTCTTTTATATAATTTAATTTTTTTGAGAATTTCATTCATGTATACTGAATTTGCATCAAATTCTCCTCCTCTGCCCCCCACCCACTCTCAACTTCAGAAGCCAATATAATTTCTAAGTGTAGTGTAGATGCTTATCCTTATACCCACAGATAAGCCTTCATTAAAGTCTATACTTAACTTCTGTATTAGACAAACTTTTGATACAAAAAATGTTCTTCTGGTTAAAAACATTAGTAAAGATATTTTAAAAGTTGTATATTAGAAAGGTAAGTTGGAGGAATAACAAAAAATTATCCTCTCAAAAACTGAAGTGTTTTTATGGAAACACATATGGATAAAAACTAAGAGATTTTTTTTGTCTCTAAAAGATTGATTTAAAATTACTCCGAATCTAAACATTATTATTGATGGATTTTGTGAGGCAAAACTTTAAAATGTTAGAGTTGAATGGAGACAAGAAAAAATAAAGGGATGAAAGGGTTTCTCCTGTTTCTCCAAGCTAATTTAAAGACTATACCTTTGTACAATTCTTTCTGTTCAAAAGATTTTGAGGTGGTTTTTCCAGACATATGTTTCTGGCTAGCTAGTTAAATGCTCTAATTGGTTGAGGGAGGAATTCTGTAAGATAACATAGTACCTCTATTGCTGAATTTCTATCAGTTCATAGACTGAAATCTCTCCCTATTTTAATCAGAGTTCATGAAGCATAGTTACACATTAGCAAGTTACTTTTTCTACCTGAAGGACACCTCTCCTGTTGGTCCTCATTAGTGATAGATATATTTTACTAGTTTGGCCTCTTACCTACTTCTTTTCTTATTTTATTACCTCAATATGCCATTTGTTAAAGTGATACTTAAATAATAGAATTGACTAACATTTCTTCATAAGTGAGTTTAGCAGATAAAAGGGCTGGGAACAAAACAACAGGAAAGTACACAGATTTTATAAACAGGTGTTTAAAAAATCCCATCTGCAAGGTAGGGGTGGCACATGCCTTCAATCCCAGTGCTAGTGAGGCAGAGGCAGGGAGATCTCTAAGTTCAAGGACAGCCTGGTCTACAGAGCCAGTTCCAGGACAGCCAGAGATACCCAGAGAAACCCTGTCTCTAAAAGCCAAGAAAGAATATCCATGAAGGGGCTTGAGATGTGGCTCTGCAATTAAGAGCACTAATCATTCTTCCAGAGGACCAGGGTTGTATTCCCAGCTCCCACATGGTGATTAACAACTGTCTGGGACTTTAGTTTTGAGAATATGCCAACATTTTCTGCCTTTTCCAGGTACTGCACACACAATTTTCACAAATATACATGCAGACAAAACACCCATACAAATGAAATAAAAATAAATACATTTTTTCTTTAAATTCGTGAAAAAAGTGAATTACACATGCTTCTTGGCATTAATTGCTATGAAACATTCACAGAAATGAAAACTAAGGGAAACTGGAAAGCAATTTCAGCATTTTTTAAAACATCAAGTTCAATATACTTACATAAGTACTGAGGTTTAAACCCAGTACTTTGGACATTGTATCCCAGCATCCTAACTAACACTGAGCTACATCTCTAGCCCCATTTAGACCTGAATCTTTAAAATATGTAAGTCACATTTAGGATAAGAAATACTGAAATAACAATTTCATATTTTCTTAAATTTTAATGTATGTATTCATATATCTGTAATTTTACATTGCCTTTTAAAATATACCTTTTCTGAGTAAGAGAACTGAAAATTTTAGAAGTAAATATTTTATTGTTAAAAGCAAACTTTAGTAATTAGATTTATGTTTTATATACAATTGGCTCATTTAAAATCTTCATATGAAAATAAATACCTCAGAAATGTGTTTTACAGTCTAATTAATAGTACAAAACAAAAGAATGAAGATGCCCATGAATTTTAGGCAATAGCCTTTTATTAATTGAGTGCTGAAGCTTCATTGTTGGCTAAACTACGTTTCAAATTTTGGATCAGGGAGCTGGTCATTTATTTTCGTAACTATAGGGAAGGGGAAACAGAAATTAGATTACTTAAAATGTAAGAAATACTAGGATATTTCATGATATTCCAGGTAGAAAACTGTGCTGTAAGTAAGGGAAAAAATAATTTAAAAATTCAGGCAATTTGTTTTAAAGATTTTTTCATCAGAATCAAGAGTAAGTTCAATGTAACAGGTACTATTATCTCCTGCTTTTGGCTGACTATGTTTCCATAGTATCTTCTTACATTCATATGAATAACTTTGCCCTACAGTGTGGAAGAAGCAGACACTATTGTCAAACACCCTTACAGCAAGAAAATTAGTGTTACTATACATTAAGTGGCAGAAATACTAAACTATTGAGATCCAACTATTATCAGAGAGAACATAAAATGGTTAAATGAAGAGTTGCTGGAGACCTTTTTTTTTTTTAACATGATTTGCTGGCAAATAAATTTGTTGTTTAGGTTACTAGATATAGTGTCTTCAATCTCCTGTTTATCTCCCTTTTTAGCCTATAAAGATACATATTCTATAAGCTTGAATAAGCAATGTACTTCAGTCTTATAATATCTGTGTAGAGTTCTTTTAAATGTATTTTTTTCTGAAAGACTCATTTTTAAAGTATTACATACCTCAAAATCAAGGCCTATATTATTATGTCCATGCCATTAATGAATCTGTTAAATGTGGTTTTCAAGTAGATACAATAACCACAGCAGAGTGGCATATAAATTCAAATTGTTTACTTTATTACCTGTATTTTGTCTTCCTTTTATGAAATTTATTTCACTGTATATTTTTCTATCTTCATAATATATTCATTGGAGTATTATTGAACTTATATAATACTGTGAAACAGATTTGAAACAATGTGTAACAGTTCACAATATTAATTATTAAACATATGGATTATTTAATTCATGAACAAGCACCTTCTAGAAATTTGATTTTCCTTTTCCTTTTTATTTTTAAAATCTTCACTTACAAGTAGAGTGACTTAAAATTATAATCTGGAAATGAGGGAGTCAATTTTTCAGTACCTGTCAAAATTAAAAAGGGTGTTGAAAAAACTGAGTACTTTATCATTTTGACATCATAATTTCAGATAAGGTATGAAACTATTCAGGAAGCAAAAACGTAAATTTTCCAAGGGATTTTTCCTTCACCGTAGCAACTATAGACACTATGGTTTTATTTGGGGGGTTTAGGGTCAAAAACTATAAAGATCACTTATTTCTAGACTAACTAAAATTATGAAAACTCTAAGAGATTTTGTATTTTAGTGTAAACTCTGGAGAATGTTAATTTTATCTTTGGTGCTGATATTATTTTTGTGTATGGCATGCCTAGGGGATGATATTATGTTTAGGGACTTTGAAAAAAATTCTCTGGACTTCAACCAGTTTTTGCATTCTTCTCTGCGAACTCAGGAAGAACTGATTATCTGATGTCCAGGGAGTGTGGCATCCCCTGTCCCAGTTTCTGCTTTTCTCATTTTGGAACGTTTTACTGCCTTTGAATACTAGGATAGTTCACAATGCTTCTAAGCATTCATACTATTTTCCAGAGAACTGAAAGTTAGGCTATATCAAGAAACTTTTCAAGCTCAAATCCGAAGATAATGTATGTATTGTGTGTGGTTGTGCTTGTTTGCACATATGCACTCATGTGATTAGGAGTACACATACAAACTTACATATCACATTAAACCAGAACCAGACAAATTTTGTATGCTGGTGTGTAAGATCCTTTTATTCTTATTTGAATTTAGCCTTTATAGGTACTTAGAACTACGTGCTTTAAGCATTTGGGCTACCAAATATAGGCAAATGTGATCAGTTGTCTAATGTGAATTCAAAGAATCAACTTTCTTTTAAAAAGTAATAGAAAGCTTACCAGACTTTGATTCTTGTTAATGGCTCAATACCCAAGTGAAAAAGATATTAATGACTTATAGAATCAGAAGTTGCATCTGGTAAATACTTTTGAACTCAAGTTGTCCAGGTCAGACAAATTAGGAGAAGCAGCAGTGAAATCGTGTTGGTGTAAATTCCTCGCATATGACGTAGTCAGGTTATTGCAACATCCCTAAACACACTGAAGGCTCAGAGCCACAAACATAGAGGTCCTGTTGAAACTAACAAAGGCAAAGACAGACTGCCGTAGACACACTGGGTATAGTGGATTTTTAGGGTTACTAGCAGATAATAAATCCACTCTATCCTCTTAAAACGTTTTTTATAACTTCTGTTATATTTTCAACTTCGTTTCTATAAAATATAAACTTTTAGTCAACAAATACACACCTCATGACAAATAAATCCAACTATAATAGTCCATTTTTACTGAAAGAAAATGACAGTGCCTTTAACGAGATATTATGAGAACTAATCTTTGGGCAAACTGATCTCTTTATTCCAGCTTTACTCCTCAAGGGATCCATCCTCATGCAACCTTGCATGTGTTCTCTTAAAATCTTCCTCTAGCCACGTAACCCTCTCTTATGCAATTAAAACACAGCATATTTCTGTGATTACCATTTCTGTAAGTAAAAGTGGTGGAAGAGAGTTTTGGTGTGAATTTTTAAAGATGAGTAAATTCACAGGCTATTTCTGTGTTATCACGCCCTCCTTTCCCTCATATGTCAGTACCTAATGTGTCAGATATGGCCTTTTACCTCAGAGTTCAGTTGAGGTGTTGAACAAATAAGTAAATTTCCCATCGTAGGGTACATATGGACTTGAGGAGAATAGCTTATCATTACTAAGAAAACCCTTACTTGAAACTAATTCATACCACTCACGACATATTCTATACATCTTTGAGCGGATATACAAGACTATAAGCGAAAGTTGATTTCATTTTAATGTTAGAGCTCCATTTAGAACATTTGCTTATAATTTACATGATCTATGTTCTCACCAGGATGTACAGCTTAATTTTCATAATTTATAATTTACAAAGTCACACTTCACTCTTAGCTACTGAATTAAACACAGTTTTCAGTTTGAGATTCAAAGCCCATTATTCCATGCCTCTACGCTCTCTACCATAGGCCGTTTTCCCAGTTCTTTACATTTTATAAAATCAGTTGCTTCTATTTGTTACCTCTTTTTCTAAATGTTACATATGGGCTATAATGCCTTTACTGCTTCTGCTACTTGACTACCACCCCACATTTCACGTTCCTCATGACCAAATGATACATCAGTCCTTCTCCAAACTTCTAGAAAACATTAGAGAAAGAGTGAAAATGGCCAAAGTACTAGAGTAAGTATACTTGGGCTCTGGTCAGCATTCAACAGAAAAAGACACAAGAGAAGCAAAAGGAAATGTTGTGCCTGTCTGAATCAGGACTGAGAAAAGTAGACAGACAAAACTGAACCTTAGAGTGGATCTGGAGTGGCTGTGTTGAAGAGCACGGATTCAAGGAAAGATAACTATGTTATCTCTTGAAAAAAGATAATTATTTCTCCTATCTCTTTAGCATAGCTTAAAATGGATCTGTCTTCCTGAGAGGTAGTCACTTGGCCAAGTGATTGGCCAGGACAACTGCATTCAAAGTTTTGATTTTAAAATCAGTTTTGTTATGAATTTATGTGTGTATGTGTGTACTTTCATGAGTGTATGTGAACCATATGTATGAAGAAGCCTCCAGAAGCAGGAAGGCAGCATCAAACCCCCAGGAACTAGAGCTGACCTGTCAAGAAGGGATGCTACCGAGGCAGCATACTGCCAACAAATTAAGTTCTGTCTAGATTTCAGAGCACATGCCTTGAATAAAAATCTGGGTTTGAATATCAGTATCTTTTACAAGATATTGGAAGTCATAAGTACTAATGAAAAATCATTTGGGCACAAATGGAAATCTATGAAAACACCAACAAGTACACTTTAGTATTGACATAAGGTAAGAATACAAAGAGGAGACAGTGAATCTGCAGACATGAAAATAGAAAATTAAAAAGATCTTAAACCAAATGAAAGCAATTTTAAGCTGTAGGGTAAAATCAATTATACTGGAATAAAGACAATGACTCACTCATTTGATTTAGGCATATTCAAGTATAGGAAATAAAGACTAATATGAGTAAAGTCAGTGATTTAGAATTGCAAAACTATTTCTTCTAGGACTATTTCTCCTTTTTTACTTTCTAGAGAAAGCTGATATATTTTTATGATATATGTTTTTCATTGTTACAGAATATAAAAGACAATCTGAAACAAATCTCAGGTCGGATTGATGTTATTCACAAGAAGAAGACAGCAGCCTTGCAAAGTGCCACCTCTGTGGAAAGGGTGAAGCTACAGGAGGCAGTGTCACAGCTGGATTTCCAGTGGGAAAAAGTTAATAGAATGTACAAAGAACGGCAAGGGTAGGTAACATTTTAATTGTCCTGAAAGATTATATCTCACTTTTCAAGAAACTCTAAAAATCATTCAAATAGTTTCCATGGGTAGAAAGACAGAAAATATATTACTATAAAATACAAGTACATTATTACTAATGGACTGAGTTACTGAGACACTGTGTTTGTATATTACATCATTCTCTAAAACTGCACATAATGTGAAATCTGTTTTGTTCATCTAATTAAACTGATACAAAGTGTAAAATATATATCTTCAATTCTATCTGCCTCCTGTATATTTGTAAGAGTTATGGTACTATCGCTTCTCGTCCTTTTGGCTAAGATCAAGTGAAGAGTTATGGTACTTAGAGCAGTGTATTTTAATATAACAAAAAAAACCCTTCATTTTAATTTATTATTTCTTTTTGGAAGTTAATATGTATGTATTTAATAGGCTCTTTCCCTGTGTTTAATATGGAAAGCATATTTAATTGATTTGAAATCAATTTTTGTGCTCACCTTAAGGAAAATATTTAACTTTGGAGTTAATTTTTGGAGCCATTCATATGCATTAACTTCACATCACAATTGGTGAATTATTTCTTCTTTTATAAATTTAGAATACAAGTTTTCTAACCTCATAAAACAACTTTAAGTTCTGAAATTTAAATGTAGACTTCTTCATTTGCCTAAAAAGAATTCAAATTATATTGTATCTCTCATGTGTCTATTTATAGTCATCCTTATACTTCAGGTTTTAGTTTACTACATTATACTCTGAAATAGATATTTCAGAGAATAATTTCAGTTTTCACCAATGATTGTCTTTACTGTCTTCCCAATTATCTTTCATCTAGTGTTATTTTTGTAAAATATAATAACTTTAGTTCTGTAATATTATTTTCCTATGAATAAAACACTGACTCATTAATTCTGCATAAACAGTCTTCACATGACCTCTATTCACCTAGATCTGGTCAAGCATGCTATTTGTCACATGTTGTCTGCACTACAACTCTTCTATATTATGTTTTAGCAATAGGAAACTGCTTTGCAGTTTCTAAAATGCTTTGTTTCCTCTCTATCTTACCAATCATATTCATCAGGATTCGCTTTAAATGTTTTCTGGCTCTTGAATTCCAAGATTATTAGTGGATCATGATGTCTTGAAGCTGGAGTATGTGTTTGTCACTACCTATAATATTATATCCATAAATCATTTTAAACTTACAAGTGTTTCCAAATTTGGTTGTTACTTTATGCAAAATATATTCTTTGATGTGACATTCTCCTACAATTTACTGTGTAGTAATAAAAATTTTAATTTATAGTTTTTGCAAATTTTAGTTTTGTGTGAATATCTCTCTTTAGTTGAATTAATACATTTATCTCAACAAATGACAATGCGTTTAGACCAATAATGTCTAATTTCATTGTTGATGAATAAGAGAAAATCAACAATCTGGCACACATACTGTAAAAGACAATCTGGCATTGTTACTGTAGTATACTTTCATACTCCCTGTGGACTAATTGTGAGTCACTGCAGGCTTCTCCAAATGAGGTCAGATTCATCACTTTTTTGAAATGTGTTCGTTCTACTGTCTTTTGTGCTTTTCCTCTTACTTTCTTGCATCATTCTGGGATATGCACATATACTAAGAACTTTTGGAGTATCTTGAGTACTCAATGATTACTGTACTTCTTTAGGCACTACCATCATGACAAACATGTAGCATTTTTGCTTTATGAGGATGCTTCTTCACTTTAATCATATATCGGATGATCTGTGAGAAGTATATTCACCTTGAACAGACTAAAATGGTTATTTTCTTTTCACTTCACTTTGACTCTAGATGTAATATTGAAACAGGAAAACCAATGCTAGTCCATAGAGGAAGTAGCTGAAATTTCACACGAATTTGAGATATTTTAGGTTTTGGGTGAGTAATTATGTCTCTAAACTCAATAGTCTTACTCTTTCTTGTCCAGAGGCCAAAGGGGAGTTCCCACTTTACTCTCCTTGGCCTTCTCCAACAATTAGAAGCTCTATCATTTTCTATGAATTTTAGTCAAATCTCAGATAAAACATGTATAAGTAATTGCTTATAAATAGGAAGTCTGGAGTTCACCTTCCTTGGGAATCGTGGCTTTTATCTAGATTGGCTGTGCATTCTTGAACAATGTCCCTAAGTTTTATACTCCTTAAATATAAAATGGGAACAGAATATTTTCTGTTTTCATGGGGAGTCACTGATACAGCAAATGTACAAGGGCTTGCTAAAAGAGGGGTAATGTAATGACAAAAATGATCCTGAGGCTCTGAGATGTTTGATTTCTGCTATTTTATTACGTTTTGTTTGTTTCATGTGGGGACAGGGCATTCATGTTCCACAGTACACAAGCAGAGTTCACAGGACTATTTGAAAAGTTGTTTTCTCTTTCTATTATGTGTCCCCAGTAATGAATTCATGTTATCAGCATTGGCAGAAAGCACCTGCTGATCCCATATTTTATTTTTATACTTCCATATTTTTCCAGTTACTATGGAGAGATGAGTTAGACTTAGTCTCTGCTTTGAAGATCATTACAGATATGGAGACAAAATTGATACCCAGCCAGTAAGATAAGGGTAGATAAATATAAGGTATGCTATCTTATGGGCAAGAGTGATTACCCCACTAACTGAAATTGACCCATCTTATTCAGACTCGGGAATGACTCAAAATAAAGTACTTCTGTCATGATTCATTTCTTTAAAATAATATTTAAGTAAATTTTGAGAATTTCATGCAATGTATTTTGATCATATTCACATCCTTCTCCATCATCTCCAAGATCAACCCCTATTTCATTACCCAACCAAGTTTGTGCTATCTTTGAAAACCAAAATATTTTTTTCTGCTGTCCAAATACTTCTGGTGTGGGGCTTGCCATGGAATATGGTCAACATACTATGCTTAAACCCTTAAAGAAAAGAGACTCTTCTTCTCCCAGCAGCTATTAATTGCCAGTAGTTCTTTATCTAGGGTGGGGGGGCTTTGTGCCTATCTTTACCTTCTATGGTGGGATTTTGTCTGGCTTGGGCTTGTACACACCTCGTGAGTATTGTCACAATCTGTTATTTCATATACAACTCTCCTGCCATATCCAGAAAACAGTTCTTTGCAGTCATCTATCATTTATGAGTCTCACAGTCTTTCTAGCTCACCTTCTGTGATGATTTCTTAGCCTTGGGAAGAGTGGTATGATTCAGATGACACATTTAGAGCTGAACACTCTACAGTGTCTTCTTCTCTGCATCATGACCAGTTGTGTGTCTTTGTGTTAATTGTTATATACTGTAAGAAGAAGCTCACTATCAGTGAAGAAAAGTAATCACCAATCTTACCCACCTGTGAACCTGATGACTTACAGTAAATATAGAACTGACAAAATACCACCAACCACAGGTACAGCAGTGGCATTAATGTTATGGGTTTAATCAACCATATTTTGTTCAGAATTAAAGTCCATGTTATGGAACCTATATGGGACATTATTGCAGCCAAGAACCTGTAGCTAGATGTGTCAAAGAACCTATAAGAAATGTGGAAATTAAATATATATATATATATATATATATATATATATATATATATATATATATATACTTGCTGGTGTTAGGGATACAGTATTAATTCTGCAAACCTTCAAACTGGCCTGCTAGTGGAAGGTCTCATACCCATGAGCAGACTGGCAGCACTCATTGGATTTCAGTTATCAAAAAAAAAAATAGAGTTGGGAATTGGAGTATTTGGTAGTTTCAAAAAGAGTAGGGATTGAAATGGGGACAGATATGATCATATTTCATTGTATACATGTGTGGGATTTTCAAGAATTAAAAATATGATTTAAAAAGTGGCACAGCCATATCTGGATGGAATGGCAGAAATCATAAAGCCAGCACAGCTGCTTGACAATGATCTAGCAAAGCTGAGCCACATGTTTGCTGCCATGCCACCTTTGGTTTTCATCTCCACTTGTTGCATACTTGGAACACTTAATATTTGTACAATATGAGGATATTGGATTGATGGAAAATTTCTTATGAATCATTTATGCCTTCTCCCAGGAATACTGCTCCTAAGCTTCCCCAGGAAGTTCTGAACATACTATTCCCCCCCACTTTCAGGGAGATAACCTTATCTACCTGAAGGTCTTTCTTATGCCTTGGAGGTTGTGACACACAAATAAGCCAGAAGTCTGTTCATGAGACTATGAGACATTTTTGAAACATCTGTCCTGTACTTACACAGAAACAAGATATTCAAAATAAAGTAAACTTAAAATATCAACAAGATTCAGTGGGCTAGAGGAGTTGGCCACAATTCAGATTATAAGCATCTCCCCACTGTACACTCAGACAATTATGTGGCATATACCTCTGCCCTGCACAGAGACATATTGATGAGCAAAGTATGGAGTGGAAAGATGATAAAAGTATAAGGTGCCTGGACCTCCCTCTCAGAAAAAGTAGCTCATGCAGAGCCACTATAATGTCATATGACCCAAGGAAAAACAGAATGCCAAGATTAGACTTATAGACAAATTCTATAAAGATATAAATGGGAACAATGTATTGTGCCAGAATTTGAATAATAACTGCAGCAGGCTTTGCCTGAGGATTTTTCTTGGCCACTCTGACCATTAGGAGTTAATAATACACACTTAGGACATGGCAAAATGCCCAGGGTGGCTTGAAGATTTTGTTTTGGTCTAGTGTCCTTGAAGCAACCAAAGCTACTAGCCTGAGAACAGGTTGTTATATGCCTCTAGATTCTTAAAAAATGGGTTATGGAGTTAATGTGTAAGAATGATAAATCATTTTATTAATGATATCAAAACTTGATGGAAAATAATTGGAAATAATATCTCTATTCTGTCAAGTTTATTAATTATGACCAAAAGATGAGCAAAAGGAAATGAAACACATGTCCAAAAACAAAAATGATATGATCTATGTTTTAGAACATCATGATTGTATCACTGCTTATTAAATTCTGCATAAATAAAGAGCACTCTGGCTGATAGTCAATCAGGCTGCAAGATCCTCCCAACCATCATGGCCTGGCTCACTTCCTTCCCCATCAGCTCCTTACTTTCTCTGGTGGGACCCATCCACCACTGGGGATGACTCCTGTATGCTTCCTCTCTGTCCATCTCTCTGAAAATGAAACTAAGAAGTAGCTATCTTGTGTCTAATTCCTCTGTCGCTGCTCTTGCATCCACCATTCTTCAAACCCTGCCCTCATCTGGAGCTGGACTCCAGGAAAAAGGGACTACCAAATGTTAGACACTCTGTATTATTATCTTTATTTTCTTATATAACATTTATGATTTCTAAAGACAGTGATGTATCTGTCATATGTTCATGAATTTACTCATTAAAACTTCTGAATATAGCACAATTTTAACAGGATAATAAATCAAGCAGTTTCTAGACTTCAAATTGCTATGCAGCTATAAGATGGCATTATTGTGTTACGACAAGTTTCTGGTCTAAGATAAGATAGAGTTTTTATAGAATCTCCATTCCTCCCTGAAAAATCCATTTAGTCATATGTTTCAGAGTGGATCTCCTATGTACATAAGTAGTTAAATTCAAGATTTTGAGCTTTACATATGATCATACAAGAACATAAAGTCAAGATCACTGATTCAAATAATGCTGAATTTCTACAGCAAAAATTCCTTTAAAATGGCTAAGAAAATCAGTATATTTTAAAAATGGAAATCTATTACTTACACTGTTTCATAAAATCAATTAAGTATTGGTAAATAAATATACATAGGGAGATAGCAGTATAAATTAAAGAACAATTGTCTAGCACTGTGTTAAATAAAAGAAGCCAGACTGGAATGAATACATATTTTTGTTGTTGATGATGATGTTGTTCTTGTTTTTGAACTTTACAGCAAGCACTTTACTGGCTGTGCTATCTTTCTTGTCTCCCCAACATCTATTTCAGATATGCTGTCCAATGGTTAACAAGGCTATTTTTTAACTATTATTCTTCTCTCATATATTACATTCTGAGAACACTTCCTCTTTCCCCCACTAATCCTAGTCCCTCTCCTCCTGCCTCTTTCCTTCTATCCACTCTTCTTCTATTCCCTCCACCCAAGAAAAAACAAAACAAAACAACCAAATAAATAAATAAATAAATAAAAACAAAAACAAACAAACAAACAAAAAACCGAGCAGGCCTCCCAGGGATATCCCCCAAACATGGCCTAACAAAACACATAAGACTGGGAACAAACTCTCTGATCAAGGTTGGATGAGGCAACCCAGTAGGAGAAAAGAGGCCTAAAAGCAGGCAAATGAGTCAGAGACACTCCCCACTCCTACTTTTAGGAGTCCTACTACAATACCCAACTACACAACTACAAGGTATATGCATAGGACATAGCTCTGACTGATATGGGGTTCGTGTTTATCACTTCAGTCTCTGTGAACCCCTATGAGCCATGCTTAGTTGATTCTGTGGGCCTTGCCCTCTTAGTGTACTCAACCACTCTGGTTCCTACAATCCTTCCTGCCCTCTACTGTGGAGTTCACCTGGATCTTCCAAGTGTTTGGCTATGGGTGTCTGCATCTGCTCCTATCAGTTGCTGGATGACAGCCCCCTCTGATGACAAATGAGCTAGGCACTGATCTGTGAGTATAGTATAATATCATTAGGAATCATTTCATTGACCTTTTGTTTTTACCTCAGAGTCCTGTTTGGTTCTATCCTAGGCCTTTGGTCTATCCTGCCTCTGGTTTTTGGCCATCCAGTGTGTGCTCTCCCTTGCAGCATGGGCCTCCATTTGGAGCAGTCATTGATTGGTCACTTCCAGAAATTCTGTGCCACCATTACTCCAGCACATCTTGCAGGCAAGACAGATTGTAGGTCGAAGAATTCATGGCTGAGTTGATGTTCCAGTCACACTGCTAGGAACCTTTCCTGGTAATAGAAGATGGGCAGTTCTGCTCCTTATCACCTATTACTAGGAGACTTTGCTAAGGTCACTGTGGTGGATTTCAGGAAGTTTCCACTGTACTAGCTTTCTCCATCACACTCCTAATGCCCCCATCCTCCATTATAGTTATTGCTATCAATAGTCTCTCTTTCCATCTCCCCTACCACTTATCTGATCCCTCCTGTTCCCATCCATACCCAAACCCAATCCACCTGCAAAACCTATTTTATTTCCCCTCCCCAGGGAGATCCATGGATTCCACCCTTGAATGTTCCCAGTTACTTAGCCTCTCTGGGTCTGTGGATTGTAGCATGATTATCCTTTACTTAACTGCTAATGTCCACTTATATGTGAGTATAGACCACGTTTTTCTTTCTGGGTCTATATTACCTCACTCAGAATGATTTTCTCCATCTACTTGCTGGCAAATTTCATGATGTCATTGTTTTTGCTGCTGAGTAATACTGCATTTTGTAAATGTACAAAATTTTCTTTATCCATTTCTTAGTGTAGGGACTAGGTTGTTTCCAGGTTCTGGCTATTACAAATGAAGATGCTATGAACATAACTGAACAAGTGTCTTTTTGGTATGATTGGGTTTCCTTTGGGCAGCCTACAGAATGGAAAAAGATCTTCACTAACTCTACATCCAAGAGAAGGCTGATTTCCAAATATATAAAGAACTCAAGGATCTAGATATCAACAAACTAAATAATCCAGTTGAAAATTGGGTACAGATCTACACAGAGAATTCTTAACAGAAGAATCACAAATGGCCAAGAAACACTCAACAAATTGTTTAACACCCTTAGCTATCAGGGAAATGCAAATCAAAATGCCTCTGAGATTCTATCTTACACCTGTCAGAATGGCTAAGGTCAAAAACACTAGTGACAACTTATGCTGGAGAGGATATGTTGCTAGTGAGAATTCAAACTCATACAGCCACTTTGGAAATCAGTGTGGTGGTTTCTCAGAAAACTGGGAATCAATCTACCTAAAGACAAAGCTATATCATGCTTGGTCAGGATTTTTTTAGATTTAACATTTTCTTTGACTGATGTATTAATTTCTTCTATTGCATCTTCAATGGCTGAGAGTCTCTCTTCCATCTCTTGTATTCGGTTGGTGATGCTTGTATCTGTAGTTTCTGTCTGCTTACCTAAATTTCCATTTCCAGGATTCCCTCAGTTTGTGTTTTGTTTATTGCTTCTATTTCCATTTTCAGGTCTTGAACTGTTTTGTTTTCTTTTTCTTTACTTGTTTGCTTTTTCTTGGCTGTCTGTAAGAAATTTATTCATTTCCTCTAATTTTTTTGTTTGTCTTTTCTTCAATTTGTTTAAGGGATTTAGTTATTTCCTTATTCTGGTCCTCTATCATCTTCAAAAAGTTAGTTTTCCCTGTATTCCTGATAACTCCAAGACCTTTATCATGAAGGGGTGTTGGATTTTGTCAAATGCCTTTTCTGCATCTAGTGAGATGATCATGTGGTTTTTTTCTTTGAGTTTGTTAATATGGTGTATTACATTGACGGACTTTCGTATGTTGAACCACCCTTGCATCCCTGGAATGAATCCTACTTGATCATGGTGGATAATTGTTTTGATGTGTTCTTGGAGTCTGTTTGCCAGTATTTTATTGAGTATTTTTGCATCAATGTTCATGAGGGAGTTCGGTCTGTAGTTCTCTTTCTTTGTTGTATCCTTGTTTGGTTTAGGAATCAGGGTAATTGTAGCCTCATAGAAGGAGTTTGGTAATGTTCCTTCTGTTTCTATTGTGTGGAACAATTTAGAGAGTATTGGTATTAACTCTTCTTTGAAGATCTGGTAGAATTCTGTGTTGAAACCATCTGGTCCTGGGCTTTTTTTGGTTAGGAGACTTTTAATGACTGTTTCTATTTCGTTAGGGGTTATTGGACTATTTAAATAGTTTATCTGGTCTTGATTTAACTTAGGTATGTGGTAACTATCCAGAAAGTTATCCATTTCTTTTAGGTTTTCCAGTTTTGTGGAATAGAGGTTTTTGAAGTATGACCTGATGATTCTCTGGATTTCCTCAATGTCTGTTGTTATGTCCCCCTTTTCATTTCTGATTTTGTTGATTTGGATGCTCTCTCTCTGTCTTTTGGTTAGTTTGGATAAGGGCTTGTCTATCTTGTTGATTTTCTCAAAGAACCAACTCTTTGTTTCATTAATTTTTTGTATTGTTCTCTTTGTTTCTATTTTATTGATTTCAGCTCTCACTTTGATAATTTCCTGGCGTCTATTTTTCCTGGGAGACTTTGCTTCTTCTTGTTCTAGAGCTTTCAGTTGTGCTGTTAAGTCACTAGTGTGAGGTTTCTCCAACTTCTTTATGTGGGCATTTAGTGCTATGAATTTCCCTCTTAACACTGCTTTCATAGTGTCCCATAGGTTTGGATATGTGGTGTCTTCATTTTCGTTGATCTCTAGGAAGTCTTTAATTTCTTTCTTTATTTCTTCCTTAACCCATTGGTGATTCAGTTGGGTATTATTCAGTTTCCATGAGATTGTAGGTTTTCTGTAGTTCTTGTTGTTGTTGAAATCCAACTTTAGACCATGGTGATCTGATAGAACACAGGAGGTTATTCCAATTGTTTAGTATCTGTTTAGATTTGTTTTGTGGCCAAGTATATGGTCGATTTTAGAGAAGGTTCCATGGGGTGCTGAGAAGAAGGTATATTCTTTTCTGTTAGGATAGAATGTTCTGTAGATATCGATTAAGTCCATTTGAGTCATGACATCAACTAAGTCCTTTATTTCTCTGTTAAGTTTCAATTTGGGAGATCTGTCCAGTGGTGAAAGTGGGGTGTTGAGGTCTCCCACTATTAATGTGTGGGGTTTTATATGTGATTTAAGCTTTAGTAATGTTTCTTTTACATATGTGGGTGCCCTTGTGTTTGGGGCATAAATGTTCAGAATTGAGACTTCATCTTGGTGGATCTTTCCTGTGATGAGTATATAATGCCCTTCTTGATCTCTTTTGATTGATTTTAGTTTGAAGTCTATTTTGCTGGATATCAGGATGGCTAAACCCGCTTGTTTCTTAAGACCATTTGATTGGAAAGTCTTTTCCCAGCCTTTTATTTTTAGGTAGTGTCTATCTTTGAATTTGAGATGTGTTTCTTGTATGCAGCAGAAAGATGGGTCCTGCTTTCATATCCATTCTGTAAGCATATGTCTTTTTATAGGTGAATTAAGTCCATTGATATTGAGGGATATTAATGACCAGTGATTGTTCATTCCTTTTATTTTTTGGTGGTGATGTGTGTGTACTTCTCTTTGTTTGGGTTTACTGCTGTGGCTTTATCTATTGCCTGTGTTTTCGAGGGTGTATCTGACTTCCTTAGGTTGGAATTTTCCTTCTAGTGCTTTCTGTAGGTCTGGGTTTGTGGATAAGTATTGTTTAAATCTGGTTTTGTCATGGAATGTCTTGTTCACTCCATCTGTGATGATTGAAAGTTTTGCTGGGTACATTAGTCTAGGCTGGCATCCATGGTCTCTTAGTGTCTGCATTACATCTATCCAGGTCCTTCTGGCTTTCAAAGTCTCCATTGAGAAATCGGGTGTTATTCTGATGGGTTTGCGTTTATACGTCACTTGGCCTTTTTCCTTTGCTGCTCTTAATATTCTTTCTTTATTGTATACGTTTAGTTGTTTAATTATTATGTGGTGAGGGGACTTTTTTGGGGGGTCTAGTCTGTTTGGTGTTCTATAGGCTTCTTGTATCTTCATAGGCATTTCCTTCTTTAAGTTGGGAAAGTTTTCTTCTATGATCTTGTTGAATATATTTTCTGTGCCCTTGAGTTGGTATTCTTCTCCTTCTTCTACCCCTATTATTCATAGGTTTGGTCTTTTCATGGTGTCCCAAATTTCTTGGACATTTTGGTTCATGACTTTGTTGGCTTTATTGTTTTCTTTGACTAATGAATCTATTTCTTCTACTGTATCTTCAATGCCAGAGATCCTCTCTTCCATCTCTTGCATTCTGTTGATTATACTTGCATCTGAAGTTCCCAATCGTTTACTCAGATTTTCTATTTCCAGCATTCCCTCTGTTTGTGTCTTCTTCATTTTTTCTATTTCCCTTTTCAGGTCTTGGACTGTTTCCTTCATTTGTTTCATTGATTTTTCTTGATTTTCTTTCAGTACTTTATTGTTTTCTTCCAGGAGTTTATTGATTTCTTCTAATTTGTTTGCCCTTTCCTCTAGTTGTTTACAGCGTTCTTCCTATTTTTTTGTCTTTTCCTCTACACAAGCCTCTAGCTTCTTCATGATGTCATTCATAAGGCTGTTTTCTTCTGCTTCTTCCAATTTCTGATGTTCAGGTCTAGGTGTTGGAGGAGGGCTAGGTCCTGGTGATGCTGTATTGCTATTCATTTTGTTGTATGTGTTTTTGCCTTGACGTCTGCCCATCTCCTTGTGGTTCGTTCTTGGTCTTATCCGCACACTTGGTTCAGACAGAGCTGACAGATTCAGGAAGTCTCTCTCTCTTGTCTAGATGGGAGTTCTCTTGTCCAAATTGGACATCCGGGCAGGATGGGAGCTCTTGTCCAGAAGGGAAGTCCGGGGCAGGATGGGAGCTCTTCTCTCTCTCTCTCTCTCTCTCTCTCTCTCTCTCTCTCTCTGTGCTCTAGAAGGGAAGTCTGGGGCAGGATGGGAGCTGAGGGCGGCCTCTAAGTCTCAGGAAGTGGCTGGGGTCTGGGTGGATGGGCGTGGGGGCAGGGCGTAGAGATTGCAGGGTCTGCCAGGGGTCTTGGAGAAGGGGATCCTTCCCGGTGGGGCTAGAAGGGAACCTGCCCGGTGGCCAGAACCTGGGGCCAAGTTGGGCAGGTCTTCCCTGGAGTGGCTGGTGCCCAGGGATGGAGTCCAGGCCCAGCTAGGGCACTCATCTGTGCTCCAGAAGGGAAGTCCAGGGCAGGATGGGAGCTGGGAGCCGGCCTCTAAGTCTTAGGAAGAGGCTGGGGGCTCAAGGGCGGATGGGCTTGGGGGCAGGGTGTGGAGATTGCAGGGTCTGCCATAAAGTTAGTTTTAAGATCACTTTTTTTTTTTTTTTTGGTTTTTCGGGACAAGGTTTCTCTGTGTAGTTTTGTGCCTTTCCTGGAACTCACTTGGTAGCCCAGGCTGGCCTCGAACTCACAGAGATCCACCTGCCTCTGCCTCTCGAGTGCTGGGATTAAAGGCATGCGCTGCCACCACCACCCGGCAAGATCACTTTTTGTGCTTCATCTGTGTTGGAATATTCAGGGCTTACTGTAGTACGATAGCTGAGTTCTTGTGCTGACATATTACCCTGGCTGTTGTTGATCGTGTTCTTATCATGGCCTTTAGACATCTGAGTTTGGGGTTATTATAGGCTTAGGTATTGAATTCTGAGTTTGTCTTTGTTAGACGGGTGCTTTGTCTCTTGGTTCATGTTTCCTCTATTGTATTCTGGTGGCTGGCACGTCCTCTGGTCCATGCTACCTTTGCTGGGGTTCTGGCAGTCTGTGTTGTCTCTGGGGCTCTGAGTGCAGGTGTGGACTCTGGTAAAATACTGGGATTCTGCTGGAGTTATAGGCTGCCTTATCATATCATGGTTAGGAGAGGGGTGGCTGTTGGGGTTATACTGGGCTTGCATTGAGAGAATTTTAGTGGCCTTTGGACTGGGAGGGGGTTGTGTTCTTACCTGGGATTCTGCATGCTGGTGTGGCCACTGGTAAAGGAGGGGGCAGGAATACATATTATATAACACATTTTTTTTTTATTAAAGATGAGCACATTGGAAGTTAGAAGTCAGATGGAAGATCCATTCTTTTTCATTTGACAAGCCTTCATTAAATACAAACAGGAACAGTTTCTAGAGTCTGTGTGATGTTTAATTTCTTTATCTTGATTCTAATTATATAGATGTTTCCTTTAGATAGAGTTTGCAATACCAAATGTTTTTGTACAATTTTCTGCATGGGTGCCATATTAGAGTAAAATTTACATTTACAGATTATAAAAGAGGAAGAACAAAAAATCAATAAAGGATGAAAACAAAATTTAGAAAATAGTTTTAGTGAAAACAAATTGCCTTGTTCTGTTTTGGCCATTTCACCCTGAACCTCTGAGTACACTTTATCATTTCCCAGGGCAGCTTCAATAGTAAGGTTAGGGACACTACTGCTTTGCAGTAAGTCTTTTCCCAGGTTGTCATCATCATTCTGAAACCAAAATACCACGTCAGTCAGATCTGAAATTGGGAGAGCTGGAAACTGCTTCTGCAGGGGTTTCTTCATTGTTTTGTTTCCTTGGTACCTCATAGATTTTACTGTCCTTGTACAGGATGAAGAAAATGAGACAATGAATAAAATAATAACAATGCAGAGAATATATTTGGGATTGTAGCTCCATGGTAGAGAACTTGCTTAGCACACATAAGGCCATGGGTTCAATCTCCAGCATGACAGTAAACAATTAAAATATATGAATAATTTTACAAATAAGGCAGGAATAGAAACCAAAGAAATCTGATTTGAAGAGAAAATTCCTCAGTTATCTCTGGAGAACAAGTATACAACTCCTAAAACACTTTCTATCTCAGTTGTGATTTCTCTAGTAAAACATGTAATAATCATTTGCTTCTTTTGTCAATGTGAGGGACGTAACTCCACATTGCCTACAGAGAAGGATAGCATGGTAATTCCCATGTCATCACCTTATCATTGTGTCCTCTAAAGCAGATGCTAGAAAGACAGATGCCAGAAAGACAGATGCCAGAAAGACAGATGCCTAATTTGGGAACATTTCCAGAATTGTTTGCTCCTAATAAAGCATTTATCTATGACATTAGTAGCCTCTTCTATCTATTACAATGTCATGTGCAGTTGGGAAGATACATGAGAAGCATATAAAAGATATTGATAATTCAAGAGATTACCATTTCAGTCTTAGAATTAGTCTCCACCAAATCTGAAGGATTTCATGTGGGAGTGAACTGTCATTCACCAGCTTAGGTGTAAAAGTATATATGCCAATATATAATTCAACTCTGAGTTTCTGCATTATCTAGAATTAAGGAAAGAGGAAATAATTAATGTAGCTAGAGTTTTCCTGACTGGCCCATAGTCAGGACAAATCTCTGACACCCGCCAGTCCCACAGCCACTCAGACCCAACCAAGTAAACACAGAGACTTATACTGCTTACAAACTGTATGGCCATGGCAGGCTTCTTGCTAACTGTTCTTACAGCTTAAATTAATCCATTTCTATTAATCTATACCTTGCCACATGGCTTGTGGCTTACCGACATCTTCACATGCGGCTTGTCATGGTGGCGGCTGGCAGTGTCTCTCTCACCCAGCTTCCTGTTCTCTCAATTCTCCTCTCTGTTAGTCCCGCCTATACTTCCTGCCTGGCCACTGGCCAATCAGTGATTTATTTATTGACCAATCAGCAACACATTTGACATACAGACCATCCCACAGCAAATTAACATGCCTTGAACATGAGTAAGACATTTGTATCTCATTCCAAGATTATTGCTTTATTTGGAGAAATTGAATCAATTATACAGATAAGGAAACAAACATGTGATAGCAGTGAGAATGTGACTTTCTGTAAAGATTTAATTTTTTAAAACATTTAAAACATTATGATAGAGGAAAAGACTTCTGTTTTGATTTTCAATTTCAAAATTACTTTTGAAAATCATTAAGTAAACAATTTTTGCCACCATTTTTAAATTTTAGCTATTTGTATAAAAAATTCAGATCCTATGCCTATAAGTGTGGCAGAATTTTTTAAATTAAAACATCCTGCCAATTCTAAATGTTGGAAGTATTTAGAAATTTATTCTTGACTTTCACTTTTCATGTCAGATAGATAAACCTATATTGCTTAGCATCTATGCTTCTTCAATGGTTAGTCTGGGTTATTTTTTGGTTCAGAATGTAAGTAACTGCCTCAGTTTCTTTATACAATGTGCAGTGGTATTAAGTACCATCTGGAAATCAATACTATCTGCTAATAATAGTAACAGAAACTACAATTTGACAGTGTTTATATGTTACATATGCCAGATACATCATAAACATTGAAACATGTAAATCTCTTTCTAAACCACCCTGTTGTTCTCTTTTCTAAAAGCTTACCATCTATACTGTATTTTCTACTGCTATTTGGCTTTGAATATTTTATTTCAAGTCTACTCTTTTCCCACATAAATCTCCTTCATACAGTTTTGTTTAGTCATCTGTATTTCTACAAAGTTATTCATATTCATATTTGTACAGTCATTTATATTTCTACAGTATAACTTAATCCCTAGCTAGTGTAAATTTCTTTCACTGGTCATTAAACACTGAATCAGAAATTATGAGCCAAATAGAGGAACCTGTGTTTTCAAATGAACTGTGTAACATGATACTAATTACACAGAAGTTTTTAACATTGAAGTTAAGAATGCAAAAGATTAAAGCCACATAGTTAATATTAGCAGGTTGTTTTAGTTAGGGTTTCTGTTTATGTAAAGAGACACCATGGCTGTGACAATCCTTGTAACGGAAAACATTTAATTGAGGTGGAAGCTTAACAGTTTCAGAGGTTCAGTCCATTAACATCATAGTGGGATATGGCAGCATGCAGGCAGACATGGTGCTGGAGAGGTAGATGAGAGTTCTACATCTTGCAGGCAAAAGAAAGTGAAGTGAGTGTCACACCGAGTGAAACTTGAGCAAAGGAGACATCAAAGTCCACCCACACCATAACACACTTCCTCCAACAAGGCCACATCTCTTAATAGTGCCACTACTGTTGGGGGCCATTCTCTTTCAAACAGCTACATTCCACTCCCTGGCACCCAAATGCTTGAAGCCATATCATAATGCAAAATGTGTTCAGTCCAACTCCAAAAGTCCCCATAATCTGCAACAGTCTCAAATGTATTTAAAAGCATAAAGTTCAAAAACTCTTCAAAGAATCATTCAGTCTCTTAACTGTAATCTCCTGTAAAATCAAATTCAAAAAATCAGATCACATACTTCCAACATATAATGACACAAAATATACATTACCATTCCCAAACATAAGGAAGGTAGCATTTAGAAATACTGGATCAAAGCAAGACTGAAAACCAACTGGGCAAACTCCAAACTCTGCATCTCCATGTCTGATGTCAAAAGGCTCTTCAGATCTCCAACTCCTTTCAGCTTTGTTGACTGCAGCAAACTTCTTTCTCTTGGGCTGGTTCTACTCCCTGTTAGCAGCTCTTCTTGGCAGGTATCCCATGGCTCTGGCATCTCCAGTATCTTGGGGTCTCCAAGATAATCCAGGGTTCAACTTCACACCTTCGTGCAATGGAATGGCCCCCCTAGGCCTCCATTCAGGGACACCCCTCACACATGCCTGACCTCGGTGGTTTTCCTTAGATGAGGCAAATTCCATAGTCACTTTCTTCTATCTTTAACTCCAGAACCACATGGCCAAAGCTGCCAAGTTCTGCTGCTTGCTGTGTCTAGTACATGGTCCCCTCATTTAATTACATCTTCACAAGCTTTCTGTTTTCCTTCACTGGCTAAACTTGGCTGTCCTTGAACTTGATCTGTAGACCAGGATGGCCTCAAGCTCAGAGATCTGCCAGCCTTTGCCCTCTGAGTGCTAGAACTAAAGCCATACACCACCACACTCTGCTCCAAGCTTTTCTTTAATTCCTTTTCACAAACTGGAAACTTAGCTGGGTGGGATCTTGTCCTGAGGTTACCACTCCCTTTATGCCATTTCTTAATCTGATTATCTCCTTTAACACAGAATTTAGCTCCATTCCACTTTCTGGTGCTCATTTTTCCTCAAATATTTTTCCTTGCTCAGCGTGCTCCTTTTCATTATATATCTTCATTAAAGTTAACAGTAGTAACCACACAACAGAGTCTATACTAGGCTGTTTTCAGATTTCTTCTGCCAAGGGAATTTATCCAAAACTCTTCACTTTAGCCTCAGGCAAACTTTTCAGAAAAGGGTAAAAAAAAAATAGCCACATTCTTCCCAAAATATCACAAGAATAATCTCTAGGCAATATACTAAACTTCTTCTCCTCTGAAACCTCTAAGCCAGCCCCCCACAGTTCATCAAATCACACACAGCACCACTGTATTCCATGTTCCTACTAATAAGGCCCATTAAGCAGTGCTTAACACATTCTACTAATTTTCTAACCCAAAGTACCAAAGTAAGATGCTATTAAGCCCTGATAAAAGTGTTCAACTGATTTTCTAGTCCAAAGTCCCAAAGTCCTCCAAAAAAAATCATGGTCATACTTAGAGTGATTTCCCAGTCCCTGGTACCAAATTCTGTCTTAGTCACTGTTCTATTGCTGGGAAGAGACACAAGAACTATGGCAACTCTTATAAGAGAAAGCATTTAATTAGAGTTTGTTTACAGTTTTAAAGGGCAGTCAATCTCACATTGCATCATTTATATTTTCCCTTCTGGATTTTTGTTTCAGGACCCACAGAAGAAATACATATTCATAACATGTTTTCTCATTAGACCCTACTATCTGAAAGCACAGTGTTTTTAAATGATATTTAAAAATTATTGTGTTTAATATGAAATGAAAAAGGTCTGAACTGCATAAGAAGCAGGCCAAAGCAAATGATAATAGCTTTCTGGAGATGTAGTTCAGTGGTAGAGTACTTGTATGAAGTGCTTGGGGAATACAAATTTGTTTTGTTTTTGGAAAGTCCTGCTTATCCATCAGGACCTTATGCAAGTATTTACCACTTTGTATCACCCTCTGGGTCTCCAGCTATTGCTTCATGGTTTAGAGTGTTTAAATTAGTCCTTAATACAGTTCCCATAAAGTTCTGCCCATAAGGTTAGGCATGTTATACTAAGCTGTGTGCACATTTGAACTCTTTGTTTCTTTCTTTTTCTTTTTTTCTTTTTTTTTTTTATCAAAAAGGAACCATGTGTTTCATTTTATAATCACCCTTAAGCCAAATAATGCATTATTGCTGGAAATCTGACAATGTAATCTTATTTTTTATTGACAAAACTTTAAAAGTGAGAAATCACCCACTCAAAGGGCTGAGGATATAGTCACTGGTAGAGCACTTACCCAACATTGTTCATTTCTTTTAAATTCTCAGAACCACAAAAATATATGCTGTATAATTTTGGAATTAATAGCAGCCTTGAGAAATGTTGAATGTCAAGAACTCCATTTATATCATATTTAATTTCACAAAATACCAGTATGGAGTTTTTTTCCATAGTCAATTTCATTTTATTGTAATAAAGGTACATCATGACTTTCAGGTGTTATATAGCAAACATATAAAAGAATCTATGACTTACATGCATTCTAAGCACAGCATGCTTTCCTGAGGGAAATACAGTGTTAACTACTATTTGGTTACTGTTGGTTTTAAATGTAGCACTTTTACTCTGTGTGGAAAGGTCACCAGGCATAACAAAACCCAGTAACAGAGCTTTTTTAGGAGGAGGGGGGACAGAAGAGAGTGACCAGGCATGTAAAAGACACGTGCAGGGAGAGAGAGCGGGGAGGAGGAGAGAACAGAAGAGAGGGGAGGAGTCTGTGATTGGCTTTTTAAGGATTTCCCTGCACATGTGCATGTGGGCTTATGGAGCTACACTAAGCATGCACAGAGTACATGACCACACTGCGTGCATTATGCAATCATGCAGTACACGGATGACTTAAGATGTAAGGCCCTTTGCTTGGCTACTGAACTGCTGCAAATGTGCGGTCATGCAGCTGGAGGAGTGGCCAGGAATTCTAACAGTTACTAATTGTGTTCTTGTTTACCTTCTTGCTTGTCTTGATTTCCACCATACTTGGGGGGACATTTGTTTCAGGGGTGGTGTTTTAACATTAAAACAAATTCAGTTTCCTCTGTAAGAATTGTACATTCTTCTAAGTAAAGAAATTCTTCCCAAGAATTATTTTCATATTAGCGTTAGTTTATTCTTGAACATTCTGAAATTTCTCTTTAAATTTTCAGTTATCTCAAGGGAAAACTACCCATTACAAAGAGATAGTTTTTAAAAATAATTCTACATAAAACAGTAAGTTTTAAAAATTAAAAATTCGTTGTGGTTTCCCATAACTGAGAGATGCTAATAAAATAATCATTTCTCTTAATATTTAAATTATATTATTTGAGTAATTTATGCATTGTCTTCCATAAGTTATCATTATCTCTTCAGGCATAGATGCCAAACACTCATTTTTTTCCTCACGAATTTTCTCTATTCTCCCACAAAAGGGGGCATCAATGTCCAAATTTCTTTCCCCAAAAAACATGTTCAGGCCTATCACAGTAATAATCCAGTCCGTGGCACTGACTTCTGTATTAGTTAGGGTTTCTATTATTGTGAAGAGACACCATGACCATGGCAACTCTTATAAAGGGAAATATTTAATTGAGGTGGCTTCTTACAGTTCAGAGGTTCAGTCAATTATTATGGCAGGGAGCATGGCAGCATGCAGGCAGACATGGAGGTGGCTACATCTTAATCAGAAGTCAATAGGAACTGGACTGAAGCACTGGGTGTGGTTTGGGCATGTATGAGACCTCAAAGCCCACCCTCACAGTGACTTACTTCCTCCAACAAGGTCATACCTACTCCAACAAATCCATACCTCCTAATAGTGCCATTTTCTATCAGCTTATGGGGGCCAATTACATTCAAACTGCCACAATGGCTCTTCCTTTTTGGCTTTGTGGACTGCAACACACTTCTCTAACCTGGTTCCACACCCTGTCTGTAACTCTCCTTGGCTCCATGCTTCTAGCATCTCCAACATCTTGAGTAATTCAAATAATTCACTTTCCAGCTTCACACAATGGCCTCTCTTGGTCTTAATGCATGGACACCCCTGACACACTCCTGGCTTCAGTGGCTTCTCTTAAATTCAGAGAAATATTCCATAACTCCTTTCTTGTATCCTTTTTGACTCTAAAGCAGAACCATGTGGCCCAGACTGCCAAGTTCTTGTGCATTCAGGAGTTGAAACCTGCTGCCACCCCTCTTTGATTTACATTCACATAAGCTTTCCACTTTTGTTTAGGCCTAGGAAATCTCTCAGGCCTTTTCCTTTCATAGGTTGCAGGATTAGCTGGGTGGAGTCTTGTCCTGAAGTTACACTCCCTTTATTCCATTCAGCATCAGGCCTTTCTTTTAGCTTCTCATCTGCTTGACCACAGGACTTAGATTCAACTTTCTATTTCTTGGTTCTCTTTTTCTTCTTAAACTGCAGATTTTGTGTTTCTCTTTGCCTTGCTTACTCCTTTTCACTGTTGATCTGCATAAGAGTGATCATAAATAGCCACATGACCAGGCTCTCTTGAAATCCCCTCTGCCAAAAATCTTCAATTTTGCCTTCAGCAGACTTTTAGGACAAGGGCAAAGATCAACAACATTCCTTGCCAAAATGTCAGAAGAATGGTTACTAGGCCAGCCAATAATATTCTTCTCCTCTGAAACCTCTTGAGCTGGGCTCTTCCAGTCCATATTATCCTCAGCACTAACATCTTACATGCTCCTAATTGATCTACAACACTGGTGGAAAACAAACCCACCCAAAAGAACAATTATTAATTATAGCCCTACTTATAAGACTTCTACGAATCAGCTGTTCTTTAGCCTTTGGGGCTGAAGACTGACTGAATAGATCTGATTCATATATCTATTTGTAGGAAATATCCTGGAAGTGCAGTAGACCCTTGAAGTACATGGACAAATGCCCAAGCTCTCAGAATAGTCAGTCAAAACACATGATGTTTATAATACTGATGTTTATAACTGTCCTATTTCCCCTTTAATATACATCCAATGGTTTAAGCAAGTTAAACAGCATGCCCCAAGCCAAGAGTTAGAGAAATATGTTGCTCATGAAACCTGTTAAATATGTAAATGTATTACATTACCATAGAATATGATTACTATTAACATGTTAAAATATTATATGTTGTAGGAGACCACTACCCTGGGTTACATAGTGAGACCATTTTTTAAAGAAAATAAAATCCAACTTAAATACATTGATCTCACTTGGAAATGTGTTTTTAATCAATTTTTCTACATTATTTTTCTCAAATCCAATATGAGTCAGTAATCTTATTTTACCAAAATAGCTATAATACTATAAAGCATATATTTCACAGTGCCTAAAAGATATGAAAACAGTCTTTAAGTTGCAATTTTATTTACTAACATAGTGATGTCCTAGTGTTTCTATGTAGTTGGAAGTTCAATTTCTGAATAGCATCATAACTTTCTGTACCCAGATGTCTACTACTTGAAACTACCATAAGCTGACGATCATGGTTAACAGTATATTTTTAAGAAGGCCATATGCTTTACGTCTCTTGACAAAATTTGTTCAAAAACACACAACTGCATGACAAAGAGGTAATCTGTGTCTAGCTGTGGTTAAATAAGTAGATTTGTAATACACATAATAAAACGTTTTTTGGCATCATCAGAAGAAAAATATTCTTCTCTCACTTACAAAATGAAATTCTACAGATTATCAAGGATAACAAAATCACCACTTCAACTTTGTTTCAGTGGCTAAAGATTATGAGAGCTAATCAGTGCTTTATTTAATTATTTATGTTAGCTTATTTGAATATCTTAAAGCCCACTCCTTTGGCCCTTTATATTAGTCAAAAGAAGATATAAAATAATGTATTCAACTGTCTCTGTCTGTCCTTCCTCTTTCCCCCTCATCCCTCTCACCCTAAAATCTTTGTTTATGTGTTTGCTTCCACTTTCTGTTCAGAAAGAAGGTTTTCTTTATTTTTCGTAAATAATGTGAATCAGTTTCACAAGTTAGTACTTCTTTTTTCTTACCAGTATCTACAGGGTCAAACTAGATATGGTCAAGGACTGATTTAGGGTTTAATAATAAAGATGATCAGGCTAATAGTATCTAGATTTGGAGTCTACTATGAGCTGATTCTATGACAAGAAATTGATTTCAGATACTCTTTGTGGGCAATGCTCTCAGGAATCTGTGGCAGAGCAGTGAAGTTATTTAAAAGGGGAGCCAAGAGCAGTCTGTAAGATAAAGTTATCAATCCAGCTACCAGTGTGTACGACTAGAGCTTAATTCCACGGAAAGGGAATAGAAAAGCAGAAAACATGTGCCCCTTACTTTCCTTAGACAAGAAGCAGGAGCACTGAGGTTGGTATTTTAACATTGTTTTTTAAAGGTTAGGGTATGAGGGTAATAATTTTCTCTCTTTGAGCCTTTCCAAAATTCAATTTCTGCTTCAAAGCTCTCTCAGACTAAGCTAAGACACAATGATTTGAATGGCTGTCTTCCTAGTTCTTCTTTATAGATTTCTCTCCTTAAAATTTCTATAATTTTGTAAAAGCAAAATTATTATTTTTTTTTTATTTTTTATTTTTTTTTTAAATTTTTATTTTGCAATACAATTCAGTTCTACATATCAGCCACAGATTCCCTTGTTCTCCCCCCTCCCGCCCCCCTCACCTTCCCCCCAGCCCGTCCCCCATTCCAATCTCCTCCAGGGCAAAGCCTTCCCCACAGACTGAGATCAACCTGGTGGACTCAGTCCAGGTAGGTCCAGTCCCCTCCTCCCAGGCCGAGCCAAGGGACCCTGCATAGGCCCCAGGTTTCAAACAGCCGACTCATGCAATGAGCACAGGCCCCGGTGCCACTGCCTGGATGCCTCCCAAACAGATCAGGTCAATCAACTGTCTCACCCACTCAGAGGGCCTGATCCAGTTGGTGACCCCTCAGCCATTGGTTCATATTTCATGTGTTTAGGTTCGTTTGGCTATTTGTCTCTGTGCTTTATCCGACCTTGGTCTCAACAATTCTCGCTCATATAAACCCTCCTCATTCTCGCTAATTGGACTCCCAGAGATCCACCTGGGGCCTAGTCATGGATCTCTGCATCCAGATCCCTCAGTAGTTGGATGAGGTTTCTAGCAGGACAATTAGGGTGTTTGGCCATCCCATCACCAAAGTAGGTCAGTTCGGACTGTCTCTCGACCATTGCCAGCAGTCTGTTGTGGGGGTATCTTTGTGGATTTCTGTGGGCCTCTCTAGCACTTTGTTTCTTCCTATTCTCATGTGGTCTTCATTTACCATGGTCTCCTATTCCTTGTTCTCCCTCTCTGTTGTTGATCCAGCTGGGATCTCCCGCTCACCCAAGCTCTCTTTCCCTCGACCCTCGCCCTTCACTACCCCCACTCATGTCCAGGCTGTTCATGTAGATCTCATTCCATTTCTCTGTCATTGGGCGATCCCTGTGTCTTTCTTGGGGTCCTGTTTTCCAGGTAGCCTACCTGGTGATGTGAGTAGCAGTCCAGTCATCCTTGTTCCACATCTAGTATCCTGCTATGAGTGAGTACATACCATGTTTGTCTTTCTGAGTCTGGGATACCTCACTCAGGATGATTTTTTCTAGATCCATCCATTTGTCTGCAAACCTCATGATGTCATTGTTTTTCTCTGCTGAGTAGTATTCCATTGTGTATATGTACCACATTTTGTTTATCCATTCTTCAGTTGAAGGGCATCTAGGTTGTTTCCATGTTCTGGCTATTACAAACAATGCTGATATGAACATAGCTGAAGAAGTGCTCTTGTGGTGTGGTTGAGCATTCCTTGGGTATATGCCCAAGAGTGGTATAGCTGGATCTTGGGGAAGATGGATTCCCAATTTTCTAAGAAATCGCCATATTGATTTTCAAAGTGGTTGTACAAGCTTGCATTCCCACCAGCAGTGGAGGAGAGTTCCCCTAGCTCCACATCCTCTCCAGCATAAGGTGTCTTCAATGTTTTTGATCTTAGCCATTCTGACAGGCGTAAGGTGGTATCTCAGAGTTGTTTTGATTTGCATTTCCCTGATGATTAGGGATGTTGAGCAATTCCTTAAATGTCTTTCAGCCATTTGAGTTTCCTCTGTTGAGAATTCTCTGTTTAGTTCTATAGCCCATTTCTTAATTGGACTGTTGGGCATTTTGATGTCTAATTTCTTGAGTTCCTTATATATTCTGGATATCAGTCCTCTGTCAGATGTGGGGTTGGTGAAGATCTTTTCCCATTCTGTAGGCTGTCGCTTTGCTTTGTTGACCGTATCCTTTGCCCTACAAAAGCTTCTCAGTTTCAAGAGGTCCCATTGATTGATTGTTTCTCTCAGTGTCTGTGCTACTGGTGTTCTATTTAGAAAGTGGTCTCCTATGCCAATGCGTTCAAGACTACTTCCTACTTTCTCTTCTAGCAGGTTCAGAGTAGCTGGATTTATGTTGAGGTCCTTGATCCACTTGGACTTAAGTTTTGTGCATGGTGATAGATATGGATCTATTTGCAGCCTTCTACATGTTGATATCCAGTTTTGCCAGCACCATTTGTTGAAGATGCTTTCTTTTTTCCATTGTGCACTTTTGGCTTCTTTGTCAAAAATTATTTGTTCATAGGTGTGCGGATTAATGTCAGGGTCTTCAATTCGATTCCATTGGTCCACATGTCGGTTTTTATGCCAGTACCAAGCTGTTTTTATTACTGTAGCTCTATAGTACAGCTTGAAGTCAGGGATCATGATGCCTCCAGAGGTTGTGTTATTGTACAGGATTCTTTTGGCTATCCTGGGTTTTTTGTTTTTCCATATGAAGTTGAGTATTGTTCTTTCCAGGTCTGTGAAGAATTGTGTTGGTATTTTGATGGGGATTGCATTGAATCTGTAGATTGCTTTTGGTAAGATTGCCATTTTTACTATGTTAGTTCTGCCTATCCATGAGCATGGGAGATCTTTCCATTTTCTGACATCTTCTTCAATTTCTTTTTTCAGGGACTTAAAGTTCTTGTCATATAGGTCCTTCACTTGCTTGGTTAGTGTTACCCCAAGTTATTTTATGTCATTTGTGGCTATAGTAAAGGGTGATGTATCTCTGATTTCCTTCTCCGCTTCTTTGTCCATTGTATATAGGAGGGCTACTGATTTTTTTGAGTTGATCTTGTATCCTGCTATGTTGCTGAAGGTGTTTATAAGCTGTATCAGTTCCTTGGTGGAATCTTTGGGGTTGCTCAAGTATACTATCATGTCATCTGCAAATAGGGAAAGCTTGACTTCTTCCTTTCCAATTTGTATCCCTTTAATCTCCTTATGTTGTCTTATTGCTCTGGCTAGAACTTCAAGTACTATATTGAATAAGTATGGGGAGAGCGGACAGCCTTGCCTCGTTCCTGATTTTAGTGGAATTGAAAAGCAAAATTATTAAGCATCTAGCATTCTGTTGGTCTACCTTCTTTTACTATTTAAAACTATCAATGTTCAGTTTGTAAATTATATGATTTCTATGTGAGTATTTGCATTAAATGAGGAAGTAAAAACATTCTCTTTTGATTCTGTTACTAGTTCATGATTCTGCAGTATTCACTGAGCAAGGCCTTAGGGCTGCATTATTCCTCAGATTTCAAATCTCCCTGATATTTAGGCATGTTTTCCTTTATTTGTAACTAATCTGTTTTATAAGCTCACCTTCTACCAATTAGCTAAAATATTTGATTCATTGCATAGCTACAGAAAAGAATCCCTAAATGTGGTGAGCCACAGGAATATGAAATAGAAGTCCAGCTGTATATTATAAGCTATTCCTTGACAAGGCCAAGGGTCAGTTTAGTGGGAAAGCCAATCAGCAAGGTCCATTGGTGTTATGCAGCTTAATATTCAGTTGTGTCTTGCTATGGATTCCTTGTGCTCGTAATTCTCCTAAAATGTATATGTGTGTGTGAATCTCCATTTCAAAGCACCTGATCTCCAGGCCCCCTCTTTAGCATTTGTTTTCGGTATCTGCCTTTTACAAATACCCTCCTTGAGCTACTCCCTAAGAGAGTCAACTCCAAACAAAGCCTTAAAAGACAAGCAAGGAACAGATAGCTACCAGGCCATTTGTTAGATGCCTGAAAAACCCCCAACTTAGATAAAATGTCTTTTCTGAGACTACATGTCTCACAGGCCAAATGCCTACCAATTAGAAGAACAAGCTATTTGCTGATCAGCAGTTCTTCCATACAAAATATACTGGGTAAATGAAAATAAATATAGCCACGAAATGTTCTTACAATACCATACTAAGATGCTTCCTTTGCTATCAAGGACTTCATCAACACATCAGATGATAGCTTCTCTGTAAATCTGCAGTACCATATTTTATTTATGTATCCTGTTTTCTATTATAATATAGCTATTCCTTATAATGCAAAGTATATCAGAAAGTTTTATAGGACCCTGATGAACAGTATGGATTTGTCTCACTTCTGTATAACATTAAAAATATTACTTGACATATTTGCATTATAATTCACTGTATGGAAGGTGCTTTAGTTGTGAAAAATTAGGATACACACACACACACACACACACACACGTATATAGTGTAAAAAAAATCCTCAAAATAAAAGCAAGTCACTCTTGGATGAGATCCAAAAATATCAACCATAATGTCTATATTTTATGGAAGAATTTTGTATTAGATATTAGCATCCTATAAATTCTATCAATTTACTAACAGATATTTAAATATCAAGAAGTCACATTGGCAAAGCAAAGATTTACTATGCTATTTTTATGTATTCTAAATCCTTTTCATACTGTAGGTGAAATATATAGACTTTTATCTTCCAACCACTTCTGTCTATAATCATTTGAATAAAGCATCATTCATACATAATATGGTGGTGAGTACACAATTTGTAGTACAGGGACATAATTCTACCAAATCATTTTAGCTCTATGCTACCTTAGAAGTATTTCTGAATTATTTATTTCTCTACTTTATAAGTTGTGCTCTTTTATGATCCAACCTATGGCAATGTGCAAAACAGTGAGAAGGAATATAATACCCTGATATTGAACATGACAAAGGAGTATGCTTTCTGTCATACATAGCCCATGAATCTGTTTTATATTATAGGCAAGCAGTTGGAGTTCAAATTAGTTTGCAATTACAAAACCCAACATTTCCCAGACTTAAGTAGTTTCACTTCACTTTCATTGCTGTTATTTTTAACAAAAGGAGACAGCATGAATCATTGTATTGATGCTGAAAATTCATAACAGACTTTCTATCTAATGCAAACACATATAACCACACGTATGTCCTATATCTACATGTTTGCAATGTTTCTGGTTGATATATGATGTATAAGATTTCTTTGAATCTCTTTGCTTTATTAAGCAAATCATTACCACAACACAAACATACATACATACATTATTCTGTGTTAGGGACATGGAAGAGGATATAATTTAGGATTAAAGCTATTCATTTAGCTTATGTTTGTAAAAGCTGATTGCATAGGAATCTTAGGCATAGTACATTAGCTTACAATGTTATCTTAAAGACAGGTTAAACATATTATTTTTTACTTATTAAAATTTTTCGCGACTATGATTACCATGGGGCAACCCATTCCCACTCTTCCCCCAGGGTAATCTTGAGTAGGGAGAGTGAGAAATATTTAGATAGAAATATAGAGGGGAAAGAGACAGATAGAAACACAGGATAACCTCTGGAGGGCCTGGATCCTTATCCACGATCTCTTCTAAAGGGTTATTTATAGAAATGCCAAGGTGTGGAACAAAAGACTTCCCTCAGCACAGCCAAGTGCAGAGCCTTCCAAATACCTGGTAAGCATGTACATGGTCAATCTGTCCCCTTATGCAGCCCTGCTGTGTAAAGCAAGCTCAGCTCTCACTAGGAAACTTTTGAGGGCTCCCACACGTCCCTCTTCTTAATTTTTCAAAGGGCTCCTCAGGCCCCTCGGATAAACTGTGTCTGTCTTAGGTCATTCTCCCTGATTATTTCTTCCATTACCCATCATGGAGATATACTTTCCATCAAGCATACTCTGGATTAGGTTGGAAGCTATCAAGAAGCAAGTTGCCCATTTCTGACCACTAGCCTCTGGCAGGCAGGGGTACAGAGCTTAACTCAGCTCTGACTCGGGTCCCTACTGAGCTTGCAAACATCCACAGTGATCTCCATAGCTGCCATACCTCCCAGTAAAGGAATAGAGGATTATAAAGATGGAATATCCTTTTTGGAATGAGTCTAAGGTGATTATAGCCTTAGCTGTGCCAAGCCATTTTTTGAAATCAATAAACTCTTAATGAAAACCACATGAAATAAACTGCATCAAACTTAAAGAATTGCTTAGCTTACCAAGCTCTTGTTCATTAATATCAATATAATTCTAGTATGAATATTACTATACATATTTACAACTATTGTAACTATTTACTATATGCATTTATACTTCTTACAAACCTACATCATTATACGTATTTAAACTTACATTTTATAGGACTACTTTATAAACCTTAGCAAACATCTAGAAGAGATCTCTTAACTGATCTACTATCACTGTACATATTTACAACTCTTCCAAACTTACATTAAACATTTAGACTCACATTATACTTCTTACAAACTTATATTCAAAAGCAACCTATGTAACTATTTTACAAACTTATATTCATAAGGAAACTCTATTTTACAAATTTTAGCACATATCTAGACAAGATTTCTTAGAAGAAGTATTTACCAAACTTATATTCAAGAGGAAACTCTATAGAACTATTTTAGAAAGAATCTCTTAACAGAACTAACTTACTTTCTTCAACAAGATAGAGAGTACACAAATCATAAATGAACTTAGCACTGCCTTATTTCTAAATTTACAGTCAGTTTTGATATCCTTAAAGTTCCTCTGATAGTTAGAAACTAGAGCTTAATTCACCAATGGCTCCCTCAACCCTGTACTGTTCCTATGGAGTTGTAACATTTGGGACAATGCCACTCCCTAAAGTCACCTTTCCCACTGTTCCTTTTAGCCATTCTAGAACCAGCAGAAGTGCACACAACACAGATGGTTGCCAGTAGAAGGCTGTCCCTTCACTCAACTTATTGCAGCTCCCCTGAGTGCCACAATTCAAACAAATGTTGCTGAAACTTCTCTCAGTTACAGCAGAAGCCTCACCTCATGGTAGGGGTGAGATTACTGTATTGAGCTGCTGTAAAGATCTTAGAAAAAAACTTCCTGCACAGCTATTGGGAACCATCTACCTATTCATCAATTTGCTGATACTCAAACAAAAGCAGTATGGTTCTGAAAACCGTTTCTTTTCAGCTTGTACTAAATAGTGATAAAACTTTTGTCCTAAACTCCTCAGTAGTCTGGGGGGCCCTAAGTTTCATGCTTTACCCAGCTGCAGGAGGGAACCTCAGTATCAGGAACATTGATTCAGCTGCTTTCACTCCAGTTCCTGTAGAGGAGTGTCACTGGAGCTGACATTCCTCTGCTCCAGACTCCTTATCAAATGCTCAGGTAGCCAACAAGATCCTGAGGGTACAATTTCCCCCCTTCTTATTTTTTTAAAGCTGATTTTTATGATTATATTGAGCTCTTTTAATGATGCCAATGTTTCCCTCTTCTATGTTAAGCAAAACTTAATCCTGTAAGTTTTTTTTTTCCACACTGGAAGAAATTTCCCAGTGTAAGGACCTTTTTCTCTTTGTTTTCTAAAAGATTTCAAAGTAGCTTAATGACAAATGGTATTAGCAATTTATCTCCTGAAAGGCAAGGTGTTCATCTGTTCTTAGTTCTCAGGAGCTAAGACTAAGGTTTATAACATTGCTTTGAAAATAAATTACATTTGGAGCTGAAAAAAACAGTTTCTGGGTAGTACCGCCATTTTGAGCTGAAAAACTGCATTTCCCACACTGCCTTTCTTTATAGCTTCATGCTATTACAAGCTATGTTATGGACTACATTTCCCAAGATGCCTTTCAGGTATGCCACACTTCTGTTTCTGCCAACAGTGGTTGTTTTCATGCTTTTGCTTTTACCAGGGAAGGTTTTTGAGTCAAGATTTTGCACTTTTAACATGCGAGATTTCGGTCGGTTCTCTCTGAGCTGGCATTTATAAGTGTGTTTCCTTCACCTGATACTTTTCCCAGAGCAGGCTGTGTCTGTCCACTTGTGTGTATTTGGACAGGCACTTTGGTGCCAGAAGCAAAAATCCTTCAGGGCTTGTTCCTCCACCTTACTAGTTCAATGAAAGAAAATGAAAGTACCAAAAAGTCTTTTCATCCTTTTCAGAGAGATTTTTGGGAGCTCAAGCCCTGCCTCCCTCATTTCTGGGAAGATTTCAAAGCCTCCACTGCTTCCTCCATGCCAGCAGACCCTCCCTGCCTCTGTTGCTGTTGTTAGAGGAAGCCTTCCCTGCATTGGTTTTCTGCCTGCACTTTCTCACTAGGCTTTAGCAGCAGGGAATTCTGGCTGTGT
Organism: Peromyscus eremicus; assembly: GCF_949786415.1. Taxonomy (NCBI): domain Eukaryota; kingdom Metazoa; phylum Chordata; class Mammalia; order Rodentia; family Cricetidae; genus Peromyscus; species Peromyscus eremicus. Next base: position 40,520,159 of record NC_081439.1, read on the forward strand.
TTTTTTCTAATACTAGCTTGAAGGAGAGACAGGACTAGCAAAGATGATTTGCCTTGTTCCAAGAGGATTTTTGTTTTTAATTAGAACAATTACAGGTGATTTTCCCTTACTGATAGATGTTTCTTCCAGGTGAGTTAAATTTCTGTCCTTACAGAAAGAGAAAAAAATCTGAGAAAGAAAAACCTGAAAAGCTTTCAGATTTTTAGAGAGAGATTACTAAGAATTTTCTAAGACCTCTGTTCTCCTTGGCTTCATGGCCAAACAGAAACTAATTCTGATGGTACAATGTTTTCATACAGTGGCAGCATCAGTGGAGTGAAAATTTTTATTTCATCCACATTTATCTCAGGGAAAATTCTTTCCTCTGTCTCTCAGGTCTTAATTTTAAGCTGTCTCCAGGCCAAAAGCTTCCATACAAATCTTTTTCTGCCTATTTTTTCTAATCTTAGATAGATTTTTCTGATTCTTCTCCAGGATATTGCATTCATAGCTCCATAGTTGGAAAATTAAGGACATAGTTTCTCTGTCTAGTTTATATTATTCTAATTTTTTCTTAAACTATATTCCTAACCCAATATTTCTATAGTCTATCTTACTCTAAATTTTTATAGATTGAAGTTAAGAGAGAGGGAAAGGAAGAAACCTAGATAGAGAGAAATATACACTGCTGTCTCTCTTTCCATCTTTGGTATTCTACAGCCTAACTTGACTCCCAAAAAATAAAATACCCCTACCTTCACTTTTACTACAAAACTGGACGTGCCCAACTGCTTCCCATGGGGCCCTCTTTCCACTTTCACCAAGTACCTGTTCATGGCACCATCTGTGGGAGATCAGCTCGCACTTTGCCCCCAGGGTAATCTTGAGTATGAAGAAGTGAGAAATATTAGATAGACATATAGATGGGAGAGAGACAGATACAAACACAGATTAACCTTGGGAGGGCCTAGTTCCTTATCTACCTGTCCCCTTCTGTCTCTTTAGGGCGATTTGTAGAAATGCCAAGTCGTGGAGCAAAAGATCTCCTCCTAGCACAACCAAGTAGAGACCACTCCAAACACCTGGTAACCATGCACATGGTCAATCCATCCCTTTATGTAGCCCTGCTGGGTAAAGCAAGCTCAGATCTCACTAGGAAGCCCTTTGTGGGCTCCCACAGATTACATTTCACCCTGCACTTGCCTCTTTCTAAACCCTCCCATATGTCCTTCCTCATCATCTTTCAAATTCATGGTGTCCTTTTACATTAACTATTGTTGTATGCATATATGTTACATGCATACACACACACATATACACACACACATACACACACACACACACACACACACACATATATATATATATATATATATATATATATATATATATATATATATATTCCTAACAGGCTGAATACTTAGTCACTTATTCAGGTAGCATGTTAAGTATATAGCCTTAAATTATCTCAAGACATATTGTTAATTTGATGGGAAAATGTGGAAAAGTTCTGTCTCTTTGCATACAAAAATACTTTTCAGACAAATGTATGTCTTAATTATTCAACTCTGAAATTTTTATGTTAAATTATGTTATAATACAGATACAAATAGTTATGTATTTCCAGTGAAACTATTTTTGTTTCTGTTCCTCAATAAATTAAAGAAAGACATAGAATCCAGGCATTTCACTTCTGGGGTTGGACCTTAAGCAATCTGAAGCAGGAAGAGGGACAGCTCCACTGATAAAGTGTTCATCTTGAAAGCACAATAACCTGACTTTAGTCTGCAGGAGCAATGTAGCTATTGTGAGGCATGGTAATATGTTCCTGTAATCCCAATGCTGGGTAGGCAGAGACAGAATTGTTCCTGCAGCTCACTGGCTGACCAGTCTAGCCTATTTGACAAACTCCAGGCTAGTGTGAGATACTGTCTAGAGAAACAAGATGGATGATGTTTCTAAGGATAATATTGAGGTTAACCTCAGGCTTTGACATTGGAAAACCACATGTGATGACATGCAGTTGCAAGTTAACCCAGCAATGATGAAGTAGACACAAAGAGATCCCTGAGACTCCTTGGGCAGCTAACTTGTCCTCTTGGTGAGTTGCAGGTTACTGAGAGACCTTGTCAAAACAAACAAAAAAGGTAACCTTTGCCTGAGGAATGACAGAATTTATTCTCTTTGTATACATGATAACTGGGGAAGGAATACAGTTGCAGAATGGCTTGGGAATAACTGATTCCAGATGAAAGCCAGGATATTGTTTCCTCGGGAAGCCAGCAGAAAAAAAAATGTTCATCTTATAACAGTCGTAATATTGCTCATTAGTCACTTGTCTATTGGAAGTATGTGACCATATGCTTATTGTGATTTCAACACCCTTTCTTGTCTTTTTTCAGTGTAACAGTTGTGTCTCATAAATTAAATATGAGGAAGAGAGAATCACATATTAAGAGAAATGTTTGTGCCAAACAAAATATAAGTTTAAGCACTTAATTTATTTTTGGTCCATATAGATAGGGATACAATAAACAAAGGGGGGAAAACGTCTTAAATGCTGCAAGTATTGCTTAAAGGGAAAGAGAAAATATTGCTTATTAAAGTAAGTAAGAAATAATTTACAACAATATTAGCTCAAGAGAAAGTGAGGAAAGCTCACATTTACCACTTTTATTATGTGTTTCTAGGACAGACATAAATACTATCATTTTGAAGAGGGATAGATCATAAGCAGAAGAGAAAGAATTTTTTAAAAGATACATATTTAAATGTTAAAATGCTGCTTCCAATGCTCCCACTGAGAAACATGCCATAAAATCCTCTGCAGTGCATAATATACAAATAAAGCTCTTCCAGCTCCTCCAGATAAATGTTCTGTGGAACTGGAAAGTACTGTAATTTAATAATTTAATGTTTTCAGAAAAATAAATAAACATGTCAAGGGGACTTACCTCATATTACTTGGGAAATTTGTGTACTGAATGGTTCAGAGCCCATTTGATGCAAATCTATGATACATCACATGCCAAATAGTTGTAGTCAGACAACTAAAACAACTTGATATTGCTCTAAGATTATAAGATGTCCCACAAAATGAGGGTGCTAATGATGCAAATTACTATTGGCCCACAGGCCACTCTAATCTAGGCTATTCTTCTATTTAGTTCCCCTCTTCCCACATGAGTATAGTTTTTGTCAAGTTAACAATAAAAATTAACAAACACAGTAACTAAATAGTAAGTAAATAGAATTGATGATATGTATTTTTACTATTATAGTAAATATTAAAACACAATAATAAACAAAAATATACCATGAATTTGAGGTATGGGACATAGAAGATGTTGAAGAAAAGAAGGGACCTTTATATAAGACTAGTGTTCTATTTCATACATTAGCATAACATATATTTAAGAACAATACCTATATATTTAACTTCATTATTATGTTCATATCTTAAATGCTGTCTGCCACCCTCAGAATAACCAAGGTGTAAGTAACCACCCACAAATCAACCTGAGATAGTCTTAATAATTCACTTCACATAGTGGAATATGTTAAGAAATTCAGGTAATAATTATGTGGTTGTTAACTCAATTTTTTTCAGAAACCAAGAAGTTAAAATATTAGGATTATATTTGTGATGAGATCCTTATTTTCTACTCTTATACTATTTTTCTGGAATAGTGCCATAATTAATTAGTACCCTAATAAAAGCAGTCTATAAAGTGGGTATCTGGATGTTTGTAAGTCTACATTGCAGCAAGTAATAGTTCAGATATAACTTGAAGTAAATTTATAATAAAATTTTAATTTCTTAATTTAGACTAAATGATTTTAAATTATAACACACACTAAACAATTTAAAATCCAGAACTCAAAAGTAGTAAAAATATTGCATAAATATTAACATTATCATTTTAGGTGTTATCTCTACCTGGAATTGAAGATAACATTCTAAAAGAAAATATTTTCCCATTAAATGTTATTCAAATTAACATGTAAACATTTGTAGCTAGAGTTTTTCGGCCTGGCCCACAGTCAGGACAAATCTCTCTTACCCACCAGTCCCACAGCCGCTCAGACCCAACCAAGTAAACACACAGAGACTTATATTGCTTATAAACTGTATGGCCATGGCAGGCTTCTTTTTATCTAGTTCTTATATCTTAAATTAACCCATTTCTATAAATCTATACCTTGCCACGTGGCTTGTGGCTTACCGACATCTTCACATGCTGCTTGTCATGGCAGCAGCTGGCAGTGTCTCCCTGCCTCAGCCTTCTACTTCCCAGAATTCTCCTCTCTCCTTGTTCCGCCTATACTTCCTGCCTTGCTACTGGCCAATCAGTGTTTTATTTATACAGAGTGATATCCATAGCACTTCCCCTTTTCTTTCTTTTTTTAAAAAGGAAGGTTTTAACTTTCACATAGTAAAATTACAGATAACAAAACAATTATCAAGCAAGAATTACAGTTATAATATCTAGTCTATTTATAATAACTAGTTTATTTGTATTTTGCAAAATTAAAGAAGATATCCTATCTATCTTATATTTGTGAGTCTAAGGTTTCATATCTAACTTATCTTTTATCATAACTAAGGAAAATTATAACTATGTAGTCTTCAACTACACCAAAGACCTCAGAAGGATATACTATTACCTGAGAAATGGGAAAAGGATGCAAGTAATATTCAGGAGTCTTGCAAGAGTAGACAGAGACAGCTGGCAGCCTCTGTAAAGTTGGGGCATCTGTCTTCAGCCCACAGGCCTAGAGTCTCTCAGTCACTTTTCTCTGTGTCCTGTAAAATGTCTGGCAGTTTCCTCTGTGAAGCAGGAACCTGAAGGACCATTTCACCAAGCAAAGTTCAGTGGTCACCTTCCTATGGGTCCTTCATGTCCAGTCAATCAAGCAGTGCAGGCAAGAACGGTTTCTTGCCCAAATGGCTATTTTTGCCGAGAAGAAGATAAACTCCATATGGAGGGTCTTTGATGCCCATCCTCCTCTCTGAAGTAAATCGGTGCTGCCAGGAACAGACATGTCTCATTGTCCAGAAAGTCTAAATTTTTAAAACATTTTAAATGCCATATTCTGTAGGTCTTTGAAGTGTTTGAAGATTACCTGTCTATCTGAATTATATCTATGTACACCTAGAAAACTTAACTAACATGGCTATAAATTTGATGATCAGAGAAGACTAATTGTTAATCTGTACTTCTAAATTATCCATTATAATCTAAATGAGTTACATAAACATAATATCTCAAACGAGAATAGAAATATATATACAGCATAACAAAATTAAGTTTAAACTTGTATCAATAAACTAAAATCTATACCAATGTAAAACATTTCAAACAAGTTGTTGCTCTTTAAAAGTAGGTTCATTAATTTACCCTTTCATCCTATCTAAACCATCCCCTTTTCTTCTTTAGAAAGATACTGTATTTATAATCAACCTAATTTAAATACAAATATTGGTTTTTCTCTGTCCCACATCAGAGGGCTCTTCTGATTTGGGACACAAGAATCTCTTAACCTTTTTGAGAATTTGGGGGAAGCTTCTCTTACTACTTCTTGCTGGAGCGGAGCACTGTATCTTATGGGGACACAAAGAAAATTTTAGGATCATGGAGTAGTCCATGAGGGTATATCGTCTGAGCCAGTTGCCTTGAAACTGTTCTGGATGTTGGATCATCTGGGCCATGGTGTCATCAGAGACCTTTCAGGGGGTCTTGGCTGGTCAAACCTGATGTACCTTAATCTGGAACAAATCCGTAGCCTCTGGCTTTCTGTGGAAACAAAAGCAGAGCCTCCTTTCCAGAGCAACATATCCTTACATCCAAATTTTGAAGTCAAGGTACCTTTAAAATATCCATATTGGTTTAACTCAACAGCTTTTACAATCAAATGTTTTTCTGCAGTTAAAAATCCCAAAGACAACACAATCCAGAGTCTCTGTGTAATATCCATCTTTACGTGGCTTGTTTTTATATTAATTTTACTGTCTCTTTAAAGACTTTATTTTTAAAAACTATGTATTTCTTTATATAACTGTATATATTCCCTTTTCTCTCTCTTCCAAGCCTATGTACATTTTTACACACATTGTAAAGCATTTAAAATCTTGTTTCATCTAAATCTGTCTTATTGTGTAACTATTGCTTTAAACTGCAGCATTTGTATGACCAAAATGGCCACTGTGGCTGGTGCTTCCGCCCACCTCAGCTTCCCAACATGGCGGTGGTACATTGTTTATCACCAGCTCTGGTAGCCATCAACTCTTAGAAACAGTGGGTCTATGCTTTTATCAAAGCAGTGTGTAGCCCAGAAACCTTTTTTTTTTTTTTGTACTAGCAAAGGCTAAATCCACCATGCACCATAATGTGCTGCTTGCAGACGCCTCATTCCCACCATACTGCTGGTCAAACACGCACACCAGGAACCTGCCATAGTAGCTCAAACCTGCAGGCTGCCATTAACTTGAGAGAGACAACTAGGAAGCTGTTTTTAACTCTGTTTTAGAATCTTTTTTCAGGTTTTAGGTGGAAACTCTTGCCAAGCCATTGGGCACCATTTGTAGCTAGAGTTTTTCTGCCTGGCCCACAGTCAGGACAAATCTCTCTTACCCACCAGTCCCACAGCCGCTCAGACCCAACCAAGTAAACACACAGAGACTTATATTGCTTATAAACTGTATAACCTTGGCAGGCTTCTTTTTATCTAGTTCTTATATCTTAAATTAACCCATTTCTATAAATCTATACCTTGCCACATGGCTCATGGCTTACCAGCATCTTCACATGCTGCTTGTCATGGCACAGCTGGCAGTGTCTCTCTGCCTCAGCCTTCTAATTCCCAGAATTCTCCTCTCTCCTTGTTCCGCCTATACTTCCTTCCTGGCTACTAGCCAATCAGTGTTTTATTTATGCAGAGTGTTATCCACAGCAAACATTTTCTATGTATATGAATTTGTAGTGAAACTGTAAGTGATGTGTAATAAGATTCTTCTGAGAACTTTTTTTTTCAGAATAATTGTTTATTTTTTCCTAACATCAGTCATTCATCAAAAAGATAATTAAATAATTATCATTGCATCTTCATGTGTCATATAATACACAATCCCAGGAGATGATACAGGTGTGGAAGCTGACAAAATATGTACTCTTAACATACCTAGCTTGGTAAATGCAGGCTATTTTCTTTTGCTTTTCTTAACCATGGCTAAAATGTGTGAGATCTGAACACTCATTGACTCATTAATTATTTAGCAAATACTGCTGTGACCACAATATGATTTGCATACTATATTTAAAGATCTAAAATATATAACAGATCAATATGTGAACACTTGCAACAAAATATATGGAAGGAAAATAAATGAACAATTCACTATTTTAATACAGATCAGAAATGTTGTTCATGTTGAGTGCTATAAATGTACAATATGAGCATGGATAATGCTGCATAAATATCACACTCAGTAAAGATCAGAGAGAGGTAGCTTTGAACTGAGGAGGAATTAACTATATCTGGGAAAAGTTTAGTTGAGAAGTCCTGTTTAAATGTCATGGAGAAGGAATTCAGGGAGTCATAAACAATTAGCTTCATTCTATGGCAAAAAATAGCAGTGTGTTTGGTTAAGCAGAGTACAGTAGAGTGTTTTCTGACCATGCATGAGGATCTAGGTTTAAGCTCTATGATACACATAGTAAACTTCACACTGCTTTAAAAAGTATCTAGCTACTACTGTCATATGTGACCTAATACTTACTAAACAAAGTATTTGATATTTTTATATTTATGGCAGCTACAATAGGTTGAACATTAGAAATAGAATTTCCAGATAGATTCTGAGATATTTTCAGGTAAAGTAATGATATTTATAAATTTTGCTTTCACAGATTCAGTTTTATTTTAAGTAGAGAAATAGAAAAGTATGGTACAAGATTGATGAAATGTGAATGATTGTTCAAGGTTTTAAACAGAACTTTATAATATTTTGTTTACATGTTTATAGTTTGAAATTTTTTAGTTATAAAACAACATTCTGAAATAAAATAAATTAGAATTATGGGATTTAATTTATTTTCTTCCAATGCTTTCTTCAATTAGTTTAACAGTTAATTTTAAATCACATGGGTTGGGAAGGATATATGAAAACTAAATGAGATACATGATTTTCTTTTACTAAGAGTTAACTTTGGCCATGCATTTTGGAGGAAGGCAGAGAAAGAGGGTCAAGAAGAAGGGGAGGGAGCACGAAATCGAATTTACTACTGCAACCGATAGAGATGTAGAGTGTATGGAAAAGGCTATGGGCTCCACTTTTGCAGTTCAAATACTTGCCATTAGGTGGTGCTAATTGTGAGCCATGATTTCAGACTGGACTTGTGGTGTTAACTTCTTTTCTCCTTAAGACAATTCTTTTCCCTACAAACAAGACTCTTGCTTTCAAAAACAGAAAACATCATGAGATAGGATGTCCTCAAACAGCAAACAAAAATCAAGGAATTAAAAGGAAAGTAATAAAAAAAAAAAAGGAAAGTAATAGCAAAAGCCTTATCTTCCATGCACACTTTATTTATTTACTTTAAGTAAAAATAAATCCCATTTAATTTTTTTTTCAAGACAGGGTTTCTCTGTGTAGTTTTGGTGCCTGTCCTGGATCTCGCTGTGTAGACCAGGCTGGCCTCGAACTCACAGAGATCTACCTGGCTCTGCTTCCCAAGTGCTGGGATTAAAGGCGTGCACCACCACCACCCAATCCCCTTCCTAATTATTTTCATTTTTTTGTTTTTGTTTTTTTTTGAGACAGGGTCAGCTTTCTTTAGAGGAGGAATTAAGTACTATTACCAAATTGGTAGCTGGTTCTATACCATTATAATTTCATCCACTGCACAAATTTCAAGATGACAGATAATATGAAAATATAATGGTGTTGAACCACCTACCAATTTGGTAATAGTACATAATTCCTTCTTTAAAGAAAGCTGATTGCAAGGCTTTGCCCATTATCTTAGGCATGTGACTACCCCTTAACCCTAACATTTTGAGTCCAGAATATTTCAGCAGAATATTATTGCTTAGGTTTTAATATGTGTTTTATTTACCAATTTGTAACAGGCACTCCTTGCCAGGATGTTATTTATACCAGCATTTTTCAAGTTATATTCACAATTACATCATAAATGATATACAGATTTTATGTAGTTTTTACCATAGATGTCAGATTATATAATCTGTTGTCATGTATTTTCCCTTATTAAAGTCCTTTTTAGCTAGCTTTTTGATATACAAATCCCTTACTATATTTTATTAAGTGCAAAATGTCATTGAAGTACTTCACTTAGCTTAATAAGTAATTTTAAATTATTCTCATGCAGCAGTATTGGGAAAAATGCTTCTTACCAACTGGGACATACTTTTGGACCAGAATATTTCCTCAGACCAATATAAAAAAACTTTGAAAAGAGAAATAAATTTTATGTAGTAGTGTCATGAAATTATACAGTTGATCTTTATTCATTCCATAATTTTCTATAAATATGTAGCTTGTAATATTCAAGGGTAAAGGTTTGTAAAAATTTTTATTGTTAATTCAGAAGCCAATATTATCACCCTGGTATTGTAATCCTTAGATAATGTAACTTTTTACATGTATTTATGTATGTCTTTATTTGGGTTTGGGTATGCATGTGATATAATAAACATGTGGAGGTCAGAGGAAAACCTGCTTGATACCATAATGTTTCTAAGGATGGAACTCATGTCATCAGGCTTAGATGTTAGTGCTTCTCTGCTGAGATCTCTCACCATCCCTTAATGCCATTTTTTTTTAAATTTTTATTTTGCAATACAATTAAGTTCTACATACAGGCACAGATTCCCTTGTTCTCTCCCCTCCCGCCCCCCTCACCTTCCCCCCAGCCCGCCCCCCATTCCAATCTCCTCCAGGGCAAAGCCTTCCCCACAGACTGAGATCAACCTGGTGGACTCAGTCCAGGTAGGTCCAGTCCCCTCCTCCCAGGCCGAGCCAAGGGACCCTGCATAGGCCCCAGGTTTCAAACAGCCGACTCATGCAATGAGCAGAGGACCCAGTGCCACTGCCTGGATGCCTCCCAAACAGATCAGGCCAATCAACTGTCTACAGTCTTCTTTTCTTTTAGGAACAGATTTTAAAAAAAACCCTAAAGTCCAAAAATCAATGTAACTAGAAGATGTCTTTCTAAATTTCTTATCATTTCAAGAACACATAGAATTTATTTTGTGTGTGTATACATCAAAGCACTCTACCTATGTAGTATTAATTATTAATAATGAGATAAGTCAGTGCCTGAGAAATGAAATAAATAATACTTTATTATAGTGACAAACAGGTTTAAAAATATTTTAGGAGATATTTTCTGGCCTGTAAGTACATATTATGCCTGTACTTTTTTGGAAAAAAAAAACTTAGCAAATATTTACCAAATGAAAAAAGAATTCATATTCATTTTAATGTAATTATTTTTCTGGAATAATGGAATTTTTCCCTTCTAGAGATTGTGTTTTGAAAATATTAGACAGAACCACCTGATTAGACATTGGGTTTGGATAATACAAGACCATAACAGAGAAGTGTTGAAGAAGATGGCTCAGAAAATAAACCTTTACGTGATGATTCCATTTTAGTGAACCTTCTAAAATACATTCTAGTTTAAGAAAAGCAACAATGATTTCCATCTTTATCTTGTCTCCTGTAACAAAACTTAGATAATCTAGCGTGATTCTTGTTAGTTGGATTTAGACATTAGCTATCAAGTCACTTAGGATATAGGAGATACAAGTCCCTGGAAAACTGAATCAGAGGTGGAAATGAAATAGTATGTAGCTAGTTCAAAGTGTACCTAGAAAAATCATTTGATTATGATTGAGGATCCCACTTCAAGAAAAAAAGTCCCATTTTATATGTTGGAAAAATAACCACAGTCCTTGTTTCTTGGGTCTCTGGCAGTGGCACAAGAAGATGTCTGTTCTAGTGATCACTATAGAAGAAGCCAGGTTGAGATTAATACAAGTCACATCAGAACTTCTACCAGACTGGGCAGTGGTGGCACACGCCTTTAATCCCAGCACTCAGGAGGCAGAGGCAGGTGCATCTTTGTGAGTTCGAGGCCAGCCTGGTCTAAGAGTGAGATCTAGGAAAGGTGCAAAGCTGCACAGAGAAACCCTGTCTCGAAAACAAAACAAAACAAACAAACAAACAAAATTCCACTTAAGTTTATAACAGAGTGGTTTCTAACCTGGGTATATGACTTATGAAAAAGTACACACTTATCAAAAGTCAGCACTTATAGTGAAGTTCAATGCAAATCCAGAGTGAGATAATTGGATATATATATATATATATATATATATATATATATATATATATATATATATATATATATGACTTTTCTCTGGTCTCTTAAAAATTAGTAATGAAAAATATATGATGTGATAATGTGACATATATTTGCATACACAGACAGCTCACTCTTCTGCAGGAACCAAAGTATAAATCTTTAAATTGAACAGTATTCATTGCCAGACTAGACTTGAATCACAAAACAACCATGGAGAACAGTAATGAATTAGAGTAAGTGGAAGAAAACTTGCTACAAGCAAGGTGTGTATAATTGCAAATTTAAGTGTGTAAAACTAGACGTTGACATATGGATTCTCCATTCATGAAAATAAACCTAGAGAAAATGTGCAGATTTAGGCTGTATAGCCTGGGTCTTCAGCTTACATAAAGCTATGAGCCTATGGAAGCCTGAAAACAATGGCACAACATTAGAACCCAGGACTGTGTTAAAGTTTGTCTCTTGATCTAGGAATACATCAAAATTATCCCAGCCTTTTCCACAATAATGCAGCACTGCAAAATCTTTAAACCTCGAGAGGCTGGATAGAGTCAGTAGGAAGTAATGTAGACGCAAACACAAAATGTTAAGTCAGGATGAAAAAAGAGAGAGAACAGGAAAGAGTGTAGAATTCCTAGTTAAAAATGACAACAATTTACACTTACCTCCCCTCTATTGCAAACTATTCTAAGATAACATTAAAGTAACAAAAACTTTGCAATTGTAAAATGATAAATGAAGAAACAACTACAAAGACTTACCAAGTCTATAAAGATGTGATTTTGCTAAGGAACATTCACTGTACAGAACCCTGAAAAGACTCTGTAATTGAAACAACTAGGAATTTTAGGAGATCAGACAGTCCAAATTAAGACTGGCTGGAAATAACATAATTATGTGAAGCCATTGAAAAAGGGTAATTATATTCCAAGTATCTAGGTCAGAGTGCTTAGGCATTACCCTCTAGCATCCAAGTAGACATGAGGCAGTGGTTTCTACTGCAGTATTGTCAACATAGAAGGACTGTTGGCACATGGTGAACTGGATCACTTTATGGAAAAGGTGAGATATCATATTATAAATGAGGGGTTTAACTTAGTCAGTAGATTTGATAGAAAGATGCACAGTCTCCATCATTCTTCTGGCCCTTCAGTTTCTGTCTTCTGAATAGTATATTATAAATTTATTCTGCATAGAACCTATAATCAACCTGTATTCAGGTCAACTACCCAAACAGAAGTCCATTTAGGATACTATAAAAAAAATACTGTAGACAAGGTGTTTTATAAACAACAAAAGGATTTCTTTTAATTCAAATAATAGAAAATCCCTATGTAAGGTATTGGCAAATTTGATGTCTATTGTGGGCCTACTTTATGGTTCATAGATGACCATCTTGTTACAGTAATTTCATTAACAGAATGGATAAAGGTCTCTGTAGAACCTCTTTTATATGGCCAAGAATTCCACTCACAAAGGTTCTGGCCTCAGACCATATTTACTTCCTAAAGTTTTCACCTCCTGATACCATCACTTTTAGGTAAGGAATTTAAGATAAGTGATTTTGGCAGAATTATTCAGACATACTAAACTGAGAACCACTTAGGTAGTATGTGGGCCCCATCTAATGACCTTGCAACAAAGAAAATCTATCAAGTATTTGAAAAGCTATAGACATGTTCAGTGTACTTCCAAATAAATTATAGAGAGAAGGGATAGCTTTCCAGTTATTTGAAAAACAGTGATATCTAACACAGATGATCAACCAGCATAAAAATAAACTGATATATGAATGGGGTAGGGGTAGAAGACCATAGCAATTACACAGGCCAAGAAAATTGGAAGACATAAAAAGGCACAGATTCTAAAATTATTTTAAATGAATAAAATATCAGACAATTCTGCCAATCATATGAGAAAAGGAAAAACAAGAATGTATGTAATATATTACAGAAAAAGGGAAGTTTTTTTTTTTTTTAAAAATACAACAGATGAAATCAGTCTGTATGAGAACAGTATGGTAGGAATATGATATTTGATATTTACTCAAATCCAGAGATTGTATAACACCATGAGTGAACTCTAGTGTCAGTTATAGACTTGGGGATGATATGCCATATTATGTTCAACATTTGTTACAAATGGTTTGGGATCTGACAATGGAGTGAGATGCATGTATAAGATATAGGAAGTACATTAATAATCTGTCTGCATGCTCCTCAGTTGCATTGTATACTAAAATAATATCTAGTAAAATTGAATAAACAAAATAAAAGTTTCAGAAGAGAGTCCAAGGATAAATTTGAAGAAGCCTCCCATAAAATTTTGTAAACAAAGGAAGAAAATACGGGAAGAAATATGAGAATCTCTAAAGATCAGTCAGAGTGCTTCTCATATTGAGGTGGTTTTTTTACTCCAGAGATCATTGAACAATATATGGAAGCATCTAAGAGGTAGGGGACCAGTCTGCAACTCGCACCTTGAGAAGAGTGACCAACAAAGTATCAATGTACAATATGGTCATTCTTAACAAAGAATTACTCCAGTCAGTGTCCATAGTGTTTCAGTTGATAAACTATGACCCACATTGTCTAATAACAAATGATATGATTTACAAGAGAAACACTTGTGGAAAGAAAATAATTAAAGATATGATGAATCTGTCTTAGAACAGATTTAATGTACCAAGTTTCCACCCCAATAAGGAAGTATCTAAAGTCACACCTAGGGCTATCATGATGAAATTTTATGAAAAGGGGGACAGGTAATACCATGACCAGACTCCAATAATGATTTTCCAGGTTTCAAGAAGAATAGAATCTGAGAGAAACATGAAGCATTGCCTTTATGCTTCTCAGAGTAATTTTTAACCTTGCTTCTGGACCATATGTGATGGTTTTAAAACTATGTTCACAGATTATTTAACACTTTTCTCTGTAAGGATTGATGCTAAAATTTCCTTCCATTCAATGTGCATTGCATTTACTTGTTCTCTTGCGATCATATGTCACTTCTAAATTTAGGTTATAGAAAGGCTATGGTCCTAGTTTTCTCTCCCCCTCTCTTCTCTTTCTCTCATTCTTTTCCCACATCTCCCTCTGTGCTTACCAATCAATGTTCTGTGTGCTTTTCTACATTTTACCTGATTTGAGAATAGGCAAGACTTGTAACATTTTTCTAATAACAAAGGAGGTAAAAACGATGCTATGCACTTGGATAATTAGGCTACCTAAGGTTTCAGCTTTTGTCTTCATCGTAGTCTCTCCCTCTTCCATGCCCCATTCCACTCTCTGTCACCAATTCCTTTCTTCCTTGAGAAACTGTATCCTGACATCATCTTAAAAGAAACTGGGAAATTCTTTTAGATGTAAAGCATTCGACTCCAGTTAAATCTGAAGAGAATGAAGGTATAGGCAACAACTCATTGAAAATTCATGACATGTTCTATGAAGTTTTAACTCTAATAAGCCACTTTTAGAGGTTTAGTAATCAGAAACTATGCTGAGTAGTAAATGTGTTTGGTTTAAAATCTTAAATCTTAAAGCAATTTGTTTCTCAACAAACACAAGTTATATACCCTGACAAAATATAAATGAAAAGAGAGAAGGTAATGTCAGTTCCAGAGAGTCTCAATTTGTCTCCTTTAAACCCACTTTATAGTCAATCTACAAAATAACGTAATCTAACAACTGAGGAAGAAAGTCATGGAAGAATGCAATTATGTATTAGTCATACTCACCTATATTATGTTGTAGTAACAAGTAACCCCTCAAGTATCGATGACTAGAAACACACAGACCAGTTTTTTTTTTCTTGCAATAAATTCTACATGAATCAGTCAAGGGTTCTGTTTAAGTAGTCCCTCAGGATCTCTGCTGTAGTCCTCTATCATTCTACTATAAGATTATGAATTGGAATATTCACCAGGTCAGAGAAAATGATTGCACATGTCACTATGACTTTGAAATATTTCTACCCAGAAGTGCCATGAACCATTTTCATTGCATCACTGTCCACAGCCATTCCTAAGACTAAAATTCAGGGGTTATAATACATTATAATCATAAGATGTAGGGTAATTAGGAATATGGTAAGCACTAGTATTGTGTACCAAACTTAGATAAGCAACATCACACACACACACACACACACACACACACACACACACACACACACACACACGGAACCGAATTTAGGAGAGTGATGTCAGGAAGATGCATCGTAATCCTGTGACAAGAGCTGTATAACCACTCTCAAGAACAACCAGTGTTGACATGATCAGGAAATGGGACTCTGAATGAAGAAATCAATGATAAACGTCACTTGGGAGGCAGAGACAGGGAGATCTCTGAGTTCAAGGCCAGCCTGGTCTACAAAGCTAGTTCCAGGACAGCCAGGGCTATTGCAGAGAGAAACCCTTTCTCAAAAAAGCACACCAAACCAATCAACAAACGAAAGCAATGATAAAATAAGGAAAACAGTCCTAAAAGTGGATAGAATATCATGTTTGAATGTGCTAAGCAGTTATTTTACTATTTTGTTGGAGAGTCACATACAAAATATATAATAGAAGTAGAAATTAAAAGTTCAGTATAAATACACAAATTACATCACTATTTCACATCATATATGAACTATAGTATACATTTTATATTGATTAACTGCTTAACCATGAAAAGTAAACTATTACAAAAACATAAAATATGAGACATTCTATTATTTAGATAAAATGATAGTTTCTCTATAATAAAGAAAAGATTGTTATATTTGACCATTTAAATTCAAACTTATGATACAAAGACATCATAAGCAAGGTTAATCATATGTTCATAGAATATACTTCAATACAAAAAGCAAGCCATAAGCATCAAAACTTAGTAAAATATTTCCTGATCAATATTTTAAAAACTAATAAAATGTTTCAAAGTTTTAAAAAATATGAAGTGATGCAGAAAAACAAACATCTGAATATCAAATACATACACAGATCAATACCATTTATCATTGACTATTGAAAAAATAGGAGAGGGAACTAATATTCACTTTTATCTTTTTAGGTAAAATTAAAGAAGTCTAGAGCCGGGCGGTGGTGGCGCACGCCTTTAATCCCAGCACTCGGGAGGCAGAGCCAGGCGGATCTCTGTGAGTTCAAGGCCAGCCTGGTCTCCAAAGCGAGTTCCAGGAAAGGCGCAAAACTACACACAGAGAAACCCTGTCTCGAAAAACCAAAAAAATAAAAAAATAAAAAAAAATAAAGAAGTCTAATGGGTCAGTAAAGCCACTGACTATTATTGTGGGGATTTAAGTTGAGAGTCAAAGGAACAGTTGTATAGTTATTGGAACACATGGAAAATTAGAGAATTTAATTTCATGAAATTTGGGTAGAAAATAGAGCTCAGCAAACCATACTAGATAGTGTATATGTTTTCAAGAATTTTGTCACATATAAAATTGTTTATATTCACAGTAACTTTTTAATTTCGTTTGTTTCTTTTTTTAAACTAAACTACTTGAGCAATAATGAATGCCAAACAAATAACTTTAGGTCAGAGGACCTTCAGCAGCCTTTATAATATCGATTCAGTCCATCTTGTCACTCAGTCATTCCTTCCATACCATGAATGTTTGACCACGTCCCTCATCCTACTTGCAGGAATACTGCCTATGAACTTGTAACAACTACAAATTCTCAGACATACCATATTAGAAATTTGAGGATGGAATCCAGCAATCTCTATTTATCTCTATTTGGAAGAGCCCTCTAGGAGATTGATATTAAATTTGAGAAACTATATTATGATGTTTTTATGTGCTTCCTCTAGTGCTTCCTCTAGTTCATAAAGTGCCCTCCTTCCTTTCTTTGGCTTGGCAAACTCTGACATCCTTCTAGGCAGCCATGTACTGTAAGGTTTTCTCTACTGTAAAGACGTTGCTAACTATTGTTGCATTCTACTTTCACAACGTCTTAGGCAAACGTAATATCCTTTTTACTGGCATAACCTTTTTCTCTCTGTTTGGATTCTGCCAAAAGCAAAACCTGAGAAATATATGCCAGTTTTAGGCTATTTGAAAGGTGTAGGGTATATGTTAGAAGGCTGAGAGAACACTGAAGACAGGAACCCAATAAAGCAGGTGTGTTTTCAATCCAGTTAATGCTTTGAGAACTCAGTCTCTATCAGAAAGCTCTGGGAAACAGCATAAAGCAAGGGCTTTTGATTTATCTGCTTGTGAATGCTAGCAAACTGTACTAGTTACTCAACTATTCTTATCAGTTATGTGTGAGAGACACTCCCAGGGATGTTCATCCTTAAGCAGTTTGACTCACCATGGTTGGAGTTACAACAGGCCGCTTCAGCAAAAGGGGGTCCTTAAGCATTAAAATCCAAATGCTGGCATTGGAAATTTGGCTTGTATAATTGAAATAGAAAGTAAAGGCCACATGCCCATGGCAAAATTAGTATCTGCTAAAACTACAAGTTTTATTTTTCTTATGATATTTAATGCACACATTAAACTATGATTTTTTGATTGACAAATTTATACCTTTCTTTTCATTGATCACCTCTGAATATAGTACATTATTAGCCCCAGTACTAATCATTCAATAGGTGTTTATTAAATGAATGAATAAATGGCTAACTAGGTCCAAATTCAGATCGTCATACATATTTATGAAATACTCTAGTCACCTATGGAAGTTAATAGTTTTACTTCTTAGACAGTCTACCTTTTTCTGTATTTGTGTTTGTTTCTTCTATTTAAAAAAATGGTTCTGACTACTCCTTTTTGTAAAAGCTATATTTATTTGCCTGAGAGCATAGCATATACTAATGTTAATCAAACTTTAGATGAAACATCTAATATGATAGCAAATAATCTGCTCTAATTAAATAATAAAGTAACCTCTACAGGTTTAGACATGTGCCTTCAGATGTAAGAAAGGAATAAAATGTGAATATAGTAGATTTATGCCGAGAACATTTCCCTCATGTACATGTGTTCTAATAAGATGGAATGTAAAATAGCAAAAGATCCCTGATTTCTATTTAGTCATAAGGTAGTCAGATATGATAAAAATTACGTCGACTTCAAGTTGCTAATGTCACATGACATTTTAGTTCAGTGAATTAGAAGTTGAATTTCCTCTGCAGTTTCCCTTTGAAACAGTCCTGCTCACAGTAGTACATCCATGCTGGGAAAAAGAGAACCCTGTATCCTGATAGATAGCATCAGTATACAGAAGGTAAAATGAGCTACCCAGCTATACTTCTCAAAAGAGACTCTTGACAGATATAATTCAGTTAACATTTTTCTGTGTGTATAAACTTAAACGTACTTTGTAATTAAATAATTCTGTAACTTAACAAGAAAGTACTATAGACCCCTTCAGTCTAACTTAATTTTGAAACCCTCAAAAAAGTTGTTATGTCTACTGAAATTATTTCTCATTTCTTTATTACTTTTGACCAGTTAAGCTTAGAAAATTTCTTCTTGTAATTTCTAACTGAAAAGGTACTTTTGTCATCCTTGACACTAATTCTCTGTTAATGTCACTTGATTCCTCTATTTTTTTCCCTTTAAGTATGGCTATCTCTACATTATTCAAAATTAACAACAGAGTATTTTCTTTCCTGGAGAAGTTACTTTTTTATATTAGTTGACAGTCATAAGAATCAGTGTTAATACATTCTGATTCTATGAACTTTGAAAGCAGTTAATATAAAAACAATACATTGGAAAGGTTAAGAGTTCAGACAGTGAAATAGCTTGGTATGCTCATGAACATCACACAGTAGGAGTAGGGGATTCTTGTTCATTGTAACCAACTTAATAGGCAATGCAGTTTGATGCAAGGAAATGATTCCAGGGAAATTAAAGAGAAAATAGAATTTCCCATGTAGAATAAAGATTAATTAAAAAGTTTTTTTCCGCCGGGCGGTGGTGGCGCACGCCTTTAATCCCAGCACTCGGGAGGCAGAGCCAGGCGGATCTCTGTGAGTTCGAGGCCAGCCTGGAATACCAAGTGAGTTCCAGGAAAGGCACAAAGCTACACAGAGAAACCCTGTCTCGGAAAATCAAAAAAAAAAAGTTTTTTCGTATTTATTTTATCCTTTAATTATTGATGATGATTATGCTGCGGCTGCTGCCACTGATTATAAGGTGGTACTATGGACTGAAAAAGGACCTTGGACACATTAGACAAGAGTTTTCCCACTAATCTATATCTCTAGCCCACCTTTTACATTTTATTCTGAGATGGGATCTCACTATCTTGGCCAAGCTGGCCTTGAAATAAGTCTGTAGTCTATGAAAGCTCAGAAGTTTCAGTTCTCTTTTATCAACCTACCACTTATCTGAGGTTGCAGGCTTACACATTCCAGGATAGTTTATTTTTGTATTTGTATGACTGTACTATAATTCCAAATATGATATTCTAAAATACAAAGTATCATAATCTTTAATTTTAATCTTCCCAAGGATTTAATCTTTATAAGGAATCCTTATAAAAAAGAGAGATAATTTATAAACTAACTTCTAGATACTCTTTTTCATTTCTAGTTATACATTTTAACTGTGCCTTTGAAAGTTTCACATGTGTATTTATTTATTTCATAATTTAATAATAGTATATAAATGTGACAAATATGCAAATATGTATATATATATAATTATATAGGAGTTGTGATTTTTATTTCCACCATTGATTCAGTACTTATTTTATTTCAACAAACTTTACTACAATATTTTTAATCCTTGTGCAGTAGAAATTGTGCTTGTCAATTCTGAAATCAGTAGATTCAAATAACTTGGTGGAAGTTTGTATAGCATCAATAAGCAATAACATGAAATTTCAAAGTCAAAGTGTCCTGTCTTCAAATTTTACTTGCTACATAATTGTATTGTTTTACTACCTGCTCTTAACCAAAAATTATGTCCCCTTTTTAGAAGAAGATAATTTTAAATTACCTGAACTATTGAACTATTCTACCAATGGTTTATGTCCCACATAGATGAATAAAATTTCACAAAATCCCATAACTAGATCAAGAAATGTAAGCAATTAACAAACGCTGAGAGAGCATGGACTAGTCTTATTCAAGGATGAGCCTCATGACTGAGTTATCCAATATCAAGTGGTCAGCTCTACAAACATACATATAGACAACACTGAGTAGAATTATCTGGCTATATTTATGTGTTCATTCATTTGTATATAGCAACAATGGCTACTAAAAAGAAGGCTGAGAATTTGAGGGGCAATAATAAGAGGTACAAGAGAGGAGAGGGATGGGGAATTTGTGCAACTAAAATTTTCAAACATTTAAAAATTAATAATAAAAGCACACCAAATCATAAAAAAGAAATTACTGATCTGCAGAACATGTTTCTATTAAAACATGTAAGAATGCAAAATTGATACCTATTGTACATATTAAAATTAGTCATTTGAGTACTTGAATTTAATTTCCAAAATTTTAACTTAGCTGTTAGATTTTCTGACGTAGAAAACATAGCAATAGCACCAGCATAAATCAAGTGGGGCAAATTCTTTAAAGGAGAACAAATAAAGAGTGTTAGGTTGAAAAGAACAGAGTTTCAATTACAACAGACAAGCTCTGTATTTCTACTATATAACACAGTGCATATAGTTTTTGAAGATATAATGCATACCTGACATTACAAATTACTACCATAAAAAATCACTGAAGAGTGTGAGAGGAACCTTTGTAGGTGAGTACCTTTTTATGTTTTGGATGGTATTGATTTCCCCTGTGAAAGAGTCTACTGCAGAGATCTGTTTTCTTGTCTTTCATTAGATTGTTTGGGGACTTGAATGACACAAAGAAAGCATTGTATCAACATATATTTTTGCCTTGTATCCCTGATTAGAAACATACAACCCTGTTTTCCAAATCTTACTTTTCTCATATGCAAAATGGATATAATAATAGCACCCACCACAAGGTGTGTTTGAGAATACTGAGTACTTAAATCTGTAGGTGTTAGTAGAGTCCTTAACAATTTTTTTTTTGGCTAAAACTGCTTACAGCAGTTTTTTAGGGGAAGCTTATTACATCCATTCCATGTTTTATCTCTGGATAGAAATAGATTGTTGCTTTGAATAACCTCCTGACTAATAAATTAAAGATAATATTTAGAAGCCAGTGTCTCTTAAATTACAGAATAGTCACTTGGTGTGCAATCCAGATGATGTGTAAATTAGAATTGAAATAAATTCCTACATTTTGTAGGAAAGAATCATGAATCTATCAAGTTCTCAGAGAATTTTAGTTCAAATTCTTAGAGACTGTAATTATCTAATTAAGTTTACTGAATCAGTTTCCATAATTGATTTCTCCAAAAGACCTTAACATTAACTCAACACTGCACCTCACTAATAGAAAACTATTTCTGCTACTTTTGGTATTTTTAGAGAGTGCTAATTGCGCCAAATCAACATGTTGAAATTGCATAATTTTTAGGTTAACATTAGCATAAGCTCACATTGTTGGTTTTTTTTTTTTTTGTCAGAAATTTTGCAGGAATAGTATACCCTAAATATTTTCCCAACATGATGGAACTGTCAAACATCACACTCTTTATATTTTCACTAGTCTAAAGGGACTTTGGACTGGAGCAGAAATATTTATAAAAGGAAAGAGCAAGGTAGATTTCCAGAAGCCTCCAAACCAGTATATCAAAGACAATTTTCACTCCATGTTATGTAATTAAGTTAAGCAATCAAATCAAGAGAAAAAAAGGATCATTGAAATATAAAAATATAAATAACACTTATTAGTACTTATAATGGCTCTTCCTAAACATTCCTAAAACAAAATAATGTTTAATAACATCCTAAAATCTTCAGTGCTGATAAAATGTATACATATGTTCACATGAGATAGAGAGCAAATATAAACACAGAAAGTGATACTGACATAGAGTAAGAACACTCACACACATGCACACATGCACACACATACACACAGAGAGATAACTTTTCATGAAAATGCCTAACTTATCTAAGGATAATTGGGCTACTGATAAGGATACTAGCTGTCCCCTCCATATACCTATATCCATGGCTGGAAAAGGAAGAACTTAAAATGCTTGGTTATAGACAGACCAGCACAGTTGTAAGAGCACATTAGAAATAAGGTTAAAATTTATTGAATTCTTAGTAATAACCTAAAGTATTTGTAAATGAATAATATCATCAGCATTTATCAAGCTTTAGCATTATTAATTTTATTTTATTTTATGTGTATGAGTGTTTTTTCCCAGATATCTGAATTTACATATTTCCTATGTATGTGACCCTCTTGTGGTACTCATAGATCCCAGAAGAGGGCGCCAGATCCCATGGAACCAGAGTCACCGATGGTTTTGAGCTGTCCTGTGGGTGTTGGAAATCAAACATAAGTCTTCTGTAAGAGCACCCAGTGTCCCAAACCGTTTCTCCAGGCCTATATAATTATTATTTTTAAAGTAACACTATTGAGTATTTTGTTGAATGACCAATGTTATCAATACTGTTTTAGTCTGAAACACCATTTGAAAAATTAACACGTTGACTAGTTCTTAAGTAATCATATGTCCTCACATTTGCATATCACCTTATCAGGCTTGTACAGTAATTGTGATTGAGCTACCTAATTTGTCTATTAAATAACAATTCCATTTTATATTAATGAGATCAATAATTTTCTTAAAATATATTATTTAAAAATTTTCCAATAGGGTCTTGTAGAAATAAGTTTGATACCAAGTTCAAATTGTCATAAAGTTGACAAAGTGACTAAAATTGGTATTACTATAAATAATAGTAACATATTCTTATCATCCATAGGCTATAGCACATCTCTATCCTCTACATTAATTTTACTTTTTTCTGAGATTATTTAGACTCCAAAAGGCAAAATATGAAAACCAAACATTTATGGCTCCTAAACAGAAGCTATGAATCTGTTTAAATCTCTCAAAAAGCTATTCATTCATAAATAACTTTATAAAAATGCATTGAACACATACACGTGCCAAGAACAATGTTTGTTATTAAGAAATCATGTTTTCATATAGCTTATCTCTTTCTCTGCTAGGTTTACTGTATACTGGGGAAAACTGGCACTGTAAATGTGCATGTACAAATAGGCTGTGGCCGGGCGGTGGTGGCGCACGCCTTTAATCCCAGCACTCGGGAGGCAGAGCCAGGCGGATCTCTGTGAGTTCGAGGCCAGCCTGGGCTACCAAGTGAGTTCCAGGAAAGGCGCAAAGCTACACAGAGAAACCCTGTCTCGAAAAACCAAAAAAAAAAAAAAAGAAAAAAAAAAACAAATAGGCTGTGAAGTAATGTATTAACAATTGTTTTCCCAAGAAGTTTAAAATGTATTCTGAGGAGATCTAGTACCAGGAAAGACAAGTACTGTTGAGAAGGTAGCATTCCTAGATCTAGCTAAATGTTCAGAATGCAGGCTTTGGAATACTTTGTAAATTTTAAGACATTCAATCCTCAAATGTAGCATACACAGCTTACTCGTACAATGACTGTATTCGAAGCAGAAAGGAAGTGTGTCAGTGTAGTCATTAGTTGCAGTAGTAATAAACTGAAAATAGGAATGAAGAACAGGAATATGTAGAAGACAAGCCTATCACTGACTCTCACAAAAGGCCATGGCATTGGGGATAGGGTATATTTAATATCAATTTTAGTTTGAAGGCACATGGAGACAAAAATCATGAAAAGAAGGGGAGGCATGAATATTAACTTCAAAAATTCTACATTAAATATTAACTAAAAGGTAAAGATATGGAGAAAAGAATAAGAACTTAATGACATATCAGTTTTGTGATTCACCTAGGATGTACTGGAAAGAATAGCTCACACAGGCAGAAGCACGTGTGACTCAAAGCCAGCCACACTGCAGGTAGCTTGCTTGATAAATACCCCAGGACTGTGTAGATGGACTCCCCTCGCATCATTCTTCTCCTTTTATATACTCTACCACTTCCTAGAGACCCAAGGGCTCATGTAATTAGGGTAGAACTGCATATAATTTCCTGAGATAGTTGCCTAAATCTCAAGTCGGTGTCCCATGACTCTCCCTATGCTCTCCTTCTAAGAAATGAATGAAACAATCCACAAGCCCAGCTGTCAAAGTCTGTCATGATGAGGTCCAGAAGAACTCGTGAAGATGGTTACAGTTTGGCTCAAAGAATAGTCCTATACAGCAGACCAAACCTGGGAGCTGCAGATAAAGGATTGATTAACTCCTATCCATAGTCCGTCTCCTGGGTCACCCCATACTTCTGAAAATACTGTCTTATTGAAATTCCACCACACTATTTGTTTACCTTGAGTCTAACATTGGTTTTTGAGTCACAACAGCATATCTCTGCAGCATAAGTCTGAGTCACACAAAGCTTATTTCTTGAGGCTTTAATAGATAATATTTGCCAAACCCTACTCCAGATTTCAGTTGAATCTTTCTAAAGAGAATGAAATGCTCCACAGAAACCTGTCCATCATTTCAGGCAAATCATAGCTGTCTCCCTAAAAACAGTAAAAGTGTATTTAACGATTGAATTAGGTCCATTAAATTTCAAATTCTGTCTAACTTCTTTAACTTTTCATAAGAAAAGGAGTGAAAAGTTGTTATGAGAAGTTTGGGAATCAGAATTGATAGATTTCAACAGTGAAGAATCAAATAAAAGCCTTAGAATGCTTTTCTTAACTTTGCTGTTATAAAAACTGTGGGAAACTTAAAATCAAAGCAGTATTCCAAAATCATTTGAAGCCTGAGAACCAGTCTCCCAACCTAGGGAGGATTAAGGATCAATAACATAAACAAGGTAGTACAGAATAACATGTCAATCTAGAGCTGTAAAAATAGCAACACTGGCTATATTGAAAACAGTAAAACCAAATTAAAAGCTATCACTTTATAACACTGTGTTAGTTTAGTTCTTTCTTTGCTCTATAAATATTTCAAATTATGAAATTTTTATTAACAGTGAAAGTAGAACTACTGAGTGGGGTTTGGGAAGAGGAACAAGCATTTTTCACTATAAATATATTTACTTTTTCACTGCATACTCATTTTGTACACTGCTTGACTTACCTAAAAAATTAAAACGGTAATTCAAACTTGCAAAAATATGCATACATTATTTTTGTATTATGTCATATACAAAAATGAAATCTTAACGGTTTATAGACCTACATGAAAAATGGCAAATTAATACACACTTTGCAAAAACAAACAAGAGTATATTCATGATTATTTGGTAAATAAATATTATTGCGACTTTAGCATCAAATAATCCTACATAAAAGCAATGTACTAAACTACAATGCATATTAATAATTTATGTATATAAAAGTACACCATTAGGAGACTAAAATTAATGTCACAAATGGAACTATGGTATTTGAAATACACATATATTATATGAAGTATGAACATCCATAATTATGGATAATTCTTATTAATCCATTAAGGGAGGAATAGAAAAAGCAACAGAAAAATGGGAAAAGTTCTTGAAAACTGAGAAGTGACAAGAAGATCCCTCTGAGGGCTGTTTGTTTGTAATATTCTGTATTTTGCCTGGATGCTGTTCCTAAAATAATCACTAAAAATCAATAATGTATTTTACCCTTCAATGCAACTCTAACACTTCTCATCACAACAAAAATA
The DNA here is from genome assembly GCF_949786415.1 of Peromyscus eremicus. NCBI lineage: Eukaryota > Metazoa > Chordata > Mammalia > Rodentia > Cricetidae > Peromyscus > Peromyscus eremicus. The sequence goes on from NC_081439.1 coordinate 40,546,227, forward strand.
CAGAAATCCAAATAGCCAATAAACACATGAATAGTTTGTAAAACTTAATATCGAATGGCATGCATGTTAAAATTAAAATGAAATACACACCGTACCAACTACAATGATTGAAAGTTAAAAGTTCAGCGTTGGTTACCAGATACTATGTAAGAAGTTTGCATGCATTAATTTCTCTGTCATAATTAACCTGGAGAAGTAAGGAATAGCTGTATAATCAGTTTTCAGAGAGACCACTTGTTTGCTCAAAATTCATCAAGATTCCATCCTCACAGTGTTCCCTCTACTTACTTGGCTTGCCTGAACAGGAACAGGGCTGAGTCCACTTCCATTCATTCTATTAGCCTCCAAAGGAGACAAATTTTACATGTGTAAAATCTTGCGATCAGTATGTAAGTTAGATGGACTTCTTAGTTTATTATAGAGAGCCAAGGACTGTGTCTAGGTTTGATAACTGACAATTGGTGCCATGGGAACTCTCTTTCAAGTGTGTCATGTCTTGTAGAGAAACCTTCATAACTATTAATACAGTTAGGTATTATTAAGTGACCTGATTCCTTGGGAATGTGAGGGGTGTGTATGCATCAGCTTATAAGGGAACATGTGGAATAAATCATGTGATTCGAGTACATTATAGCATCACTAAGACTATCCTAGTAAGATACTGACATCTGTCACATCATGACAGCAACACATGTGAAGGAAGTAATCACATCTCCAGTGGTAACAAGCCAGAGAGATCTGTTAGGTGAGCTGATAGGGACTTTATTATAATCCTTTTAGAACTTCCTTAATTGCTATAAGAAATAGAACCTCCTTATTACTTTCCATTACATTCCACCTCTTAAATCTCCCACCACCTCTATGTCACACAAAGGACCAAGCCTCTAACACATGGAATTACTCAAATCCATATCATAGCAAGATACTAGTATTCTGGGCTGCTAACCAATTTACCTTTATTTATAGGTTACCTAGACTTTCAAACATGAGATTTTAGCCAAGATCTTTCCTATTCCTCTAATCAAAGACAAAATATGTAGGAGGAATTGATGAGCATCCTAGTGCTGAATTTGCAAGCCTAAGTAAAAGCCACAATAGATGTGTCAGAAGGCTACTCAGGTGTTATTTATTTAAATTTATTTCTTGGAATTGAGCACTACCTTAATGGCTTGAAAGTGTTAAAGTATGTCCCAAAGTACCTAAATTACTCCCTAAATGTAATTTATGCTTGAAAATAATCTGACTAACTTGATTTAGAACAGCAGGAAATAAGTTATGCTGCACATAAATGAAACAGCACTGTAATTTTAAATACTGCTTGCATAGTGAATGAGAATTTTAATATTTGCAAAATTTTAAAATCACTTGATTTATTATCCTTATGTTTATACTGACATTTTTGTTTATTTAGTTTGGCCCACATTGCCTCTTACACCTAGGGAAAGGGACTGGAACTTTTTCACCCTTAGATATAGCATAGAAAGTAAAACATTCATTTCTCAGAATGTTGTTTTTTTAATGTTTCCTTATATGTGTCAACTTGCTGCATCCATTTTGCTCATTCCTAGACTATTTAGTTAATGGAGTGAGAGAAACTTAAAGAACACAGTAATAGACTGGAGTCTAATTTTATACACTTAATATTGTAAAAGCAGTAAAACTTGACACACACACACACATACACACACGATCTTTGGTGGTAGAGATTTTTAAAGTAGACATGAAAAAACAATAATTTCATATGATAAATTCAAGAATAAATTTAGGTTGCTACTAATGCATATTAAATGCTAAGGAATAATATTACAACTTTATGTTATATTTGAAATAGAGTTTAAAGTATTATTACTCTCATTAAATGTCATTATGTATGAAACACATGTTTTTATTCTTTAATATTTTCTTTGGATAGAATCTTTCATTTGGACAGCAATTTTAACAATAAAATTAAATCAGCTTCATAGTTTTCAAAGTTTTAGAGTTTGCCTACTATATGGAAAACTTTATATATTATCTAATTGATTTTTACTTGTTCACATAAAACTGTTAAAATTGCAAAGCTGTGGTTTAGAGGAGTTGTAGATAACATTAAAAAGAAAATAAAAACGGGAACTGAAGTCCAGTCCCTCGAGCTGGGGCATTTAGAAGGAACCCAGAAACTGCAAACAATCCCATGTGCCACCAAAGCCCACCCAGTCTTACTATTTGGGTATAATAAGAAGAGGCTATAAATACACAAGACACTCATCTCATTCCCCCTTCTCTTCATAATTTCTCCATTATTAGAAGCTGTGTGTACAGAGATCAAGTATATGGTCCTTCCAGGTTTTCTTCTCTTGATTGATTATAGAAAGATAGTCTATGAAAAGGACTTAAGAATGAGGCTGGGAAGAGGTACTGTAGAATCTAGTGGAGAATAATATTGCCAATATGATGAGCAATAGGGTGAATCTGTGATTGGAAACCCTTGTGGTAGCCTACTTATTACAACATGAATAGTTAACAAACAGATACCTCCTAGTAGGTAACAGTGTTAAGAAGATAATTCAGATGATTGAGTGGTAATAGAAGCAAACCAAGAAGAAGAATGCTGATTGCTACAAAATTGGATGGATCAATTGTGACCAACTGTTAACTGTGCTCTGGTACACTACTATATGCTTCTCAGATTATGACAGTTAATTTATTGTTCTGACTCATGAAATATAGAAATTAAAACTAAACCACATTGAAAAATAGATATCGAAAAGTGAAATCAACCTAGGAGCTACAGAAATGGTTCCATTATTAAGAATACTGACTGATTCTCTGGAGAACCTGAGTTCAATTCTCAGCACCCAGATATGATTGCTCAAAGCTGCCTGTAACTCCAGCTCTAGGCTCCAGGAGATCCCATCACCCTATTCTTGCCTCCATGAGTACCCAGATGTGTACTAGGCTCTTTATTTTTTTAGGTCACCAACCAGCTCCCAAATCATGACATGGTGACTTATTGTTAGTTTTAAAATCTCAGCCTAGCTTAGGCTCATTTCTGGCTAGCTCTTTTAACTAGTTTCTCTTTATCTACTCTTTGCCTCGGGGCTTTATACCTTTTTTACTTTCTTTCTGTGTATCTTACTTTGACTGCTTCTCCTACCTGGCTGGCAGCAGCTACCTGGCTTCCTGCTCTGGGTGTCTCCCTCGCTCTCTCTTATCTTCTCTCTCGTTCCTCATTTTGTTCCCCTCTTTTCTAGACTTCTCCTCCTGTTTATTCTTTCTGCCTTTATTAGACAGGCAAGGTGAAACAAATGCAACATATCTTTACATAATTTAAACACACATTCTTACATTGTTAAACAAATGCAGTATAAACAAATATAACACATCTTTGGGCAGTTAATATTCCACAACACAGAAATACATGCCATACATTCACATAGACACACACACACACACACACACACACACACACACACACACACGAAAAGAAATTTTTAATTAAAAATTGACTCCAGTCTTGCCAGCAGGGAAGAGTGCCAACTATACTTCAATATTTAAGATTCTTATTCAACAGTAGCTCTTGATTTCTAGAAACACAGATTCCCATAAGACATGTGATATCCAATTTTTTAAAGGAAGTAAACTCTTAAAATGTATTATTGGACCACCTATTGTATATGAGATACTACTGATCACATTTGAATGCTAGATTATTTGTAAACATGCAAAACATTCCCATCATCGTTTTCTTGCTGAAGAATGAAATGTATTTGTGTAACTCTAGAATATTATTAATTATTAAAGACAGATCTTACATTAAACAAACTAGTTAGAGAAAATCTGTATGTGCTACCATTCACTACATTTATCACACTAACAAACCATTGTTTCAAATTTTTTTACAAGAAGATTATGATTTGTTAAATGTAAGTTTGGTCATAATGCAAGGCATATAATCCTCCCACTCCACTATTCCACTGTCTTTCATGACTATGTTCTATCTCTGCTTCTTTGGATGTTCCTCCCCTCCCACTTAGTTCCTTACTTGACCTAACCTCTATAGTTGAACAGATTATGGCATGCCTATCAAATGCTAATAATCTCACATCCTCATATAAGCAAACACGTGTAGTATTTCTCTTTGTTTTCGGTCTGGGCTACCTCACTCAGAATGACTTTTTCCAGCTCCATCTATTTACCTGTAAATTTCTTGTTGTTGTTTTACATATGAATAATATTCCATTGTGTAAATTATCCACTCATCATTTGCAGACATCTGGGTTATAATGCCTGGCTGTGATGAATAGAGAAGTAATGAACATTAAGGAACAATTACCTCTGTTGGAGGCTATAGGATCCTTTTTGTATATGTCCAACAGTGGTATAGCTGGATCTTGAAGTAGATCTCTCCCCAGGTTCCTGAAGAACTACCACACTGATATCCATAGTGGCTATAAAAGATTGTACTCTCACCAGCAAATAAGTGTTCCCCTTTCCTCATATCCTCAACAGCATGAGTTGTCACTTGTTTTCTTAATCTTGGTTACTCTGAATTGTGTAGGATAGTTTTCATTTGCATTTATCTGATAGTATAATGTAGTTCCATTTTGCATTTCCTTGCTAAGAATGTTAAACATTTTAATTGTTTACAAGCCATTTGTGTTTCATCTTCTGAGAAAACTGTTCAGTTCTGGATCCCATCTTTAAAATTGATTCATTTGTTTACTTAGTATCAAGTATTTTTTAGTTTTTTTAAAAAAAATATGTTAAATAGTAACCCTCTATTAGATGTGTAATTGGTAAAGATCTTCTCCTGTTCTGTAGCCTGCTGCTCTGCTCAAATTGTGGTATCCTTTGCCGTACGGAAGCTCTTCAGATTCATGAGGTCGAATTTTCTTGTCCTTCCTACCTGTGTTATTAGTATGCTGTTTAGAAATGCTTTTCTTGTGTCAATGAGTTCCAAATTATTATTCCCCACTGACTCTTCTATCAGATGCAAGTTCTTGGGCCTTTTTTTGAGATCCTTAATCCATTGGGAGTTGAGTTTTATGCAAGATGACAAATATGGATCAACATGCATAGATATGGATCTTTCATTCATCTACATGAAACCATCTAGTTTGGGCAGCACCCTTCGGAGAAGATGCTTTCTTTTCTCTAATGTGTATTTCTGTCTTCTTTCTAAAAAATAAAAATCAGGTGTCCATCACTGTGTGCACTTATGTTTGAATCTCTAATTCAATTCCATTGATCAATGTATGTGCTTTGTATGGCAATATCATGCTGTCTTTACAGTTCTGTAGTACAACTTGAAGTCAGGGATAGTGATACCTCCAGAAGTTCTTTTACTGTTAAGGATTGTTTTAACAATCCTCAGTTTTTTTTTGTGATTCCATATGAAACTGAAAGTTGTCCTTTCAATTTCCGTGAAGGGTTGTGTTGAAATATTGACAGGGATTGTGTTGAATATGTAGATTGCTATGATAGAATGGGCAGTTTTAGTATATGATCCATGAGCAAAGGAGATATTTACATTTTCTTATATCTTATTCAATTTCTTTCTTCAATGACTTGGAGATTTTATCACAGATTTTTCACCTGCTTGGTTAGAGTTACCCCAAGATACTTTATATTGTTTAAGGCTGTTGTGAAAGGTGTTGTTTCCCAGAATTCTTTCTGAGTCCTTTATTTAAAAAAAATGTGTATAGGAGCACAACTGATGTTTTTGAGTTAATTTTGTATTCAGCTACTTTGCTGGAAGTGTCGGTGTAGGAGTTTCCATGTGGAAGTTTTAGAGTCACTTATGTATACTATCATATCATCTACAGATAAAGATAGATAACTTCTTCCCTTCTCATTTATGCTCCCCTTGATATCCTTCAGGTTTCTTATTGCTCTACATAAGACTTCAGGTACTATATTGAATAGGCATGAAGATAACAAAACCTTAATCTTGTTCCTGATTTTAGTGGAACTGCTTTAAGTTCTTCATTTATGGGCATATGGGCTGTGGAATTGCCTTTATTATGTTTAATATTATGTCCTATGTATCCATAGTCTTTCCAGGGTTTTGTCATGAAGGAATGTTGGATTTTGTCAAAGGTATTTTATCCAAGACAATGTGTTTTTTGTCTTTCATTTTGTCCATGTGGTGGATTACATTTATCATTTTACATATGCTAAATTATCCCTGCATCTCTGGGTTGAAGCCAACTTGAGCATGGTGGATAATCTTTTTGATATTTTCTTAGACTAGTTTTGCAAATATTTTATTGAGAATCTCTGCATCTATGCTCATAGTGGATATTGATTTGTAATTTTCTTTGTTGGGTCTTCGAGTGATTAAGGTATCAGAGTAATTGTGAGCTCTTAGAATGAATTTGGAAATGTTCCTTCAGTTTCAATTTTGTGGAATAATTTGAGAATGTTCTTTTATTATGACTTTGTGAATGTCTGTTGAATTCTATGCTTAATCCATCTGGCTTTGTGTGTTTTATTTTTTATTTTTATTTTTTGGTTGGGAGACTTTCAATTACAGTTTCTATTTTATTATGTGTTATGCGTCTGTGTGAATTGCTTATCTGTTATTGATCCAACTTTAGAGGTTATCTATCAAGAAATTCATCATTTCCTTGTAAGTTTTTCACTTGGGTGGAGGTTTTTTTAATGTCTATCCTTATGGGTCATGTTTTCCTGGTATCCTCCATCCACTCTGACTCCTATAGTCTTCCCTCTTACTCTTCAGTGGGATTCCCCAAGCTCCAAGGGGAGGGAACCAATGGAGACCTCCTGTTTAGCCTCTCACTTCTCATAATTTCTGGCTGTGGGTCTCTGCACCCACTTCCATCTGCTGTTAGAGGAAGCCTCTTTGATGATGGCTGGACAATGCACTTATCTATAAGAATAGCAGAATATCATTAGGAATCTTTTCCACTGATTTTGGAGAGCGACCGTCATGTTTAGTTCTACCCTAGGTCTCTAGGCTATCCAATCTCCAATACTTGGCCATCCAGGCAGTGTAAGGAATTGACTCCCTTTTTTTGGCATGGGCCTCATGTTAAACCAGACATTGGTTGAAAACTCCCATACGTTCCGTGTTACCATTTTCCCAGCACATCTTGCAGGCAGTCTAGATGGTAGGTTTGTGGTTTTGTGGCTGGGTTTGTGTCCAGGTTTCTCCTTCTATAGCATGCAAAGTACCTTCCCATGCCAAAGAGATTAGAAAGTAGGGGTAAAGGCTCCATGCAGGCACCAGCTCCACCTAAGTTCAATGAGCTATGTGGGCCCCCGCTGTTAGTTTTCAGAGAGTGATGCCTTGTCTTAGCATCAGCCTGGGTTGTTTAGGGATCTTCATAAAACACTTAGCAAATAAGTTGACCAAATGAAACCTCAGCCTACCACTGGAAACCTTGCCTGGCTGCAGAAGATGACCAGTTCAGACTGTATATCCCATATCCTCAATAGTATCAGCAACCATGAATTCCAGAAAATTTCCACTGCATTGGGTTTACACATTGATCCCCAAATGCCCCTCAATTCCAGCTGTTTCTCTCTGCACAATCTCCTTCCATCCCTTTCCTTCACACCAGATCCTGCCTGCCCCCATCACCAACTGCCCCAGTCAACATGTAAAATCTATTCTATTTTCTGTTCCCAGGTTGATTTATGCATCCACCCTAGAGCACCTTTCTCTCTGGGTCTGTGGATTGTAGCTTGATTATCATGTACTTAACAGCTAATATATAATTATAAGTGAATCAGTACCATAAATGTCTTTCTGGGTCTGCACTCAGGTTGATTTTTTTTTTCTAATGGCATTAATTTGCCTGTAGATTCCGTTATGTCATTGTTTTAAAAGCTGAGTAATATTCCATTGTATAAGCATTGTATATGACATTTTCTTTATCCATTCTTTTGAGGGACATCTAGGTTGTTTCCAGTTTATGGCTATTATGAATGAAGCTGAAATTAAAATGGTTGAGCAAGTGTCCTTTGGTAGGATGGGAGTCCTTTGGGTATGTACCCAAGAATTGTATACCTGGATCTTGAGGTAGATTGATTCCCAATTTTCTGAGGAACTTACATATCAATTTCAATAGTGGCTATACACTCACAACAGCAACTGAGGAGTTTTTCCCCTTTTCCCATCCTAGCCTGCATGAGCTGTCACTTGTGTTATTGATCTTAGCCATTCTGACAAGTGTAAGATAGAATTTCAAGGTGGTTTTGATTTGCATTTCCCAGATGGCTAAGGATATTGAATATTTCTTTGTTTTTCTGCCATTTGAGATTCCTCCATGGATAATTATCTGTTTAGAGCTATACCACATTTTTTAATTGGATTTTTTGTTTTTATCCAATTTCTTGAGATCTTGATATATCTTGGGTGTTAGTCCTCTATCAGATGTGGAGTTGGTAAAAATATTTTCCAATTCTGCGGGCTGTCATTTTGTCCTATTGATGGTGTCCTTTGCCTTACAGAAATGTTTCATTTTAATAAGTTCCCGTTTATTAATTGTTGGTCTTAATGCCTGCTCTATTGTTGTTCTGTTTAGGAAGTTGTCTCCTGTGCCAATGAATAGATAGGGACAGAGTGGCCAATTTTGTCTTGTTCCTGGTTTTAGTGGAATTGCTTTAAGTTTCTCTCCATTTAATTTTATGTTTGCTTTAGGCTTGTTGTAAATTGTCTTTATTAGGTTGAGGTATATTCCTCGTGTTCCTAATCTTTCTAGGAGTGTTATCATAAAGGGGCATTGGATTTTGTCAAAAAGCCTTTTCTGTTTCTAATGTGATGATCATATGTTTTTTTTTTCTTTCTGTTTATTTACATGGTGGATTACATTTACTGATTTGCAGATGTTGAACCATCCCTGCATCTCTGGGATGAATTCCATTTGATTGTGGCGGATGATCTTTTAGATGTGTTCTTGGATTCAGTTTGCAAATATTTTATTGGGTACTTTTATATCTGTGTTTATAAGGGAAATTTTTCTCTAATTCTCTTTGTTTATTGATTCTTTATGAGGTTTTGCTATCAGTGAAACTGTGGCCTCATTAAATGTATTGGACAATGTTCCTTCTGTTCCTATTTTGTGAAATAATTTGAGGAGCATCAGTGTTAACTCTTCTCTGAAAGTCTGTTCGAATTCTGTGCTAAAACTATCTGGTTCTGAACTTTTATTTTCCCTCTTGGCACTTTTAGTGACTGCTTCTATTTCACTAGGGGATATGGGCTCTGTTTAAATTGCTTATCTGATTGTGATATTTTTTTACAGTGTAGATGCTCAACTAATGTTTAATGAAGCTAGAAAAGGGAGCCTTTGCATAAACAACCATATTACAGTTCTCCAGCATTACAAAATGAGATGCTATAGACATCCTTTATTGGTGAAATTATTAAGGCCACTCCACGTAGTTAAAAAAAAGATTTATTTAGTGGGTAACTTACAAATGAAGGGATAGATAGGTCGCGGGGTCTGGGGAAGGTGTATCGCAGTCCAGCGGTGTTCTCTGGAGCTCTGCTGGGTCAACCTCCACCATCCAGGGTCCAGGAACAGAGAGAGAGCTGGCCCATCCTGATCTCAGGTCTCCAAGGTCCTCCCTTGGCCCCGCCTTGTATGTTTAGCATTTTAATTATTATGTGTCACAGGGACTTTTTCTGGTCCAATTTATCTGGTGTTCTGTAAATTTCTTATACCTTTATAGGCCTTTCCTTCTTTAGGTTAAGAAAATTTTCTTCTATGATTTTGTTTGAAATATTTTCTGGGCCTTTGAACTGAGGTTCTTCTCCTTCCTTTATTCCTATTATTCCTAGGTTTGGTCTTTTTTATAGTTTTCAAGATTTCTGAATTTTTTGTCAGGAATTTTTTTTAGATTTAACATTTTCTTTGACTGATGTATCCATTTCTTCTATAATATCTTCAGTGCCTGAGATTCTTTCTTCCACCTCTTGAATTATGTTAGTGAAGCTTGTTTCTCTAGTTCTGGCTATCATTCCTAAATTTTTCATTTTCAGAATTCCCTCAGTTTCTGTTTTCTTTATTGATTCTATTTCCACTTTCAGGTCTTGAGTAGTTTTTTCCATTTCCTTCAGTTGCTTGTTTTTTTCTTGGCTTTCTTTAAGAGATTTATTCATTTCTTTTAATTGATTGAGTTTTCCTGACTTCCTTGAGAGACTTATTAATTTCCTCTAGTTGTGGTTTTTTGTTTTGTTTTTGTTGTTTTTTTTCTTGGATTTCTTTAAGAAATTTATTCATTTTCTCTTTAGGCGCTCTATCATCTTCCTGTAGTTTGTTTTAAGGTCTTTTTCTTGTGCTGAAGCTATTTTGAAATATTCAGACCCACTGTGCTGGAATCTAGTGGAGACGTAATTGCCTGTCTATTATTGATTTTGTTTTTACACTGTCTGTTTTTGGAGTGATTGTAGGTCAAGATGTTGATTTCTCAGTTTGTCTTTGTTAGGTGGGTGTTTTCTTCCTTGGTTTCTGTTTCCTTTCTTGATTTTCAGAGTGTGTTGGTTCTATGTTGCCTGTTTTACTGTTCTGCTTGCCTGTGTGTTCATAGGGAGTACTTTCTTATGTTGGAGATTGCTAGGAGAACAAGAGGCCAGTTGTGAATGGTCTGTGGTATCCACAGGAAGCATGTACATGTTGGAAGGGAGGCTGCAATTCATGTACTGTTGCAGCACTAGGACCCTGAGAATTGGGACTGGGGGGAATATGGAGTGTGGAAAATGTCTGTTGGCTGCCTATCTGACCTTCTGGTAGGTATGTCCTGTGGTTGAGCATGGGTTGTCTGCCCAAGTTTGGGGCTTAGAAACAGTGACAAGCAGGGGAAGGAAGCCAGGGTGAGGATGATCTGTGGGATCCACAGACATTGGAGGGGCTTGAGGGGAGGCTGCAGCTGGTACTCTGATGAAGCTTTTGGGGTGACTCTGGGGGAACAGAGAGCTTTCTATACATACCTTGATAGGCATCTCCTTCTTTAGGTTGGTGAAAAATTCTTTCATTGAAAATATTTTCTGTGCCTATAACTTGGGTTTCTTTTCCTTCCTTTATCCTTACTATTCAGATAATATGTGTCTCATGTAAAGATTTCCCAGAAGTTTTGCTCTGGGATTTTTATTGTTATTATTACTTTTCATTTTCTTTGACTGAGCTATTCATTTCTTCTACCTTGTCTCCAATGCCTGAAGTTCTCTGTTTCATGTTTTATCCTTTATTAGTGAGGTTTACATCTGAATTTTTGGTTTGACTTCCTAAATCATTCATTTCCTGTTTTATTTAAGTTGGGGTATTCTTTAGTGATTATATTTCTTTGTTAAATTCTGATTTTTCATGTATTTTTTCTTTATTTCATTCCACTGTGTTTTTACAACCTCCCTTAAGGTATTATTTATTTACAGCCTTTTCAAGGTATTTGAACATATTCATACTTCCTATTTTGAAATTTTTGCCTTGTGCTTCAGCTATATTGAGATTCTCAGAACCTACTGTTGTAGGGTTAATGGATTATAGAGGAAGCATGTTGTCTCAGCTGTTAGTGTGTGTGTGTGTGTGTGTGTGTGTGTGTGTGTGTGTGTGTGTGTGTTTGTACAAGTGTCTAGTCATCTGCGTTTGTGATAATTGAGGTGATTCTACGTGTTGATATCTGGTTTTATTGTTGTTGACTATTCCATACCTGGGTTTCATTGCCCACTCTGGATTTTAGGAAAGTAGATGGCTGTGGGTTGCCTATTTGAGAGTGCTTCTGCAAGTCAATGAGTGGCATAGAGGAATAGGGGTTTGCTAATTTTAGAAAGGCTTAGAAGGGCTGTGAGAAAGAACTAAGGGGATCCCGTCTTCAGCAAGATTTGTGGTCCCCAGGGAATTGGAAGTGTAGTGGAAGGAGGGGTTCCTGAAAGTAAGTTTCACTAAGGTAAAAAACATGGCTAGGGAGACAGAAGTGAAAGACTAGGAGGACTTGGCTTTGTACAAAGAGTTGTAGTCTCTAATGGATTGACTTGATGTGGGAGGAAATGTACCTGTTAGCAGACTGCTAAAGGATTGAAGGTGAGACAGTAAATATCATAATGAGGATAGGAAGGATAGTGGTAACTGCCCACCTAAGTCCTAGCTCTGTGTGGCCACTGAGCATCTATGGTAGAAGGTGTTTCTAGGTATTTGTGGCTGAGGTAATGTAACTGGGATAGACTAGAAGGAAGAGCTGAAACATTCTTTAGAAAGGAGCAAATGTGGGTCAATACTCTGCCTAAGGTTTGGTAGAGTCCCTATGGAATTGAGGTAGGGTGCCAAAAGGGGCTTCTTCAGGCAGCTGGATGCTTAATAATCTTATTAGAGTTTTGAAACAGGAGGAATGTTGAAACTTATCAACCTGATGAGATAGTTTACATCCAAATGTATTTTAAAATTGAATGTCTGGTTCCCAAACAATCTTTACCATTTTGAAATGTTTTCAAAGTCCTAGAATTATGTTTTTAAAATTACAAAAAGGTAGGTGCTAATACTCCTAAACAATTGCCTAATATTGGTTTTAATCAATGTATATGATTAATTTTAAAGGAAAATTAAGTTTCTGTTTTAATTTATAGTTCCTATTTTACATTAGTTATTATGTCTGATCATTGAAACTGAAATCTATAAATTCAAGACACTACAAAAATAATGCATTTATCAACATGAACAAAAGTATGTGAGATACCCATAAAATGTTTTCTAAAACTGACTTACTTTGTTTCATCCTTGTTTTCCAATTCTAGGCGATTTGATCGATCAGTTGAAAAATGGAGACACTTTCATTATGATATGAAGGTATTTAATCAGTGGCTGAATGAAGTCGAACAGTTTTTCAGAAAGACACAAAATCCTGAAAATTGGGAACATGCAAAATACAAATGGTATCTTAAGGTAAGACTTTTGAGATTTCTTTTTCCATGTTGTCTTTCTTTTTGCAGCAATATTTTGAATATTTAACTACTGTAAGTTCATGTGGAAGAATGAATGGAATATATAACTCCTGACTTTTGTGATGTTCCCTGAACATGCTATAAAAATCAACATAACAAGTATGCCAAAAATTGTGCTCTGAATGTTTGTGAAAGGATGAGAGCATCTACCTATGCACTACTGGTTCATCTGGTGAACTGTGAAATACACCTGCATCTGTGATGTAGCAAAACATCTTACAGCAGAGTATAGTGTGGTTTGTTGTTCTCTCTCTCTCTCTCTCTCTCTCTCTCTCTCTCTCTCTCTCTCTGTGTGTGTGTGTGTGTGTGTGTGTGTGTGTGTGTGTGTGTGTGTGTGTGTGTGTGTTTGCCTTATGTTGGAACCTGTCCAGAAGGAAAAGCTGTGGTATACTTAGTAGTAATGTAGTTGCTGCAAATATCCATCATGATAAAATTACAAGTGCATTTCCCTCAAGACAATTTGTGGGGATGTAGCTACATTTCTATATATCCTATTGACAAAATGCCTTATGAGACAGACCAGAAGCCAAAACAATGTTGAGTTAATTGTTAGTACTTATTGATTTTTTCTGGTTTATTTTAATGGAAATGCAACATATGGATTATAACCAGGGAATCATTTAATTCCAAAGTGTTGTGTCTTTTAATGTGATGGTAAAAATAAATTAGGTTGTGGAGTATATAGTTTAGTTGATAAAATATATAGATTAAGTCTAAGAAATATGGCTTATTATATCAAGTCTAATTTTTTTATTGCTCATTGTTAATGTTGCAGTTTTCAGTCAAGTGGGTTTGGATTGAGGCCAACTTTTAATGTCCAAAAATACTACTTAAGACAGATAGAGACAAAGAAAAGGGTAGTTTGTAGCAGACTTTCTTGTACTACAATCCCCCTAATCATGACACAGAGACTTATTATTAATTATGAATGCTCGGCCTTAACTTAGACTTGTTTCTCTAGTGCTTTTAACTTAAGTTAACCTGTTTCTATTAGTCTACGTGCTGCCCCAAGGCTCGTTTACCCCATCTAGGTACTATCCATCCTGCTTCCCTGCTTCCTACATGTCTGGCTGGTTAGCCCCTGCTGGCTGGTCCCAGGATGGATGGATGGCATCTCTTTTCTCTCTGCCTACCAGCCTCACCTCTTCTTCCTCTGCCTAGCTATTGGCCATTCAGTGTTTTATTAGAACAATCAGGTGCCTTGGGCAGGCAAGGTAACACAGCAACATATCTTTACACAGTTAAACAACTATTCTGCTACACAAATAGATGCAGCACATCTTTGCATAGTTAAACAAATATTCTATCCACAACAGTAATTCATTGAACAATTTAAACATTTTAAAATTTTAGATTCAATATGACATTAGAGTTTACAATTCTCAAGTGTTTGCCTAGCAAATTTCTTTTGTTCAGATAGTGAGCATTCAAACACCTATGTAAATTACAAGTGAGGTAAAGAAAAAAAAACAATACTTTTAGAGTCTTTTGTATTTATATATGTACAATAAAATTTGCTCACACATCAATGTTAGCATAAATTAGAGTAAATTCACTAGTTTACGATCTGCTATCCTATAGAAGATACATTCTGAATAGCACCAATGTGAATGTTGAGCTAAGGAAGCACAATGAAATGTCTACTTTAAAGGCATATATAAAATACAGTCATATAATGTTTTTAAAGAGATATGTAAATTTCTTGAGTTTTCAAAGATATCTGACAAGGGATATATAATATGTATACATATAGTATTATACAACACATATAATTATTTATTATGAAGTTAGTTTGAATTAATTATGATGAAAATCAAGCAATATAGAAGTAAAAATATTCCTCCATTATACTTCCCAGAGGTTGGGTAATATTGGAATAAATCCCAGGACCTTGTTCATGCTCAATGCACCCTCTACCACAATTGATAGACTCCCTGTCCATAATTTGGATTTGGCATTTTTTAAATGTTTAGTTCCTTAATGAGTTCACAATGAGAATGAGTTAATATGAAGAAGGCTTACTAAGGATCATATTTTTGGTCAAGCAATTAACTTAAGTGCGGAGGCTGTTTGTCTTATTTGTTCTATTGATCATTTCATATCAATAGGATCATAATTTTCATCAAAATTTCAAATGTTTCAGCCTTTATTTTTAAGTAAGGAACTACCAAATGCTTATACATTATGTCAATTAAAGTGGTCATACTAGTCATTAATATTCTGTTCATTTTCTGATTACTTCCCCTGTCGTAATTATTCTATAATTTCTATTATGACGTTTAATGACATTTTATGATGTCTAATCTTTGATTAATCTCTTTTGTGTATATTTTAATGGCATATATTGTTATTGACATTTCTTAGATGTGAAATTTGGGTGATTATGTATGTACTTTGGGTCTACTCAATTTGTCCTATAATGTCTTAATGATATAAAATACAGATATAAACTCATAGTTTCCTTTTTGAACTCAACCAACTGTATATATTTTTGTTACCTTTAGTTAATGTATTTTATCCTCACTATGAGTGCTATTTTAATATCTGGTAACTTTTAATTTTTGTTGGGTGTTTGAAAATTAAATTGCTAAATGCTAAATAATTTGTCATTCAAATAAATTTTAAGCTATCTTGTGAGACCCAGTTAACCTAGTTTAAAACAGCTTTCAAATTTATAGATTTTCTTTGATACATTATTATTTGCAATTATCCAGCTAATTTGTTCCACTACTAAGGCAAAGTCCTTCTGTTTACTCCGATGCCCCTTGAAAGATTAATTCTTCTTCCACAGTGGCAGGTGGGCTATCACAGCCCAAATTTTGCTTCTTTCCCTAGTCTTTCATAGTTCTCTCACATATACAAGCTGTTTAGGACCCATAGGAAAGCACTTTCTGAAGATCTTCCATGTTCTTCCTCTCTGCTTCATTCTCCTTTCTAGCATTCTGCCTTGTAATATTTATGTTTGCCCCATTGGACTTTGTGTTTCATCTCCTGAAATCAAATCATCTGGTATCTTGAACATTTCCACATCTTTTCTTATAGTATAGAGAGCTGCCTAGATAGGAAGGTGGACAAATTTAGTACTCAGTCATGGGATTGTTTCCATTCACTCTGTAATCATAGTCCTTTGTCCTGTGTTCAATTTCTTAAAAACCATTCTTTCATACACATGTTATTTTTATGTTCAAATATGATACGAGATCTTCTCCCTTTCATTAAAAATTGCCATGAAACAAAAATATGAAACTTTTAATATTGTTCAAGGTATTATTACTAATACAGCCATACAAGCCCATCATAATGTTATAGATCGGTATAATATGGAAAAGTCCCCACTTACTGACAGTGTAATGTATTAATTATAGTTGGTGAATATTTATAAACATATTTCCTATTCAGTTAGAGAAGTTGTATATATATATGGAAATGTTCTGCTAGATACAGAGATTTTAATGATATCACAAGTCCTAGCCTGCTTTTTTCTTTATTAAATATGAAGTCTGCCTACACATGTATGTTTACATATACATTAAGATGTCTGAATAAGTTTATATTCTGAGTAAGATTTTATTAAAGATGTTTTATTAAGATACATCTGATATCTTTTCAACACAAAGAATATTGCAATAAATTTCTCAGTTCTATCCCTGGCTATATTCACACTTTATTAAACTAGGAAATAACAATAAAATTGATAAAAGAAAGATATTTCTCACAGAGTAATACTACATTTATTATAAGACCTCATTATGACTTATTACTCTCAATGATGGGTTAGTTCATATTTATAAATGTTAAAATTGAATTAGTATTAGTGAATACTGAATTATTCATTTCAAACATCTTAAACACAGTATAAGCTGACTGGAAATCCTTCTAAACATTATTTCCATGAAGTATGGGAACTTCGCAAAGTATACACTTTGAGGAAGAATTGAGGAATATTCCCATTCATACGAACTTACCATCCTGAGATGGCGGATACTTCTGTCTTCTCAGTTTTTAAGCAACAAGAAGACATGCTAGTGAAAGTTTTCAGAATAAAAGTTGAATACCATGAAGTAAAGTTATGAAAATAATATTAATTCACATGGTGATAGTATACATTGTTATTTCATCAATTACCATGGTTAAAAACAGGGATGTGGAAATCATAAAATCCCCTAATATTAAGATCTAACCTGCTTTCAGCTAGACTTGAAAGAAGTAACCTTTAAAACATAAGCTGTTGAATGTTATTGAATTCTTCTAGTTGCCAGTAGAAACAATAAAAAAAATCACCATTAGGTTAAGTATTTACAAGTGCTGAATATTGTTCCTTTTAACGGAAAAGCAGCCTGTTTGCTTTTATGGGATAATGCTGCTTAGTGGACTATATTAAAAATTAACAACACCTTCTAGAGAATATTGCCATGAATATGTGTGAGTTTTTGAATCTTATAAAAAATCCATTTAAATTCAACCTTAAGAAGTAAGAAACAATGGGATTATTTACATAAATTTTGGAGTTTTAATCAACAAATATAAAAATTAAAGGGACAGAAGATGAAATAGCAATGTGTTATGTTTCTATGAGTTGATAACACTTTTAAAAGTAAAATGTGGTCTTTCAATGTTGATTAGTTTTCAGTTATATTCTGCAATGCTATTTGCTTTACTGCTTAATAATTTCAATTATACTGACATGCAGTATTTTTATGTATGTTACCACAAATAAATTGAATTAAAAGTGTCTACATTGTTAAATAATAAATTTTAATCATTGTAATTAGGACAAGAATTACACCAAAGTTGATTAAATATAGTAATTTCACTATGTCTATCATTCTACCATTAACTATGAAAAATAGATATGGAATAGGATTCTACCCTGCGGTATCTAATAGAGAACAACGTATGGGTGAACTTGCAGGCATGCCAGTGTCTTGGACTTGGAGGGAAAAGGCAGAGAGAAGACTGCATCAGTGTTAAGGACCAGCTGAGCTGCTCTTCATTTCACCTTACATTGCCTATCAGTGATTGAAGAGAGCATTTTGTAAAGCACCTACTTTTGACGACCTTAGATTCAAAGAGCACAAAGGAATTGAAGTGAATCTTGCCCAAAAGTTTGAGACAAGTGGATCCATGAAAATGCTTTCTTCTTAATGGAGATGCCTTAGAGTTCTCAGTCTTATTCTACTTTCTCCACTTGCAGCCCAGAAAGCCCTCTTGTAACAGACGCTGCTATTGAAAAGCCACTGGCTTGTGCAGACCTTGTAGGTGGTGAATGAATTGTATAGGTCAGTGATGATATCTGCTGCAGAGGATGTGATTTCTATCTAGAATGGGCTTTAATATTTAAATAGACATATACTCTCTTAAAGGACTCTATATGCGTTAACTAGCATTCTATTAATACAGATTGATTCAAACACTCTCTCCTTTTTAAAGGCATATGGTGTAAAAGACTAAATTGGATACAAGTATGCTTTGTATATAGTCAGTTTTTACAGTGCTGATTTTACCAGCTGGCTGGTGAATTTGACGGCTTCTTAACAGCCTTGCTGCTGATAGAAACTTTGATGGAAAAATCACTTGAGTAAATATTCCTGCCATCTGTTGCCCTTTGTTGGGACCCCAGTGTTAAGAATAATTCATACCATTGCTTGCCCTTTATTTTTCCCCAGCAGTAATAAAATTTCATAAGCTTTCATTTTGTAGTCACAAAATCTATCCTGTTTCCTGTAGCTAGAGGATGTATACTAACACAAGGAAATCAGCAAGAAAATTTACTGCTTGGGGTATTTGTCTCTAGTCACTTGCTTTAGGTTTACGGCAATGTATAAAGAAGGGGATACATTACAAAATGAGTGTTTCAGTATTATTAGCCAGCAGTGGCATGGGAGTTTAGTGTCTTAATATAGTTAAACAGCTATGCACTTCATTTTTTGGTTCTCTCATAAAATACTTTGGGACTGAAGTTTCCTCTCCTTCCACTCCTCCCAGCCCCTCTCCACCTTCCCTTACCCACAGATCCACTCCTCCATTCCCTTTCAGAAAAGAGCAGGCTTCCCAGGCATGTCAAGAGAATACCAGCATAACAAGTGACAGTAAGACTCAGTACAAACCCTCATTCTTATGTAAATATTGTTAGGTTTTTATTGCTGCTTAGAAAGTCTTCTACAACTTCTTGGCTCAAATGCATCTTTCCAGAAGTAGTAAATAACAGATTTATTGGGAATTTGGCACAGTGCAGAAATTCAGAGATGGGCTTTATATCATAGGCCTCTCATAAATAAGTGTATTAAAATAATTGGATAATGTTAGTGGCTTGTTTTTAACATTATACTCAGCACAACATCTTTAGGATGACAAATCATTACACCTTATTATAGAGAAGGGAGAACAACCATTGTAACTAACCATGATAACCACAGCAGTCAAAAGCTACTTAAAATGCAGCAAAACCCAGCTGTCCCTAAGGGATTCTGTTTCTTAGCTTAGGAAATTATCAAGACTAAGAGAAAATGTGGAGCAAAGTAATTACACATCTCAAATTGATAAAACTGTAAGCTGCTCACATCAATATAGAAGCAAAGAAAAAGAAAAATTAATAGTTAATAAAAACAAATTAATTTCATGTACATCATTTCCACAAAGTAACAATGCTTTACAAAGAAGATATTCCAGTAGTTTCTTCTTATGTCCCTTCTTACACACTGCTGTCCATTCTAATGTTTCTTTCTCACTTTACTATTAATTTTCCTTTCTTTTATGAACACTAACAAATATCCATCCCCAGCCTCCATGTCCCACACTCACCTCTGTTTGCCTCTGTGCATTTATTTTGTGCACATTCCTGTTGTAATATGACTATCAAACCTACATTTTGTTAAAGCTATGTATTTTAAAGAGAAAATAATCACTCATATACACAACCAGACATGAAGAAATAGACACACAAGATTGCTTTTCTTCTAACTTAGCCTCTTTATATTCTTTTTTTTTTTTTTTTTTTTGATTTTCCGAGACAGGGTTTCTCTGTGTAGCTTTGTGCCTTTCCTGGAACTCAGTTGGTAGTCCAGCAGGCTGGCCTCGAACTCACAGAGATCTGCCTGGCTCTGCCTCCTGAGTGCTGGGATTAAAGGCGTGTGCCACTACCGCCTGGCTTTATATTTTTAATAATAGTATTACTTCACAGTAGTATGAGATATGTTTACATGCATGCTATGTATACTTTCCCATTAGAATGGAAACCTGATTTTTCTTCCTCACCAATATGCCTCAGTACATAAAATAACTTATTTAAACCTCCAATACATAATATTCTTTGAATGTGCAAATGCATTAGGGAATTATACATTCATTGTGCCATTTCTTTTAGGCAAACAATTCTTTGCTTTCTCTGTCATTCCCACCCTACTCCATATCCCAAACCCAAACATCTCATAGTAAAGGGCTCTAAGCACTTCCATACCAATGAAACTGTCATATAGTAGGACAATTTAACAATTCGATGGCTCCATTATCTCACTCATTGAAACATGCTTTAGATTTTTTCCCCCATTTATTTACTTGAGGGTACAGGGGAAGTCTCATGCCACAATATGCATGTGGAGTTCACAGGACAGCTTACAGGAAATGGTTCTCTCCTTCTATCAGGTGTGTAGTCAGTCTTTGGACATCCAGTTCCAAAATGACACGGAAACTTCTTAATAATTCGGAATGCTGGCCTTAGCTTAGGCTTGTTCACAACTAGCCCTTATAACTTAATTATCCCATGTTTATTAATCTACATTCTGCCACGTTGCTTGTTACCTCTCCTCCATACTGTATGTTCAACTCCCTCCACATCTTCCCGGCTTAATCTCTCAGCTTCAGATTCTTCCCAAATTCCTCTCACTGGAAGGCCTGCCTATTCTCTCCAACCTAGCTACTAGCCATTCAGCTCTTCATTAAACCAATCAGAAGGCACCTAAAGCAGGTGAGGCAAAAACACAGACACATTTTTATACAGTGTAAACAAATATCCCACAACACACATGGGTACATGGGTCCTAGAGATCTAACTCAAGTCTTCAGGCTGGCTGGCAAATTATTTTAACTACCGAGCCCTTTTGCTAGCCCTGAAACATACTGTGAATGCCTAATTGAAGAAAAATTTTAATTGAGTCTACCCTGAACAAGGCAGACACTGCTTGCTACTAGGAACTCAGAGATTGACTAACAAGCTGTTTTCCTTTAAAGAACTCACAGCCTCAGTATTTCAGTATATTGATGCTAAGGTTAAGTGCAGTGCAGTGTGTAGACATTCCAAGAAGTACTCAAAGGAAAACATGTGTTTTTGTTTTCCAACTAGTGATTTCTCACAGTTCTTTTTTATTAATTAATTAATTAATTAATTTTTACAAGCTCAATCACATTTTCTCCTCCCTCCCTCCTCTCCTCCTAGTCCCTACCTTCAACTTCTCCTCTTCTCCATCCCCATCCACTCCTCCTTTCGAAAGAGTTAAGGCCTCCTATGGATATCAGCCAGCTATGACATATGAAGTTGCAGTAAGACTAGGCACCTCCTCTCCTATTAAATCTTCACAGGGAAACCCAGTAGAAGGAAAGGGTCTCAAAAGCAGTCCCATGCAAGCGCTCTGGTTGGTGGTTAGCCTCTGCGAGCACCTGAGATCAGGCTAGTTGATCCTGTGCTATTCTTGTGGTATACATGGCCACTCTGGCCCTCACAATCCTTCCTCCCCTTTCTCCCACAGGATTCCCCATGGTCTGTCTAATGTTTGGCTGTGGGTCTCTCCATCTGTTTCCATCTGTTGCTGGGTGAAGCCTGTCTGATGGCAGTTGGGCTAGGCAATGATTTTCTGAGTATAGCAGAATATCATTAGGAATCATTTCATTGACTATGTTTTCCCAGTCATGTTTGTTTCTCTCCTAGGTCTCTGGACAATCTAACTCCTGGGTCCTGGCCCTCCAGAAGGTGTCAGCGGTGGGCTCCAGGCAGTATCTGGTCTCAGGGCTTAGTCTTTCTTGATATTCCAGTATCACACCTCAGAAATTCCCTATCTCACTTGGGAAAACATTTTTTTTGTAGAACCAGTAAGATAAGTAATGTGAAAAACAGTCTGAGGATAGCACAATCTATGAACAAAATACACACAGAGAAAGAAAACGTTCTAATCTAGGTGTAAATTTTGAAAAATGATAAAATTGACAAATTATAGTACAGGAAGTCTATTCACAGTTGAGCACGTTCATCAAGTTGAATAGCAAATATCTAGTTGTAATAACTGTAAATCTTCCTACTATATAACTAAATTATTTGTAGGAGCCAGAAGCATGGACTGTTAGCAAACACAATAGTAAACAAAATTTAAAACCCCTATTTAACCTTGAAAGGCTGTAATTGGCAGAATTGTAATGGCAGCTCATATTAATGCTCCTTGCTAAAAATTAATAGAGGTAATAGTCAAGGATATGAGAATGAAAAATACTGGGCATATCTGATGCAAACACACTTCTAATTAGTGACATTTTCTGTTTAGATTTTGTGGTCTCATAATCACTATTTGTCAGTAACTGATTTTATTTTATGAATTCATAGTTCTTACCATTTTAATTCTATATCCTTGGTTCAGTATTTCATTTTACTTAAACTAGTTTTGAAGATCATTTCAGAGAAATTTAAATAACAGATTTATATGCAGTCTGGGAATCCAGGATTTCATGAAATATATTGAGCTAGTTAATTTTATGAGTAAATATATCACCTGAGACATCACTCAGGGTACTTGCAGTGAAATTAATTTTAACACAATGTATGGTGTTTCTACTGCTATTATAAATTATCAACTTAATATTGGTCATACGAATACCAGAGTAATAAAAGAAGCAAACTATTGAGCCAAATCCTCCTGGCAACCTGTTTTGGTGAATCAAGTTTCAATGAGACTTCACAACATTTCATTATTGACATATGGTCTACAGCTACTTTAAGGCTACAAGGGAATGACAGACTAGGTAGTTGCCCTCAAGGTCATATGGCCTAAATACCCCAAGACATTCAATATATTTGAATGAAAGTTAACAAACCTTTTGCAGAAAAGTTTGTTAACTCATACTTTAGAGAACAAAGAAGTAAAATGTTAAAGTAAAAGCTCAACTTCCTCAGTTACATTCTAATTAAACATTCTGTGTTGTTGGCTATACATTTCAATGAGTTTGGTCCATATTCATAAATCAAATTGAAACCCACACTAACAAAAATGTAGGAATTCAAATAGGCTTCTTATTTTACTCAACTTGGAATTTATAGTATTAATAGAAGGAGATAACTTTCTAAGTCTTAATTTATATTATAACATAATTATTGTACATTTTAATGAGATACTCATAGGTTTCTCATCATTGTACACATAAGATAGTAACCACATCAATGTACTAGCAAAGCTACTGCCTCAAACATTTGTGTTTTATGTCAGAACATTCAAAATTTTTTAAAGATTAAAATCTAGTTATTTTAAAATATACAATAAAATGCTGCTTAGCAAAGGACTGGGAGACATGTAAATAAGGTAAAATGGGCTGGAGAGTCTTAAGTGCGAGCATAGAGCAACTGTTCCCTTGACTGGTCTTACTGCAAGTCTTTTGGGTCCTGAAAGATCTTAGTGGGATACTAAATCAAGTGAGTATGATAACAACTTCTTCCAGTTATTCTCTCCAAACCTTCTTTCATTGTCTCAGTGGCCCTGAGCACAAGTCCTTCACTCAGCCAGTCATATTCTTTCATGAGGCTTTGAAACTCAAGGTGAGGAGTAAGATTGGGTTTCATCTATTCTAATGGGGATTCCTGATGAGTCAAAAAGGGTTGCCTGCTGTGATTGCCAGCTAGTGCCCTAAACTGTTTGAAATCTTATTATTTTATATTCTTTCCAACCTCTTCTATTTTTCACTATGAGTACAGGCATAGACAATTTCTGTTGCTTTTAAATGAAGAACACTAAGATACACAACATCCTAAGGTAATTTCTTCTGCCCTGTTTGCTTTCATAAAGAATGTTAAGTTCCCCTTGAAGAGACTGCAGAACATAACAATTTGTATGCAATGAACAGTTTCTAACCCCTTGAGATTGATGTACAATTCCTATTTGACAGGAGAGAAACAATTAGGTTCCACTGTGGCCATATACCCCAGAGTACCAATGTTGTTTCTACACTTTAAGTGTTTTTGGATGATTATATGAGATTCATAATTTTGTCCTGTTGTACCCACTTCTCCATTACATTCCAGTCTTAATTTATGGTACCATATTAAAAGTTTTTTAGGTAATTTGTTCTTATTGATGCTCAGACATTAAAATGTCTGCAGGCTCTGAAAATGAATAAATTTAATGTGCCAGCATAGTTCTCCAAATCTGGGCTTTAGAGCTAATAATACAGTCTTACATTGTATTATAAATCATTGTTAACAGATTTATTTGAAAATCTCATTTTATTTAAAGTTTAAATAATAAATTTTTATTCATTTTCTCCCTAGATTTCTACTTTTTACAATATATGCCTGCTTTGTATATATACATTGCATATATTTCCTGACTAATAATGGATTAAAGAAACAACTGTACCTTTAAACAACACAAACTGTAAAATACCATAATCATGGTACCACAGAGGTTTATGGACATTCATTTAACATGTTTGCTCTGTTGAGAAAATTCATTCAATTTGTAGAAATGTATAGATTTACTTTCATAACTAGGCTTATCCCTACAGAAGTGCTCATGTCATTTCAATCAATGCAATGACATATAATAAATTTCATTAAAAAGAAGTTGTATGGTGACATTTTTGGAAATTAAACAAAATTATAATTTCATACAAGAAAAAGAAGTATGCAACTATCCTAGTTTATTATTCTATACTGCTGTAACAGACTGCCTGATAATAAGTCATTTTCAATGTCCAGAAATATATTGGATCACTGTTTTAGAGACTGCAAAGTCAGTGTCAAGGAATTAGTACATGATAATGGACATTTTGTAGGCCATCAAATGGCCAAACTTCAGAAACAAAGGGAAGAAGAAATAAAACTTATAATTTTATGATGTCCCTAGTCCTATCTATTAGCTAGAGTCCTCATTGACCCAGTCACACAATTAATAATTTTGTCATTGAAAATACTTTTTTTAATGTTATCATTGCAATTAAATGTTTTTTTCTAAGAAATGGCCATATTGATTTCCAAAGTGGTTGTACAAGCTTGCATTCCCACCAGCAGTGGAGGAGAGTTCCCCTAGCTCCACATCCTCTCCAGCATAAGGTGTCTTCAGTGTTTTTGATCTTAGCCATTCTGACAGGCGTAAGGTGGTATCTCAGAGTTGTTTTGATTTGCATTTCCCTGATGATTAGGGATGTTGAGCAATTCCTTAAATGTCTTTCAGCCATTTGAGTTTCCTCTGTTGAGAATTCTCTGTTTAGTTCTATAGCCCATTTCTTAATTGGACTGTTGGGCATTTTGATGTCTAATTTCTTGAGTTCCTTATATATTCTGGATATCAGTCCTCTGTCAGATGTGGGATTGGTGAAGATCTTTTCCCATTCTGTAGGCTGTCGCTTTGCTTTGTTGACCGTATCCTTTGCCCTACAAAATTGGGAATCCATCTCCCCCAAGATCCAGCTATACCACTCTTGGGCATATACCCAAGGAATGCTCAACCACACCACAAGAGCACTTGTTCAGCTATGTTCATATCAGCGTTGTTTGTAATAGCCAGAACATGAAAACAACCTAGATGCCCTTCAACTGAAGAATGGATAAACAAAATGTGGTACATATACACAATGGAATACTACTCAGCAGAAAAAAACAATGACATCATGAGGTTTGCAGACAAATGGATGGATCTAGAAAAAATCATCCTGAGTGAGGTATCCCAGACTCAGAAAGACAAACATGGTATGTACTCACTCATAACAGGATACTAGATGTGGAACAAGGATGACTGGACTGCTACTCACATCACCAGGCAGGCTACCTGGAAAACAGGACCCCAAGAAAGACACAGGGATCGCCCAACGACAGAGAAATGGAATGAGAAATCTACATGAACAGCCTGGACAGGAGTGGGGGTAGTGAAGGGCGAGGGTCAAGGGAAAGAGAGCTTGGGTGAGTGGGAGATCCCAGCTGGATCAACAACAGAGAGGGAGAACAAGGAATAGGAGACCATGGTAAATGAAGACCACATGAGAATAGGAAGAAACAAAGTGCTAGAGAGGCCCACAGAAATCCACAAAGATACCCCCACAACAGACTGCTGGCAATGGTCGAGAGACAGTCCGAACTGACCTACTCTGGTGATGGGATGGCCAAACACCCTAATTGTTGTGCTAGAAACCTCATCCAACTACTGAGGGATCTGGATGCAGAGATCCATGACTAGGCCCCAGGTGGATCTCTGGGAGTCCAATTAGCGAGAATGAGGAGGGTTTATATGAGCGAGAATTGTTGAGACCAAGGTCGGATAAAGCACAGAGACAAATAGCCAAACGAACCTAAACACATGAAATATGAACCAATGGCTGAGGGGTCACCAACTGGATCAGGCCCTCTGAGTGGGTGAGACAGTTGATTGGCCTGATCTGTTTGGGAGGCATCCAGGCAGTGGGACCGGGTCCTGTGCTCATTGCATGAGTTGGCTGTTTGAAACCTGGGGCCTATGCAGGGTCCCTTGGCTCAGCATGGGAGGAGGGGACTGGACCTACCTGGACTGAGTCCACCAGGTTGATCTCAGTCTGTGGGGAAGGCTTTGCCCTGGAGGAGATTGGAATGGGGGGCGGGCTGGGGGGAAGGTGAGGGGGACGGGAGGGGGGAGAACAAGGGAATCTGTGGCTGATATGTAGAACTGAATTGTATTGCAAAATAAAAATTAAAAAAAAAAGAAGGCAAAAAAAAATGTTTTTTTCTTAAATTCAAAATTGTATGTGAATGTGCATGTGAGTGCTGGTGCCTGCAGATTCCACAAATCCACAAGAGGATACCTTAGAGTCTGAGGTAGAAGTGGTTACCAGCAACTTGACATAGGTGCTGGGAAGGGAACTAGAATCCCCTGCAAGACCATCTTTTGATATTTTTTCCTTTTATTGAAAATAGATTATTTTATCATATATAATACTGATTACAGTTTCCCCTCCCTCTACTTTTCCTAGTTACTCCCCACTCCCTTACAATCCAGATCCATTACCTTTCTATCTTTCATTAGAAAAAAGAATAGCTCTTAGAAATAATAATAAAATAAAGTATAATAATAAGATAAACAGAAACTATCACATTGAAGTTGAACAAGATGAACCAACAGAAAGAAAAGATCTCAAGAGAAGGGAAAAGAATCAGAGACCCACTCATTCACACATTCAGGAATTCCATAAAAACACTAAACTGGAAGCTATAATACATAAACAGGACCTGGTGCAGACCCATGTAGGGTCTAATTCCATCTTTGTGAGTTCATATGAGCTTTGCTCATGTTGATTTAGAGCGCCTTATATTCTTAGTGTCCTCTACTTCCTCTTCCTCTTCCTCTTCCTCTTAAGCAGGGTTTCTGGAACTCAAAGGGGAGGGATTTGATGGAGGCATTCCATTTATAGCTTAGTGTTCTGGTCTCTCACTCCTTACCTAATATCTGGCTGTGGGTCTCTGAACTTCTTTCAATATGCTGCTGGAGGAAGCTTTTCTGATGATGGCTGAACAAGTAAAAGATCTATTAATACAGAAGAATAACATCAGGAAAAAATTTATAACTATGTTTACTTTTAGTCCAGTAGTATTTGGTTTTACTCTGGGTCCCAAGGCTATCTAGTCTCAAGTTCTTCGTCACCCAAGCAGTGTCTGAGATGGGGTCTATTTTGTGGAGTGGGCCTTAAGTGAAATCAGATGATGGTTGGACAATCCAACAAGTTTTGGGCCACCATTGCACTAGCATATCTTGCAGTAGGACACCACAGTAAATCCAAGGTTTTGTGGCTGTGTTGGTGTTTGCATTATCTTTTGGTAATGTGAAGAGTACATTTCTATATCAAAGATGCCAGAACATAGGGGTGAAGGCTCTATGTAGGCATCAGCTCAAATTCTCGTGTTCAGTAAGTTGTATAGGTGTTTCAGCAATGGGGCCTTATTGTCAGTTTGTGGAGAGCAACATAGCTTTTTGGCAATAGCCTAGGTTGTTTGGGAATTACCATGGGAACTCTTTGTCCAAAACTCAATTAGGTGTAGCCCATTACCTGTACTGGAAAGTTGAGAAGGGATCACACAATGAAAAGTGCTTTTGCTTAGATTAAAAAAAAAAGGAGTGCTGAGAAAAACTGCTAAAGAAATCCTTTATTCCTTCATTGGTTTTAGTTTTTAGTAGTTTGGGTTAATTTTATATTTTAACCTAGTAACTGAGTGTTTTACAGATTGCAAGTCATGAAATTGATGTGTTAGATCACCATGAGCATTATTTTTAGTGAAATAAAATGGACATTTATAGATTATTTTGTTTCATTTATGTCTGTCTGTCTCCGTCTCGTGTGTGTGTGTGTGTGTGTGTGTGTGTGTGTGTGTGTGTGTGTGTATGGATGAAAGTCAATATGAAAGTCAATGATAGTATTATGAATACAGGAATATTTGGTTCTTAAGAATTAATGTATTTTTTTTATAATGAATAATTTGGGAAGGTTGCTTTAACAATGCTCCAGTGACTATCTGGACAATACAGATTGGACTTCTTTTATTTTATGTCTTTTTTGGAGGGTGGCCACAAGGATGGGGGCACAAACCTGGGAAGACTGGGAAGTAAGAGTGACTGGGGAGCACTATGTGAAATTCCCAAATAATCAATAAAATATCATGTTAAAAATTTTGCTTCAAAGATATAAGGCAACATTCTAACTGCAGCAGATTATAGAAGACCTTTCATTTAAACAGTATTTTTAAAATTACTAGGAATGAAATTTTATGTGCTTCTCAAATACTATGGGCAAGATTACTAGAAAATGATTTCTTCTAACTCTATTACAAAACTCATAAAAGATGATCAAATGCTTTTCTATAAACACAAGGCCAATAAATGAAGACTCTACAATCAAAACGCCATTTGATTTTGTCACCAACTATTTGCTAAAAGTTATAAATTCTGAACAGAACAAAGAAAACCACAGTTCTACCTAATACACAATTTGAAAACTAATAGAATGATACTTTCCACAAACTGCAGGACAAGGTCTTCCTTATAGCTGTTAAGCATTTTGATCGATAAAATCTAGCCTTTTCACACATAAAAAATACTGTTTAGCAATGATAATAACCCAAATTAAACCTATATTACATTGTTGTAAGTAAAGTTGAGACACACCATGTTTACTATTGTGATTATTCTTTGATCATTAGTATATTTAAAGGGGTCTTTCAAAATTACAGATGACATTAGCATTTTGATGATAATAATTGCAATCATAACAAGTCTATCATTTATGAAGCTGTTTGATTAAATTGCCTTTTGCTTCATCTTGCATTGATATATGTATTTGGGGCATCCCCTTTTACAACAAGATGCTGAAAGAATTCCACATGCAGGTCCTTTTGTTTACTTCTCCTTGATATAGAATACAAGTAGCAACTTGGATGGACTTGTAGATAAGAGTCAAAATTTATCCAGAACTCTCTCATATGGGATGAATAGGTATATTGGAAGCCTTTGTGATGTACATTTTAGGGTACATGGCCATATTTATATTAGTTTATAAATAGTTGACTTTCTGAATAGGGACAAAATTTACACTTTTGAAAGCAAGCTTCTTAGGGTACTTAACATGTCCTAATTTTCACTTTGTACTTGTAGTGTTTTTATAGAACTGCAACTTAGTATACTTGAAAGATTGTTGCACCAAATAATTACTGTAAAAAGACACTTGACTGTTGTTGGTTGTTTTCACTCTTTCCTTTTTTGGGGGACTTGACACTCAGTTCCCAAATAAATCATATACAGAGGCTTATTCTTAATTATAAATGCCTGGTCTTAGCTTGGCTTGTTCCTTGCCAGCTTTTCTTAACTTTAAATTATCCCATCTACCTTTTGCCTCTGGACTTTTTCCTTTTCTTACTTCTGTATATCTTACTTTCACTCTTATTCCATGGCCGCGTAGCTGGCCTCTTCTTTTCTTGCTCCTTGCCCCTCCTTCTTTTCCTCCCAGATTTCTCCTTCTATTTCCTCTCTGCCTGCCAGCCCTACCTGTTCTTTTTCCTGCCTTGCTATTGGACATTCAGCTCTTTACTAGAACATCAGGTGTTTTGGACAGGCACAGTAACACAGCTTTACAGAGTTAAACAAATGCAACATAAAAAAATGCAACATGCCAGGTGGTGGTGGTGCACACCTTTAATCCCAGCACTTGGGAGGCGGAGCCAGGCAGATCTCTGTGAGTTTGAGGCCAGCCTGGTCTACAGCGTGAGATCCAGGACAGCTCCAAAACTACACAGAGAAATCCTGCCTCTAAAAACTAAAAAAAAAAAAAAAAATGCAACACATCTTTGCATCATTAAAACAAATGTTCCACAGCATAAAAAATGTAACACATCTTAAAATATTCTACATCATTTCCCCATTTTTGTCTAAATAATAAGGAAGATTTTTAACTTTAACATAGTAAAACCATACACAAAAAAGAGTTACCAAGTAATAATCACAATATTCTGTCCATTTGTAGTTAGCATATTCAGACAAAATAATGCATTATCTATCCTATCTTAGGGAATCCAATATTTTACCCCTAATTTACCTTCTCTCCTAACTAAGGAAAACTGCAACTATAGCAATCTACTCCATAACTACATCAAATACCTGGAAGGATGTAATATTATCTAACAACAAAGACATCCACCCAAAGTTCCTCTGCAAAATTGGGGCATCCATCTTCAGCCTACAGGCCCAGAACTGGCACACTTTTCAGTGAAGCAGGAAAGTTGAAGGACTGCCTTGTATTAGAAAAATTCAACAGTCCTTTTTCCTGTGTGTCCTGCATGTCCAGTCTGCACAGCACATTGTCAGCAGTCAAAGACAATAGCAGTTTCTTTGCCCAGTGACTAACCTTGCCACAATGAAAGCAAATTCCATAAAGAGTTTCTTCAGTGCCCATCAACTCTGAAGTAAATTGATAAGATCAACTCTGTGATCTTATTACTTGAAAATATCTGCCATTTTTTAAATATTAAACTTCATGTATTGTTCTGTTATCAATGTTAGAGACAGTCTGTTCCCTGCAAACCCCAATAAGCATAGCTTCGCCACTTGTCATCCAAAAGCCAATCAAAAGAGCCAAATTAGCTGGCGGCAGTGGTACACACCTTTAATCTCAGCACTCGGGAGGGAGGCAGAGCCAGGTGGATCTCTTTGAGTTCAGGGCCAGCTTGATCTACAGAGCAAGATCCGGGACAGGCACCAAAAGTACACAGAGAAACCCTGTCTCAAAAAACCAAAACCAAACAAACAAACAACAAAGCCAAATTAATGTGAAAAGCGTAAAAAATGAGTTATTTCATGTGGCCATATT
This sequence comes from Peromyscus eremicus, assembly GCF_949786415.1. Lineage (NCBI taxonomy): Eukaryota > Metazoa > Chordata > Mammalia > Rodentia > Cricetidae > Peromyscus > Peromyscus eremicus. Next base: position 40,577,734 of record NC_081439.1, read on the forward strand.
AAAAAGAATAAAAATATTCAGAGACTTCCACAGTCCATCTTGAGGTCCTAAGAGGAGTAAAAATTTTAAATAGAAACCACTGCATAGCTAAGTAGCCTAGCGAGGATATGGTCACAAAACCCCATTGTCTCAACTCTGGTCTCTCTGGGAAGATCATCTGACAAGTTGTAAATCTTTCTTTAAGAGACAAATTCTTCCTCTGACTGTAGATTCCCCCTATAGTTGTTTCTATGTATCATACTTTCCTTCCCCCAGCATGAGATTCCTAGGGGAAATTATAATTTCTTTGGTGGTAATTGTTTCAATAGTCTGACAGCTAAAGAGAGGGAGGAAAAAAGTGCCTGTTTACAATATCTTTATTTTTGATGCTTGGGTAGATTTTAGTAATATTACATAAGCACTAACCTAGTAGACTTTTAAAAACAGTCATGTGATATGTCTGTAAATGGGGCTTTGTACATGTGTATATGTGCACTCTGAGTCCAGAATATGGTGTTGGGTTCCTTGGAGTTACAGGTTGTTTTGAGTCTCTTGATGAGAGTTTTAAGAACCAAACTCCAGATCACTAGAAGTGCAGCAAATGCTATTAAGCTTTGAACCATCTCTCAAGGCCCTTTAATGGGCTTTGGTGGTGAACAAAATGAGCTTTTGAGTGGTAGACTTTTATGTCACTTTTAAGAACACGGGCCTTTTCTCATCTTGACCCTTTCATAAGAATCATGACTATCTCATTAGAAGTGCAATATCCAGTTAAGCAACCATTAGCCAGAAAATCCAGTGAGTTCTTGAAGTGTGAATATTCCAAATTGAGATAGGCTACTAACAACCTAGAGACACACACAGACACACAGACACATACACAGAGACAAATACGCACATGTGCATGCATGTGCATGCATGCGCACACACACAGACACGCACACTAAATTATGACTTAAGAATCTAAAATGAAGCAAGACTTCTTGTTTATTGATGGTTAAATAATATTTTTACTGATATTGGATCAAAGAGAATATATTGTTAAATGTAAATTGCACTGTATCTTTTTTCCTGGTGAAATGATTATGAGAAAATATCTTTTCTTTCCTGTTCACATTACTCAAATTAATTAAAATTTAACCGAAAGGCAACCTTCTATGTATGCATTGTATGTAAGACATGTGGCTTGTAGTCTGTCACTCTTATTATGAAGGTCTGATTCGGTGAGTTTAGAAATGAGACTAGCAGCATGTCATAGATGTATTTTCATTTGGTTTCACGCTGTTTTGCTTGGACAACTTGTAGGAAAATTAATAAGTAATGTTCATTTTGAACAATAATAGGAAATATAATTGGAAAGAGTTGGAAAATGAAAGGTTTAGGGACCACTAACTCCCTGTGGCACTTCTCTCCTAGCCTTTCTCCTTCCCATCTTCTTTTTAATTTTAAGATGTATGTTTTATTTTATTTTTATATTATAATTTAATTACATCATTCCTACCTTTCTATTCCTCCCTCCAAACTCCTCCACATATCCCTTCTTGCTCTCTTTCAAATTCATCGTTTTTTCACTATATTGTTATTGCATCCATAGATGTATGATATATATATATATATATATATATATATATATATATATATGCATATACATTCCTAAATGCAATCTGTTAAGTCTGTATAATTCTACCTGCTTTTCAGAAGTGAAAAAAGATAACAATAGTTAGTGTTCTGGTTTAGAAAATACAAATGAAGACAACTTTAACTCTCTTCCAAACTTTTTACATTTTGAAAGTGAATTTACAATCAAGTATAAGACGACAATTTGGTAGCTAGGTGCACGAGAGCATGATTTAGGGGTAGTGGATGTAAGGATTGATGTTCTGTTACTGCTAGCACCATTCCTCCTCCTTAGATTCTTCCACAGGAATAAAACACGTGTAATCCACATCATGTAGTAGTTTGCAACTGTAAACTATTGTCCTGCACATCCTTATCCTTCACAGTGGCTCAGTATTCTGCAGGACTGAGTAGAAATATACAAGTTCCAAAGAAAAAGCAAATGAAACAACAGAGGAGGTGGCTACTTGGAATAGTGGCAATTGTCAATAGCTGAGTGAGTGTGGAAGATTGCCTGCAGTTTACTACACTTGAAATTTGTGGTTCAACCCCTTGCTGAACTACTAATTATCGGTATCTGTCTTGATGGTGCCTGAGGAGAAAGGTTCTCAAGTGGAATCAATGACCAAATTATATTGTATATCTTGGCTGTGGAAATTATTGAATTTTAGCCAATATTTTCCAGTCCTTCATTTATAATGTGAGAAAAGAGCAAAATGAACCTCAGCTTGATTGTCCTGACTTGCCTATCTTAGCACATTTGTAAGTTCATGTCAATATACATACAAATTTGCTATCTTCAAGGAATCAGAAAACGGTATTGATTGCTAAGACTGTTTGATTCTTACCACTTAGTTTCTTATGTACAGTATTTATGACCTTGAATGTAGAAAGAAACATGAAGCTAAAAACAGATTTTCATAGGCTGCAAACTCAGTTAAATGTGTATTTTTCATATGACAAATGTATTAGAGACTCAATGAAGAAAATTTTGAAAACAGAGAAAAGAAGGAAATCCATAATCTCACCACAGACTGCCAAAGGGAAATTTCTTTAAAATATAATTTTCATATAAATCATAAAGAATGCAATGTCGATTTAACATAATAAAAACCTGTCAGTGGAAAGACAAAACTGGTTCAAAAGATGATTTGAAAACGAAAACATTTTATAACTATGGGTGGGAATAAGAACAGAGGCCCACAACCAGACATTACGCAGAGACAGAGAGTCCTTGGAACACACAGTTCTAAATGGTTGTCTCCATCATATCCTTCCCCTCAGAACTCAGAGAACTCTGCTGTTAATAGCCAGAGAGTATGGAGGACACCAAGAAAGCAAAGCCCTCTAAATCAACATGAACAAAACACATATGAACTCATGGATACTGAAGCAAAATGCACAGACTCGGCATGGGTCTGCACCAGGTCCTCTGTGCATATATTATGACTTCCAGTTTAGTGTTTTTATGGAATTCCTGAGTGTGAAAATGAGTGGGTCTTTGATTCTTGTGCCTTCTCAGGAGCACTTTTCCTTCTGTTGGTTTGTTTTGTTCAACTTCAATGTGATAGTTCCTTGTTTTATCTTATTATATTTTATTTTGATATATTTCTAAAAAATGAATGAAAGAAGGAATGGACAAAACTAGCTACTAGCATAAAGGTTAAGAACTGAATTGTCGGGCCGGGCGGTGGTGCCGCACGCCTTTAATCCCAGCACTTGGGAGGCAGAGCCAGGCGGATCTCTGTGAGTTCGAGGCCAGCCTGGACTACCAAGTGAGTTCCAGGAAAGGCGCAAAGCTACACAGAGAAACCTTGTCTCGAAAAACCAAAAAAAAAAAAAAAAAAAAAAAAAAAAAAGAACTGAATTGTCACTTATACCTGCTGGAAGATGGAAAATCAGTTTTCTCCAATGGAGTGACACTCCAGGGCATGTCTCATGTTCAAGAGTAATTGACCAACAAATAATAGACTCCACAATTTTTGTGTACTTTTATTTGGTTACATTTTGTTGTTTGGTTTTTATTTTTGTTTATTTGCCTGCTTTATTTTTCGGTGTTGTTGTATTTCATGTTTTAGGTTTTGAGGTTTATATTTGTTGTATTGGGGTTTTGTTTGGTTTTTGAGAAAAAATAAAAGTAGCATTGATTAGAGGAGAGGATCTGGAAAGACTTAATGGAGGGGAAGTATATGATCAAAATGTATTTAAGTTTAAAAATTGTCTTTAAAAGAAAAAATGAAGTATTGAAAAATAAAATTGGTGAATAAATTTTCAAATTGTTTAGTACATTATAGCATTTTGTGCAATCTTTTTTATTAAATAAAATTTTCTTTACTAAGTACATCAAATATAGTACTGCACAACCAACACAATTAGTTTCTTCCCCTGGAATTATAGAATATTTTTAAATGAGGGTATGACATGTCATTATTTTGGAACACAGAACCATCCTTGGGGTTCTTTTTTGAGTTTAAGACACTTTTTCATACTATTAAAAACAATTACAATTAATTTAAAATATTCCCCTTCCTATCTTTTCTTTATGGATATTGGGAACATAGGTAAAGTGTGCTAAGCTCTTATCATCTATTTTTAATTTTCTTGTGAAAGTTCAGAGTTGTTCATCTAATACTGTAGCTCAAATTCTCCACAACTCCTTATGTGCTGAAGAAAATAGAAATAATTTTACCAATTCAGAGTAGCACTATCAATAAAAGTCTTGACACTTTTAATGTAATTAATACACAATTAACATTTTTTTGTCAAAGGCTACATCATGGTTATGCTTGTGAATGGATACAATATTTAGTCATCTAGGAGCTCTATTGGACATTGATAACTACAGATTAAATCAAGGTGTTTTATATTTGGAAATAGATAAGAGGGGATTATAAATATATTTACCACAAAAATCAATGATGAGTACAAAAAGTAATGCATATGCTAATTTTTATTTAATTATTTGCCAGTTATACACATTTCAAAGTACCATGTGGTATACAAAGAATGAATACTTTTTAAATTTGCTTGTTCACATAAGTAAAAGTTAGTCTAGCTAGACAGTTTATCAAGTATAGGTGTTTGGTCCAGGCTTGATTACCTGAGTTCAATCTCAAGGACAAACAAAGTGGATGGAAAGAAGAGACATTTCTGTATTGTCCTATGACTTCCACCTGTAAGCAATAGTGTTTATCTGCACATATACACATGCACACACATAGAGAAAGAAATGTAGAAAATATAATTTAATGTGTCAAAATTGGCACTTCTGATTACTATATAAAAATGTGATTTTAATAAAAAACATGAGTACCAATAGGAACAGGTAACTTTAGCCTTATTAAAAGTGATTGAAGTTGATTCTATGACGGTTCATAAATACTATGATAAATAATGGGAATCAGTTGATTTTTGGTACCTCTCAAAGTTATCTCTCTGCAATTTTATCCCATTATATCATGCATACTCCTTGAGACAAACTTGATTAGTTGATATGAAAAAATATTACAGTATAGCAAATTCCTTGAATAAGGTTTTGGGTTTTAGTTTACAAATTATATAGAAGACTAACTCTGGATTCAGTATGAAAACATATGTTTAACAATACCACTTGTTCTCATAAAACACTTGACTGGTATACTATAATCCCCATAAATACACACAAGTAAATAGGATTTCAAATATAGGCCAGTGATATGGAAGCTTATGTATATGCCTTTCATCTATTCTAATCCCTAGATTAGGGTTTGTTGCTTGTTTTATAAGATATTGGCTGTATAATTATCATGCAGTGGATATTTCCTTTCCTTAGCAGTATTATTGATTTAATTCAATTTATTTATTTGGCTAAGCAAGCACTATACCACTGAGCTACACACTTGGCTTTATTCAGATTCAATTTTGTGCTTCAGAAAGTATCTGTAGGTTGTTGCGATATTCAGTGTTTGAAACAACCTGAGCCACTTTGCTTTCTAGTTCATCAAAGATTTATAAAATCCCTACTGTGTGTCAGATGAGAACCCAAAGACCAGCAAATACTTTATGTCTTATTAATTAGGTACTATTCTTGTTTTCCGTAAAAATGAAACTTCTTTACTTGAGAAGAAACCTGGTTGGAATAATATGTTATTGGAAAGCTACTGGTAATAAGGTGAAATCCAAAAGCAGAAACAAAATAAAAGATAAAACAGTGGAAATAATAGCTTGTTGTTGACCTTAGCAGTGGATCTGCATATACTTAGCTCGAATAGGTATGCAAGACCAAATTTTAGCCTTACAAGGCCAGATTTATTGCCATGTTGTGTCAGAAGCAGTGCAGACCTTCCCCAGATAAAACGGGTTATTATCAAACCAACAGTGGGCTACCAGAAATATGTTTAGAGCAAGGATTGTTCACTTTTCAATGCATGTATCCATTTATCTGTGTTATTAAATCCAATGAAGTCTTTAGAATGATAATAGTAAATACAACATATAAATGTATAGGGTTTAAAAGGACAGTATATAAATGTGTAGGGTTTAAAAGGACATCTAGTTGGGGAAAGATTGGTATCTCGGTCACTAAAGTACTTGCCACACATGCACAGTGACTTGAATTTTAACCCCAGCCCCCATGTGGAAAAGAATGGCTTGATAACACGTTTGTAATCCCAGCTCTGAGAAGAAAGAGACAGGAGGATCCCTTGAATTTCATGGTCAGAAGATGTAGTGTAACTGGTGAACCCCAGATTCCAGAGAGTCCCTCTCTCAAATAACAGGGAAAATAGCTCTGAGGGATGACACTTGATGCTGATGCTGATCTATCTCTCTCTCTCTCTCTCTCTCTCTCTCTCTCTCTCTCTCTCTCTCTCTCTCTCTCTCTCTCCTTCTATTTTCTCTCTCTCCCTCTCTCTTTCTCCTTCCCTCCCTCTTTCTATTTTCTTTCTCTTCCTCTCTCTTTCTCTCTCTGCCTGTCTCTCAAACACACACACACACACACAAAAAAAAAAAAAAAAAAACCCACCACAAGACGTCTGTTAAATGCCACAGTAAAATTAGCTTTTACTTATAGGATGTAGTTCCTTTTATTCTTTATTATAATTTTAAACAATAAGCCCAACCAGTAAGACTAATGCATACTACAGTTTCAAAATGGTGATTAAATAAATAATAAAGTAAGAAATCTTCAACAACTATAATATAATTTAAAAGTCTATTATTTCTATAAGTGAAAAATCACTGTTATTGTGAATGCTACTAGAACAAAGTCTAATGTACTCTCTTGATTGTATTCACAGCATAAGTAAATGCTTATTTTCAGGTAATGTTTGCAGAAAATAAAGATGTATTACTCAATCTATTTACTTCCAGTGAATATCTTTGAAGTCCAGGCAGAGAAACTCTGTGAATTCCTTTCCTAAGGCTGCTGTAACAAAGTACTGTGAATATGGTTGCTTTACATGATACATTTATTGCTCCAACAGGCTCTATGCCAATACGTTCATATAAGATATCACAGGGTTATACATTCTCTGAAGTCTCTGGAAGATTCCCTCATTGCCTCTTACTATTTTCTTGGTGTATGTTGTATAGGAACTATTTAAATTTCTGTTTCTAACTGGTATCTCCTTATGTGTCCATCATTGGATCTGATTTCAATGCTTATAAGTACACTAGTTTAAGTCTGCGACTAGAAAGCCTATTTTTGTATGACCTCATTTCAACTAATTGAATCTACAAAGACCATGTTTCTAAATGGCATCATATTCTGAGATTGTAGGTAGATGTGAATTTTGTGGGAGTAAGCTGCTCTGTGTCACACTAAAGCAAATCAGATAATTGTAATAGGTATCAGAAGACCATATTTTCTAGAACAGTTAAAATCCTTTATGTTAACATGAGAAAACTTGCTGGGTTATGATTAATTAAATAAATGTTTTCTTTTAGCATATATATTTTACTCCCATTCTTTCTGGATTCCAGCCCAGACCACTCTGATTTGAACAGGATGGAGGCCATTAATATCAGGGCAAACATCCTCTTCAATAATGACTCTCCCCAGCGGTATGTTGATTGTGGGTCTTCTCATTCTTTGATGGTCAACTTCTTCTAAACTGCCTTTTCACTTATGAGAATAAATTATTCAAGACACAGCAAGGATATTCTTATGTATGAATTCAATGTTCTATGAAATAGTATACTTTTGAATATTTTAAAATAGATATTCACCCATCATTTTGAAGTTCTTTAGTCTTTAAATCCAATAAGATAAGTTTATTTTATCTTCTACTATATTTAAAATATAAAACAATATTCTTTAAAAAATAATATAAAAATCTTCTATTAAGAAGTAATTTTTCACTTTTTATTTCATTCTCCTGTAAAAATGAGCCAAAGGTGTTGGTAGTATGAATGTAAAAATATCTTGATGAAAAACCATGAGGTATTCATTGTCTTTTGACATGATTAATTATAATCCTTTATAGAAATAAATTATTGTGTTAATTTGAAATAAAAATGTTTTTAAATCCTAAATATATTAAATAAAAATTCATAGTCTTTTTTTCCATTTTTCATTAAGGTTTCACAGTGTAGATTCAGAGGGCCTGGTACACCATGTATCCTATGCTGCCTTCAAAATCACCATCCGTCTGACTTAGTGTCCTGAATGCTGGTATGATAGGAATGAGCAGCCACACCCAAATAAATTTGAAATTTTGTCTAAGAGAGCCAATTATACCTTAAGTATAGAAATATATCTAAATGCTCCCCCAAACCCAAATGTTAATAAAAACCTAAACAGGAAGTTTACAAATAGTTGTGTGTGGGGAAAATGTTTCTTCTGAAAAATAAGAAAAAACAGAAATGAATATCTTTAAGGAAGATAATAGTGTGTGTGTCAACTGGAGATATTACTTTTGTATAGATGAGAGAGAAAGTGATAATGTGAAAAAGGGAAAGTTCTAAATTTTTAATTAAAAAGTTCCATTTCATCAGCACATATACATTATATATAGAATCTATAATGATCCTGAAAACAGGTATGAATAAATACTGATACTTTTTTAAAGTTATATTAGTGTAACAATTTATGATCTGTACTGCTTGTGTAATGAAATGAATTACCAACATGAAAAACTCTGAAAAATTTTAGTGGTCATCTGATTTTCCTTCTGAAAGTCCTTGGCAGGTTTTACATAGCTCAACAAGAACAGAAAACCACCATCAAGTGAAATTTCTTTGATATCTACAATAACAATGTAGAAGTTTGAAAGTATTACCCAGGTTTTTATAAGCCTATTATTTCTTTACAATACACAGAAATGAAAGACAGCATTAATGGCTAAATGCCATACTTAGCAATACTTTTCCATTGTTTAGGACTGGAAATGTGCCTGAAATGTACATTTTTTTTTCCAAAATAGTTTCCGTAACATTTGAAATCTGAAAGGTAACCTATCTGTTTTATGGAGTACTTTCAAATGTGAATGTGAATATTTAAAGACACAGATAAATAGTCGGAACAGATATTTAACAATAGCAAGAAGAAGAGCTAAGCAGTGGTTACATGGAAAATTACAGAATAGCACATGGTTGCTTTGCCAATATTATCAATGCATTGTTATTGTTGCTCTCTGTTCTATCTCTTTCAAGTCTGGCTTTTGGGATATGATCCATGCAAAACTTACTATGGGTACATGTTGTTCACAATTATATAAAGAAATTGAGCAGTGGGGTGCTGTCTCTCTAGTAACTTAACCTGTTCAACATTGCCTGCTTCACTTTCTAAGCTCTATCAACTTGCTGCTTTTCTTCTCTTAATCACTGAAACAGCGCTCTTCCATGTTTATTACACTAGTCAGAAATCAAAGTCCACACAACTCTATTCTTTCCTCTTTAGTATCTAATTTATAGGCAAACAATGCATTTAGCATCTATTGCCAAAATTTCAATCGAATGAACCTTCTTTTCCTTTGTGTTACTGCCATTTTAGGTCTGGTTCACCTATGCTTAAGCAGACAACATCCTCATGCAATTGTTGCTGCCATTATCTTCAAATCTAATCCTACTAACAGTCGTACCAGTAATCTATAATTGGTGCAGAATGTCTCACTGGGCAACAGTCATTGAAGTGAGCATATGGCTAGTTTTTAATGACTATAAAGCAGAAATGATATATGGCAAACAAAGCAAAGCTATTCACACCAAAAACAGTATAGTTAGAATTAATGGTATAAAAATGTAATTTCTGTTATCTGAATACCCTCTGAAATCCTAGCCAGAGACGACAAGGTATCAACTTCCACCCTAGACCAGAATCAGTCAAGCCATCAAAGTGGAACATGTATGTCAAAGGGCCTGCTATATTTGATCACTATAATGTAGTTACTCTTGAAAACATGCTATCTCCTTCATTCTTTTCATTTTGAAGTGTGCTACATGAAAACAAAGCTAACATCATTATTTGCTTTCTGACACTCAAGATTGATTTGTGGAAGGCATGCTAGAAAGAGAACAGCAAAGGTGACACACTCAAAGCACCATTAGTACCCAGGCAGAGGGCACGCCGTTGAGCTTTTAGTTTAAATGAATGCTCAAAATTTAAGGGGTGTGCTAGAAATAACATGGATTTATGAAAGCTTATACAATAAAAATATATCAAATTTTGTTACCAGCTTGGGTGTGTTCATTTTAAAAATTTAATATATTAAGTGTTTCTTATTTGTATGTGTGTGTTTTATCATTGGTGAAAAAGCTAACAGTAAGAATAATTTTAATTTGTGGAGTAATATCAATATTTCAAATCTAGCTCCAGTCCTAAAATAACTTAAAGAATGCACCATAGAAGATAGTTTATAAATATATAAGGAAATATGCCTATAATCATTTAAGCCATTACTGTCCACATGTACTACTAAATATTCCAAAATAGCTATGACAACTAACAGACATTCAGAGTCTAAAGGCCATTTGACAACCAAATTAAAAGGAAAATTTTAGACATTGTGTTATGTAACTCTAATCCATTGTATTTTTAAAGGGAGTCCCATGCAAGGCTACTCAATGTCTGTAAGAAGTAGGTGCACGTCTCTTAGACGTAAGTGGTATTTACTGATGGCCTGAACCATTCCTTATGGACAAAAAGGCAATTGCTTGACTTGGGTGTCTGTGCACATTCCCTTTGACCACTAGCTTTTTGAGCAGTAGTGCAAGATGTGAGTAGGCTTCCATTTTTATTTTTACATTAACAATTTTGAGAGCCATTGCCTCTTCATTAAACTAGACATAGGTTTTATTCATTTCTGAGTTTCACAGTTGTTTATTCACCCTCGTGTTGTAGGTAGAATAGTCTCAGAAGGAGGCATGAATGGGATCATGCTCCCCAGGCACAGCATGTTTTGAATCCTAGGATAGTATCTATAGCATATCATGAGTAATTTAGTCAGAGACTGTCCTGGAGTCCTACTTGTTTCATCAGTTTTATGAATACTTCAGTCATTTTCCTTCTTGATTTTTGGATTTTTGTTATTATTTTAAAAGTTATTCTCTATTTTAGACACATTATCTCACTCTGTAGCCAGGAAACCTGAGGGCATCCTTCTGACTGCCTGCAAAGTATGTGCCAAAATAATAAGCATTTTGACGTTTAAAGTGAAAAATACTATTTTTTTTGTCATTCTGTGACTTTGTGTTTTATATATGGTGATGATTTTAAATTTAGGCATTCTTATATTTTATATTTTCTTACTTATAATCATTATGTAGACCAGATTGGCCTCAAACTTACTTTGCTCTTCCCTCCCCTGCTTCCCAGTTAGTGAAACTATGGGCACATGTCCATTGCTTACTGTATAACCTCACATGGAAGAATCAGTATTTTATTTTATTTTTTGGTGTATTCTAAGTTGTGAAGAGGAAATGAATCTGCCTGTTCCTGTAGTTGTGCTCCAGAGATCTACCATTGTACTTTGTCAGTACATATTAGAATAAATAATATAGTGAGCAGTATTTCCTTACTTTCACTTAGTTTATCCCCGATCCTTCACTTGAATAGGTGAAAGAAATGAATAAATAATTAAATCTCATAAGAATGTGGTTCATTGACAGAAAAGCTCAGTTCTTCACAGATTAAGAGTACTTGAAGTGGTACCATTTATTTAACAAAGGTTCTGGGCAAGTTTGGTATGGGAAATAGGAGATAGGTGGCTATCTTCAAACATTTGAAAGATTGTTATACAGCTCAGATTTAATATAATTCTAAGTAGCCCCAAGAGATACACAAATCCAAATTCTCTGAGTTGCAGCTCCAGAAGACTCAATTGAGAGCCAATAGATGTCTTTTTAGAATGAATTGGTCACAGGAATTTGTAGATGATGGAAAGTGAAGACCTTCAGGATATTAAGGTGGATTTATGACTTATTTTGGTGATTGGAAGGGGTGAAATTCATGGTCCCATAGAATTTTGCAAGCCTTTATTCTAGGAGTATTCTCCTTGAAATGAGAAAGAAGGTAGACCTGAACTGAAAGCCACAATCTAATGATATATCTAATGATATAAGGAATTATTCATATTTCAGAGGGAAGAGGACAAGCAGACTGGGGGCAGTGGTTCAGGGTTTTGTCCACAGTCAGCCCTACCTAGCTAGACAACACTAAAGAGTTTTTTGCAAGTCTTTAATACAACAGAGTCGGAGAGGGTAAGGGAATACAAGTTATATGGAAGTGGAAAGTGATCTTCTAGGAACGGAAGGACGTTAAGAATGGGGCATAAGGTTGGGAGAGAGGAATAGGAAAAGAAATAACAAAAGCAAAGTATTATGAAAGCACAATCATGAAACCCAATATTATGAACACATGCAAATGAACAAATAAATGATTTGAATAAACAAAGAGAAAAATTCCTATCAGCACAAATCAAAACTAGCAAAATTTTAAATATCAGAGTATTCTAAACTATTTCCCAGGGTTTTTGTTTTGTCATGAATAACTCAGGACATACCCATATAAGATACATAATGTTATTTTTAAAGTAATAAATATCACTTAACCAGCTCTGACTGTGCACAGATGCATAAGTGCCAAATTTCCAGATAAAATGCACATCAAACATTTTAAATTTGATTAAGTAGGAGATGACAATAATGCTTACTAAAACCGTATAAACACCTAATAATCTCATATATTCAGTATCAGACTAAAATAAGTTATTTATTTTTAACTCACTCATTTGATACTCAGAGCCTTATGGTATGTTGTTTCACTCAGTGTGAAAGACACAAAGCATATGAATCATTGAGAAAAACAAATGGGATGGAACTTTTTATCCAGTGGTAAAGAAAGGAATAAGTAAGTGCATCTCACATTACCTGTCCACACAATGAGTTGTGTATGGGATGCGGGAAATTCAGAATCTAATTGTTCTATGGCAATGTTTCTATACCTACGATATTTTCAAGCCACTCTTTGATATTGTAGGCTGCCTTGAACATTTGAAGATATTTGATAACATTCCCAAATGGTATCTTTTACATGTCAATATCATTTCCTCTTAGAACAATAAAAATACGTTGCCAAATATCCCCCAAGGAAAAAAATCATACCTGACAAAAAAACAATAATCATGGCCAAGTCATTCTGAGGACGTTAATTTAAGGAAGCTAGTATGTGCTATATATTTATATCCTTATTCTCAAATATAAAAATATGTAACTACAGAATTACTACTACAACAATTGCTATAGACCAATAAGTAGAAGACTTTTAGCTAGCAGCTTAATCTTCTGTGTGGGGTTTGAGGATAGAAATCCTGGCTGTATACTTACTAGATGAATCATCTTTGACAATGACTGCACTTTGTAATTGCCCAGGTTTATCATCATCAAAGTGGGACTAGGATTTCACTCTATAAGAAACAAAGAAATCCCCCAAATCTCTCTCTTTTTTTAATTTTTAAAAGGTATTTTATTTTATTTTATTTTATTTTATGTGTATGAATGTTTTGCCTTCATATATACATGTGTACCATGTGCATGCCTGGTGCCCATAGAATTTGGAGGAGGATGTTGAATATGTGGAACTAGAGTTATGAATGTTTGTGAGCCACCATATGGATACTGGGAATCACAATTGGGTCCCCTGCAATAGCAACAAGTGCACTTAATTGATGAGTTATCTATCCAGCCCCCCATAATCTTTTTGAGACCAGCATAAGATCATTTAAGAAAAAAGATAACCCTAGATTTATGCCTAGCACATAGAAAAAGAATGAGGAAAAATAATCTGATTTTGCTTTGGCTATGATTTTATTTTCATTTTTTACATGTATTTATTGGTGTGTGTGTGTGTGTGTGTGTGTGTGTGTGTGTGTGTGTGTGTGTCTACATGTGTCAGAATGTATACAGCGGTTAGTGGACACCCGGAAAGAGTAACTTTTCTCCTTTTACCATATAGGACACTGGGGTTGCCTCAGGTTATGAGAGTAAGCCATATTACTGACCCTGATTTCTTTTATATAATGGTCAAAGTAGTAAATGTTTCAGGCTTTTTAAGACAGATGTCCTCTATCACATACACTTTATTTTCTGGTTGTAGTATGACATGAATAGTGAATAGTACTTAAAATTAACGAGTAGCTATGTTTTTAATAAAATTGGATTTACAAAATAAGAGCTTAAATACAACATGTTCAGTAATTAACTCTCCCATAGCAGACACTCATCAGTGTCAAACTTGATATTTATCAAACTCTTATTTTTGAAGATGTCAGTTTTATTTACGTTTTAACTCATTAAATAAGTCAGAAGCAAAAGAAACAGGTATTATACTTATATTAAAGAGCAAAACTAATGTTCAATAGAACAGTTGTATACAAAGAAGACTGAAAGCATTCAATTAAAAATATGAAAATAAATTTTTGGGATATGTAAAGAAGAATGGATAACACACAATACATGAAGCTAAGTAGCTTTCAGTTATATTTTATGTAAAGAGTTTGCAAACATAAATGGAAAAATAATCCCATTTCATAACAATGCTAAGGTGTCGATTCTGGAGTAATATACCTAAGGAAAACATTATAGGTCCCATAAGAAAGTAGAAAAAAAGAAAGGAAAAGACAAAAGTCCATTATGTACAGGCACACATTCTGTTACCACTGGGATTTGTCACTTGAGCCATTACAGTCTAAATGCTTGCCAAATTAACGTTTGAATTTAGTGCAATTCCAATCATATGGATTTTGATATGTGTTGAAGCAATTTAATCCAAAAGTTCATAGGAAATAGTATGGTATTAAGTTTCCGAAACAGAAAATAAGATGTCAAAATGAAACAGAGAAGGTACTTTCTTTGTCTTAAAAAATGATATCTTAGAACTGGTTATTTACCTATGGTCTGCACGATATAGTATATATAGAGAAGGATAAATGTCTTGGTCACTTACAGAGACAACAAATAAGTATAAATTCATAAAACTGTGAGGGGACATGGGTTTTAAGAGGAGATGAAAACTAAAACATAAAACTGACACAGTGACTTAAATGGTTGTTAAAGTGGATATATAGCAAAAGTCACTGTAAACAAAGTTAAAAAAGAGGTACAGAAAATATTTACAAAATACATGACCAGTGAAAGGTAACAATAACATACAAATAGTATACACACGGGGATTTCACCAAGGAAGACCGATTAATAGCTTATAAGCAGATGAAACATTCATCCTCATTAGTAGAAACTATACATATGTATTTAATATGAATACTATGACAGTGCTTGCTTTGGTTTCTTTTATGAAAACATTTTTCACTCAGTAACACATTGTACTTCATCCTTGGCAGAAATACATACAGTCTGTTACTAGTTGGTGATGCCTAAGAAGGTCTGAAAGACAGTTATTGCATATTGACAGGTCAACCCAGTGTATCGACAAAATAAAAGCCAAAGAAGTGACAGAGTAAGGAATCAGTAAATTTTATAACTCTATAGAAGTAATACTCATGGAGGATTGTGGGTTTGTAAAGAGAGAGTCACATTGCTGCAGTCTTGGATAGCTAGGTTTGTGAACAAACGATAATAAAGGATACGATTATGCACAAGCTGATAAATTGCATGGGAGGAATTACAGGAAAAGGTAGAGAAGAGGGAGGTTTTCACTGAATAGAGTTAGTTCCCTTTTCTATCCATATATGGGGTTTGTGGTATGTTAGATGGCAACAGATGCATAGTAAAAGCACACACTTGTGAAAGAGTCATCATATAGGGGGATCATCATAATGAGGCAAAAAACAATTAGTAATTTGCTCAGTCAGACATATTTGTCTCACCTTTCTTTGGGTAGTCTTGTGTCTTTCCTTATTGAATATGCACAGGATACAGTGATCACACTAACACAACTCTGTCATATCAGTATTTAAATCTTAAGCCAATGGTTCTCAACCTGTGGGTCATGAACCCTTTGAGGGACTCAAAGGATCTTTCACAGGGATTGCCATAGGTGCAGATTGGGCTTGTGACTCTGGTTTTCACTGGTGTCACAGGGGGCTGTTTTCTTGGCGAGGGAGCAGAGCTACATTATGATTCCTAACAATAACAAAATTATAGTTATGGAGTAGCAACGAAATAATTTTATGGTTGGGGATCATCACAACATGAGGAACTTTATGTACTAAAAGGGTTGCAGCATTAAGAAGATTGAGAACCATTACTGAATAATCTGCCTTTTCCCTGTTTATCAAGCTTGCCACAGCTCCAGTATCTCAACTTTATTGCCTTGCAATTATCAAACTGTAATTCAGTCATTTAAAAATCCTATAGTACATCATTGAAACTTGTTTACATTTGGTGAAAAACAGATTTGAATAGCACTTTTGGGAATTCAATTTATATCACCTCCTTTTCCCTTGGAGTTTATGGTTAATTGAGACTGCAAGCAAAAGAGAACATCTGGTTCTGGAATTACCATAAATGTTATTTTGCAGGTTAAAAAGTTTAAACTAAAACTGGGAGAATGAACCGACTGGTAAAGTACACTCTATCCAACAGCAGGACTTGAACCTGATCCCCAGAATCCATATAAAAAGCCATGTGCTGTGGCACCCATCTTTAATTACATTGCTGGGGAGGAAGAGAGATGGGATTATCTGGAGTTTTCTGACTAGGTACAAAGCTGAATCAATGTGCTCCACATTCAGTAAGATATCCATCTCTAAATAAGTAAACAAATAAGTAAATAAAGTGAAGAACAACTGAGCATGACACCAAACATCAAGATCTGGCTACAATATGTATGTGCACACATACACACACGTCCATAGGCACAGCCATACACACCTACATACACGAAAAAGTTCCAAACTGTTTCTTAGAAACAGCAATTTTTCTTTGTTTTTGAGCATCTTTGCACTAAAATGAATCTTAAATCACTGGCAGCATATGCCATTAAATTTCCCCATGAGCTTCATATTGGTGTTTTCACAGCAGATACTAACTTGGATACAGTTACTACCCTTCAGAGAACTGTGTTCTGGAATAATTTTAACAGACATATGTAGCCCTTTAAAAAATGTGTAAATCTTTTCACAAAGAAAGTTTTTATCTTTTCATTTTTATTCCCACTGCTAGATCACTTCTGGCTCAAGCTTCCGGAGGGAGAAGTGGTGGTGGTTAAATGAATGTCTTTAAGAAATAAAGTACCAGAGATATCATGCCTTCCTGTAATACAATCAAATAAAATGACCTGGAATGACATCTGTACTCTTGTCTCCTCTCTTTTCCCATTGGTATGGTGTTGGTCAATTATAAAAATTGACATTTGCAGTAGGTGATTCTATAAAAGAGATTCCAAATTGGAAACAATTTATTTTTGAAACACAGAGAATATAGAATACATATTCCCTGCCTCCAAAGTGTGAAGGTTGAAAAGCAAGGGGACTATCTTCAAAGTATCTGAAATATTGATTTGTGACATAGTTCTTCAAAAAAAGCATCAGATTATTTTCCCCTCAATACTCCCTTATGCTTTAGATCTGTTGATACTGAACCCTGAACTTTCTTGTTTTAAGGAAAGTATTATTTTAGAAAAAGAAATTCCATGCTAGTATTCAATGTTTTAGATACATAATAGAGAACAAATAAGAGTCAGTTCTACCATATCCACTGCTGTTATCCCTGCTAGCACGACTACTGTGTGCTTTCCTTGTTTTTGTGCAGCTACCTCCTCTACTCACTTCCCTCAGATGTTGCCCAAGCTGAGCATTTATAAACAGTATGCTTCCAGTTACTATACTGATTTCAGAAGTAAAAACTCCAGATAGTCATGCCAGAACTTATTTTTTATACTCACTTAATAAATTCCCCAAGTAAAATGAACTCGAAAGAACCAAAATCTCTAAAATGTGTATATCTCAATATGTGTGTGTGTGTGTGTGTGTGTGTGTGTGTGTGTCTTCCATCACTCCAAAGGAATTTATAACAACATTAACAAATAAAATAGAAAAAATACTACAAAAATGTGTTGATTCCTCCTCATAAGGCATTACTTGACTTTAAAATGAACAAAATTAAATACTTTAGCGATAGTATCTTTGTGGACTATGCATTTTTTACTTTGATGTTCTTTACCTATTATATAAAGTAAAGAATGGCTACAAGCTAAAATAAGATGGTTCACATTGCATAAGGTGAAATTTTATACACACGTGTTGGGGGTTGGTAGTATTTCCTAAGATAATTAACAAAAAGGGTTAATGAACTTGGCCAAATACATTAAGATGAAAAAGACAGAAAATATGAATCTACACATTATCAAATAGAGTCGTAAAATACACTCCTATGTTTTCTTATTGTGGCATGATAATACAACTAAAACAAAACTCATGTGGTAGGTCAGGGATTTTTTTTTTTTTTTATTTTTGGACACATGATCTCACTATGTAGTTCAGGCTGACCTCAAAATAGTGCAATCCTTCTGCCTTAGCCTGAGTACTAGAAGTATAAATGTGTGTTATCACATACTCAGGTAGATTTTAAACTGTAATTTAAAATATTATATCATGGATGAATTTTCTTTTTTCTGAGTATTTATTTTTTTATCTATTGTCAATTTATATAACTGCCTAGGGTTTACATCTCATTTTTTCTTAGCTATAAATAATAGATTTTGGTGTGTATCCTGAGTAGAGAATGTTTGGTGTTTCAAATAGTTTTAATGTATAAAATCTGAGTTGCCAGTGACATACATACTTAAAAAATCACTGAGACCAGAGTTCTTGCTAAATTAATAATTGCTAAAAAAGGGATTCAAGTACCTGGACAATTTGTACACTGAGTGGTTTTAACCCCAAAGGTAAAAAAGCTTGCATTAATAGTTTGTGCTAATTTAATTTATCACAACATATTTTCAAAACCAATTTATTCTCATTAGACATTTTATTTATTGATTGATTTTGACTTTCATTCTTCTCTCATACAATATATCTCAACTACAGTTTCATTAGACATATTTTAATATCTCTGAGATAAAACCCTACTGTACTTCTGAGTCTCAAGATGAAAGATGCATTCAACTGTGTAACATATAAAATTAAGAGTGTTATACAGCATTATTAAAAATTTGGTAGTTCTATGCTGTATATTTTGTGGTATATCTCTGTGCTTTATTTATTATTTAATCCTCCTGTTTCAGGCTAAGTTTTTTTGAGTTTTGTTTTCCATTTATTTTGAGACAAGTTTTCGTATAGTCTAGGCTGATCTTAGATTAGCTCTACAGCAGTGGATAACGTGATATACTGGCCCTCCTACCTTTATATGTGGATGTATCACTTTACAAGACGAGTTAAAATTGAAAAGCCCAAGCATAGCATTTGTTGTATTCAAGTAACAAACTTTTAAAAAAATTACCAGTAATCTATATTTTAACATGGAGAACTTCTATTATTCATTGTTGCAATATTGTATTCATAGATATTCTAATACTGACTTTTAAAATCTTGCGTTCACTTTAGAATTAAGTAGAGACTTCAAGATTCACTAGCATCCATGTGTCAGTCCATGCTTATCTAATGCAAATCCCAAGGGTATGGCTAAGACTTCAGTCATACTTTCAAGTTCATCCTTATGAGTCAAAGGTACAGCTAGTGTGAAAGAGAGAGAAGAATACTGAGGAACATACAGATGACAAGAGATTTTGAGTCTAAATGAGAATTCTGCTTTCTGACTCAGTGACCCTCTGAAAGAAAGTCATTCAAAGTCTAGAAGATGAGAAAGTTTGAAATTATGTTTAGGAACAAATATCCATAAGAATATTCTCCCAAAACTACAACAGGTGCTGTTTCATGACACAGCTGTTAAATTGTGAGATATATCATGTGATGGCTTTGAACTTCTGAACCTCTTACTTACAACCCCACCAAGTGCTAGGATTACAGGCATGCTCTACCATGCCTAGTTTGTGCATGGTTTGGGATATAACCCTGGGCCCTGTGCAGGCTAGGTAAGCACCCCTCCAAGTGAGTTTCATCACCAGCTCACAAATGCTATATAGATAATAACCATGAACTTATTAAAAAAGTGTTCCTTATACTGGAATATGTGGAACCAGAAGATATCTAAGAACTTTTAAAGGATTACACATGCATAACTGAAATTATATGTACTTTCTTCTACATTCTTCACTAAAACTAAGTTGCCTGAGAAAAATGCGTGGTTTACAACTCTTTTCTCACCTCCAGGTTCTGTACCATCTGCTTATTTTACATCCTCTAATGTTACTTGTACAGCACACAAAAGGAGATTATGACTTTAAAGACTGAGAAACATAGCTGATTATGAATCTTGTGGTTTTTACAGCTTTCAACCAAACCTGAATAGAAAGGTTCATAATATCTTAGCTGGTAGGTTATTATAAATGAGCTTTGACAATGGATAACTTTGTACATTTAGCACATGCCATAAAGGACACTCAATGGAAAAAGTGATATTACTATAATTCTCTAATAAAATTATTTCAATTACTTTCTGACCACTTGAATAATACTTATTAGTGTTTACATCTTTAAAAATGGAAATAATGATAGCATTGATGCCAAAGCATTCCAAATTCTAAAACTAATAATAGTCTCCTGTAAGTATACAAATTGTTAGGCTTCACACAACTTATTGACATATGTGTTTACAATATAATATTATTTATGAGTCCTTATGAAATTTGTATGTGCTGACCAGTTATATACTTTCATAGTTAGTACTAAAGATATATCAATCTAGTGTTTTTAATGCTTAGAGTGACAGAAGTAAGTATATTATGTTCATATTGTTGTTTCAGAAGCAACAGAAATTTGACTAACAAAGCATGCCAAGTGTCATTATATGTATTTATTTCAAAATGTCTGTATAAAAATGACCTCAAATCATACAACTGCACTAAAATTGATATACACATTAAAATTTTCATGGAGCTCTAACAATCCCTCAGTATATTAAAAACACTTGCACGAGTTGAGGTCAAGCTTGAGGACTAAGGTTCAATCATTGGAAAACTGATGGTAGAAAGAAAACAGATATTACAAGTAATTCTATGACCTCCACATGTATGCTGTGATGTGTACATTGTCTATTCTCTCTCTCTCTCTCTCTCTCTCTCTCTCTCTCTCTCTCTCTCTCACACACACACACACACACACACACACACACACACACACACATCTACATATCCACACATACCAATAATAAGATTACAATAACTTTCGTAAGAATGGCAAAGAATAATTCTTTTTTTTCAGAATTCCCTTCTAGGGTTTATATGATTAGGAATATTTTGAGATTTCTGGTTGATACCCTAAGAGATGTGTTTTTGTAGCTCCTGTCAAGTTCTAATTGGTCAACCTGCTTCCGAAAATATAAACTACTCTGAAGAACATGATTGATAAGACATTTATGTGTTATTGTTTCAAAGGTTCAATTTCTTTTTTTTTTTTTTTTTTTTTTTTTTTTTTTTAATTTTTATTTTGCAATACAATTCAGTTCTACATATCAGCCACAGATTCCCTTGTTCTCCCCCCTCCCGCCCCCCTCACCTTCCCCCCAGCCCGCCCCCCATTCCAATCTCCTCCAGGGCAAAGCCTTCCCCACAGACTGAGATCAACCTGGTGGACTCAGTCCAGGTAGGTCCAGTCCCCTCCTCCCATGCTGAGCCAAGGGACCCTGCATAGGCCCCAGGTTTCAAACAGCCAACTCATGCAATGAGCACAGGACCCGGTCCCACTGCCTGGATGCCTCCCAAACAGATCAGGCCAATCAACTGTCTCACCCACTCAGAGGGCCTGATCCAGTTGGTGACCCCTCAGCCATTGGTTCATATTTCATGTGTTTCCGTTTGTTTGGCTATTTGTCTCTGTGCTTTATCCGACCTTGGTCTCAACAATTCTCTCTCATATAAACCCTCCTCATTCTCGCTAATTGGACTCCCAGAGATCCACCTGGGGCCTAGTCATGGATCTCTGCCTCCAGGTCCATCAGTAGTTGGATGAGGTTTCTAGCACGACAATTAGGGTGTTTGGCCATCCCATCACCAGAGTAGGTCAGTTCGGATTGTCGCTCGACCATTGCCAGCAGTCTGTTGTGGGGGTATCTTTGTGGATTTCTGTGGGCCTCTCTAGCACTTTGTTTCTTCCTATTCTCATGTGGTCTTCATTTACCATGGTCTCCTATTCCTTGTTCTCCCTCTCTGTTTTTGATCCAGCTGGGATCTCCCACTCACCCAAGCTCTCTTTCCCTCGACCCTCGCCCTTCACTACCCCCACTCCTGTCCAGGCTGTTCATGTAGATCTCATTCCATTTCTCTGTCGTTGGGCGATCCCTGTGTCTTTCTTGGGGTCCTGTTTTCCAGGTAGCCTGCCTGGTGATGTGAGTAGCAGTCCAGTCATCCTTGTTCCACATCTAGTATCCTGTTATGAGTGAGTACATACCATGTTTGTCTTTCTGAGTCTGGGATACCTCACTCAGGATGATTTTTTCTAGATCCAAAAGGTTCAATTTCTAATCATTTGTAGTTCAGAACTCCAATATACACTAATTTAAATGGTTTTATTTTCCAAATATCAAAGTATTAATATACACACATATAAATTGGTCATGATACATAAATTAGTGTCTTGTCAGTAAATGTATATTTAAAGTTCTCATTTTCTGTCTCTCTTTCTCATGGTTATGTATGTCTGTATGTGTATTTAGAGTATTAGGTGATAGGACAGTACTAACAAAATATGATAGTTAGGAAAACATAGTTATGATTTTAAAGATTTTTGTACAGGTATTGTTAGTTTTAATGGATATATCAAAATAAAGGTTTTCCTTTATTTAAACAGGGTTAACTTTCATCACAATGTACACCCAGGCAATTATCTTTTCTAGTTTATTTTCTTAATTGAATCTCAGTCAAGTGTGTTCTGAATAAAATAAATCCAACCAGACTACTGTGACACCATCCAAGTCTGAAAGACTACACTTGTAGTCAACTGGCACTTGATGAAAGTCCGGGCCACTGATAACATCTTGGAATTTGGCAGATTTCATTATATAAAAGAAAATACAGATCTTGAAGATGGTGTTATTTGGAAAAAAGTCTCTTTGGAATTAAACTAACTTGAATTTTTAACTTGGGCTTTATCTTTGGGACACATTGTTCAAAGACTATGTTCTCTGTCTGTTCTGCAAAAGTAGCCTCTTATCCAGGGTCCTAGTAAAGATTCAAAGAGATAAAATTATTTAGACAAGAAGAGATTTATGGCAACTGTTAATACTCCTACTTTTCTTAATTAGACTTAAAAGATTGAAACTACACATTATTTTAAAATATAGATTGACTATCTTTTGTCAAACATCATAATCTCAAGATGTTCCAATTAATGTGAAATACTTATTTAACTTTCTGTCATTTTATGACTAATTTATTATTTGCTTCACTCATTCATGGCCTTACTATAATGTGCAAGATGTAATGTTACATATTTATTACATTGTAAATTCTGGCCATATATAATGTATAAATTTGGAAGATACATCTGATTTTATATGTTTATGCATTATTCCTAGTGCTATATGTTTTTCTGTGAGGTCTTACAAGAAGCTACAGAATCTACTTGCATCGAGCTTTTTCCTTGAAGTTTGGTAATAACATTTCATAAAAATAACAATGTGAAATTCAGTGTAGTTTGAGAATATAAGAGGTTCTGAACTATACAGCTAAAGATATACATATGTAATTAGATGTGCATGTAAAATGTCCTTTCAAATAGTTTTCTATTAAAGAGAAGCTTGCATGGTAATACAATTATTTCCTAAAATTTCAAGAGTAAATGATTCGTGCCTTAGGGATTTGACAGTGGAAAACGCTAAAGGGGAAGAAGGAGATAAAGTATAATGGAGGAAGTTTTGCCAGGGGCCAAACTAAATCAAGCAAAAGGGAAACACTTCTTCACTGCTGGCATGACTGCAGACAGGTGCAGCTCTACAAAATCAGCATGGAGGCTCCTTATGAACCTGAAAATACATTGACCAATCATCCAGCTATACCACCCTTGGGCATATATTCAAAGGGCTCCATACCTCTTTTGAAGTCAGTCCAAATTAAGAACTGTCACTCATTAGTTAGCCACATTCCTTGGTCATGACTCACTTTAACACATAAAATGCATGCCCTTCATTAAATAGATTTACATAGCATGGATGATAGCATGTGGGGAATAGTATGTCTGTGGGGGCAATTGCCAGCACAATGCTCACTCTCAAAAATGAATAAAGTAAATAAATCTGATACTATCATTTAAATTTGCTGTCTTTATATTTATTCAACTTAATTTCAAAAATGATCTTGAGAAGTTTTGTTTAGAGAATGTAACTATAAGTTCAGCAAGAAATGACGGTTGTCTTACCCAAAACAGTGGCAATAAAAATTCAAGAAGTGGAGAAATCAAGACAAATGTAGGAGGATGAAGAGATAGGAATCAATCAGTATTAAGTTGAATAAATATATGATAGCATCTGAGAAAACAGTCACTTGCTTCTCAGTTTCTGAATCACTTGCAAAGGGAGATAACACTGTTCTTTACTAAATTAAGGGAATAATATTCATCATTTATTTGTTGGATAATCTAATGAACAATTAGGTTATTAATTGTATAAGAGGAGTATAAAACATTTGCAAAGAAAAGGCATTTAATACTTTTTCTAAGTTAATTTTGGGGTATATGTAAAATTTATAGATGAATATTTGAATAGGTGGTAAGAATGAATGTGGATGTAAGAAGAAAAGTTAACCATTGTGGGATACATGTGTTGCCCTAACTCTTTAAGTCACTTATGGCATAAATTCTTTGCAACAAGTATTTACCTAATATATCCATCCCTTGCCTCCTTTTCCATACTCAAGTTAACATGTCACCTACAATGATTCTTTCCTGACTCTACCATCCCTGATACATTGGTATTATTAATATTTTCTATAAAAAGTTATAGCAATATTTATCTTTTAAATCAAGTAGTTCTTTTCCATGAGTAGTTCAACAGTTTTATTTCCATTTTGTTGTCAGAATAGCAAGACTAGGAACACCTTGGTGGGAGGGAAAATTAGTTGACACTTTAATATACATATTTAGAACCCCATATGAACTATGAGGAGGCCTACATTTCCAATATAAATGCATCTGTATACCTACTGGATATCCACCATATTCTTAGCAATATCCTACACACACTCCATATAAGTTAGAAAAAAATCCGTGCTCCACAAAAAACTCAGATTTAATCAAGAGGGCTCTTTAGTAGATAGAAGATACTATGCAGAAATATAAAGGAAACAATCTTGAATATCACTTTGAGACCTCGTGTGAAGGTAACGTTTAAGACATTTTGAGGAACAGGATGTGGCCAGTTAAGGACACAAGGACAAATCATTCCCCTTAAAGGGGCATGTGGGATGGAGCCCTTACATTTGAACCAGCTCTATATTTGGAGGATGATCCTAAGAACCAGGGTATCTGCAATGTTGTGAGGGAAGAGATGAGTTATTTATTTAGTCTAGTTTAAAGGACATGTTGTCAGACATATCACTATGATTCACTATTAGTCTCATTTTTCAAACAGTGCTTGAAATATCTTAATTAGTGTGTAACTGTATGGACCTCATAAAGTGTCAGAAAGATTTGCTTAGAGAAGAAATGTCCTTACATAGTATAGTTATCCAACAGGAGTATGAGGTGGAATCAACCAATGAATTTTATGGGTTAATGCAAGGGTTATGCATATGGTCATAGACACTTTAAATTTACTAGCATCCGAAAGTAACATTTAAGGAAATATTTAAGGGATAGAAAAATCACAAAAGTTACATGAAAGCACACTTATTTGAAGTGGTAGGTTTAAGCATATGTTATCATTAATGTATATGAGTTTAAGTTTATATTGGTTGTTTCACTTCCTAGTTTCCATCATGTCTTTTCCCAGGGCCAAATGTGTCCCTACTGAATAGCTATGCCTGACATGCTAGTGATATATTTGTATGTAAATTTTGATTGTTCGTACATGAGGGCCTCATTTGTTCCAGAGTTTAAAGAGTAACTTAAATGTATCAGGTTCCAGTTTTCAAATCTGATATTTTTCCTGGAAGCACACTCAAACCTCATGCTATTTAGGCTATTAAACATGCTTACTTCTGCTTCAGCTGTTCTTTGAAATCCTAAACTCTCTCCAGGAAAAATAATGGTAAGTAATTTACTTGTAAATAAAATACACGTGAGCAAGTTTATTTTATCATTTATTTATCATCATATCAATAGGCACACTTTCTTCTCTGTTATAAAAAGGGCCAGATAGTAAATATTTAATTTTGTGTGAACATGAATATAAGTCAGAGAATGGCTTCTGATGTCCTATTCAGGAGTGACATGTACTCCTTTGAAATGATGTCATACAGTAGCCTGGAACTCACCGATTAGAGTCCTCTAGCTATCTTTGCAATCCTAGCACTGGTGTGCCTCTGCTACTGTGGCTTTTCTTCCTCCTCGATATCATTGGCTGCACTGGTCCATGAAGGTGGAAGGTGCCAAAGCCGTAAACAGGGTTCAGATGGCTGTGAGTATGATGGAGACAGCCCTCCAGGAGACAGATTTCGGTGAATCTGCTCAACTTTATAACAGAGTATAAGGAATATATGGGATTGGGGAGCCTGGAAACAAACCTTAATTTGCATTAAGTGGCACACTCTTATCACAAGACTTCATATGTTGCAGTAGGGTCCTATAGCAGAGCTCCTAGCACAAGTCTTCTGGTAGGAATCTGTGCCAATGGTCAAGTTAAAGAAAAATCAGGCATCTGGCTTAGAGACAGTTTCTATATAAGGTAAATCCTCTGGGTACAGGGACATTCTCCAGATTAGGGCAGGTAGATAGCAGGAAATTTTGCTGTGGAGGGAGGGAGTCTCCATGTTGCAGACCTTTTGGAAAAAGCTGCCAGGCCATGATAGACTGCAACCTCTGTCCAGCCAGCAAGGTCTTCCAACACACTAGGATTGCAAGCATGTGCCATCACACCCAACATTTTTTTGTTGTTCAGAAAGCAGCATTTTTAATTGGATTCTGAGGCTCAAACTCAAGACCTGCTTGCATTCAAGCCCTTTACTGACTGATCATCTGCCCAACACATAGATAGTATGTATTATAGACAGTTATACTCAGCTACTCAGTCATACTAAGATACTCAGCTCTTCAGTTACAGTAAAGACGCGGTTATAGAAAACATATAATGGGAAAACATATAAAAGAACTAAAAGGGTTCTATCAGCTTTGTGGGGTATAGTTTGAAGATCTCTGATTTAGAGCTAATAAATTTTCAGTGAGGATTCAATTGTTTGGGGAACCCTACAAAGAGAAACTATAATACTAAATAAATAACTTCTCTCTTTTCTTTCTCCCCTTTCCTTTCTCCCTGCTTTGTTCTCTCATTAAAAGAGATAAAACAGAAGTGTGATTAATTGTAAGCTCCAATAATTGTAACTCTACCAATGGGGGAAACAATGAAACTCATATAGGTCACATTTATTTAGTCTCAGGGAACCCTACTTTCACAGAAACAAAAGGACAAAAATTTGCAATATCCTTTCTTTCAGAATAATTACAAAGACATGATGTGGCCTTTTGTTTCTGACTTCGGCAGTGGTTGATCAACTCACCAATTTTCTAATTTGTATCTTGATCTCTTATCTTAATGAAAACTCACTTCTCTTGTCTACTTTCCTATTACAGTTAACAGTAAACTTATTTATGTACATATTATCTGTTTTTATGTATGTTCACCTTGAATGAGTTAATTCAGTACTGGATCATTTATCTTA
Source organism: Peromyscus eremicus (assembly GCF_949786415.1). Lineage (NCBI taxonomy): Eukaryota > Metazoa > Chordata > Mammalia > Rodentia > Cricetidae > Peromyscus > Peromyscus eremicus. The sequence continues at coordinate 40,605,689 of NC_081439.1, forward strand.
TTCCTACATAGCATCTTATGGTAATTTATTCAAAAGTGTAGCAGAATAGTCAAGATTCAGATTCAATGATCTTTAGTCAATGAAGGAGAAGAATGTAAGTTCTTAGTCTTTCAATAAAAATGGTAGCATACTGAAGCATGCATACAAACATTGCATTTTGGATAGTGGTTAGAAGTCAAAAACTCTTAAAATGGAATATGTTTATTGATTAGTTCAGTGTATACAGTGATTTCTCAAGAAATACCAAAATATGCAGGAATAAAATTGCCTTGTTTTTAACTATTCCTTTATTCAAAAAACTTATATGACAATTTCAAATGCAGGTATGCTCTGTTTCCTTTTGGATGCTATTATGTCATGAGTAATCTTTTTTTTTGATGTCTTTATCATGACCATCAGTCATAAAATATTATACTTTAAAAAGTCAGGTGTTTTTGAAAACATAAAAGTATATTTCTTTCAATCTCTGTCACTCCTCCCATCTACACTCATACACACACACACACACACATATGTATGTATATATATGATATATATATATATAGGTATATTATAAATGTATGTGCACATATACACACATACAGAGAGAGAACCAATATAACTGTCACTTTTAGGAGTCTCATCACAAAAGTAAAATTGGGTCAAAATTTACAAAAAAAAAAATTATTGGAGAGCTATTAGCTTTAAAGAAATTCTCTACTATAAAAACCATTTAGATCATTTGAGTAACCCTAAACTATAAGGTATTAGTGCACTCCACATTGTCTTAGTCAGGGTTTTTATTGCTATGAAGAGATACCACGACCATGTCAACTCTTATAAACGAAAACATTTCATTAGGGTGGTTCGATTACAGTTTCAGAGGTGGTGCTGAAGTAGTAGGTGAGAATCCTACATCTTACAGGCAACAGGAAGTCAATTGAGACACTGGGCTGTATGCTGAGCATAGGAAACCTCAATGCCCACTCCCACAGTGACACACCTCCTCCAATTAGGCCATACCCACTCCAACAAAGCCACACTTTAATGCCACTCATTACGAGTTTATGGGGGGACAATTACATTCAAACTACCATACATGTACTATGTGATCTTTCTTTTGAGCCACAGTGTTGCTATTGTGAGAAAAAGGATTCAAGTGTTAACACATTTCCTGATGCAAATCCATTAAAGTATCTAGTCCAATTCAATTTCATAAATGCACTGTGAATGACCATTACACACAAGCAAACTTGGATAGAACTATCCCCATGATTATAAAATCAGATAAAATAGGGTCTCTGCCTGAGTGAAGTATGCAGGAAACTGTCAAGACTGTAAGTCTAAATTGGAAAAATTATGTAACAGAGGTTGAAGTTTCAGTATAGATGACATATCCAATTCTGGCTGTGAGGTTCACAAAATCCTTCATATGGCTAGTGATTAACTTAGGTTTGAAAAATAATCAAGCTTATGTAGCTAGAGAAAAGAGGGTGCCAAAGTAAGATGTTGTGGCATTTTTGGAAACCAGTATGGTTAACAAATGTAATTTTCATTATATTCCTTTATATAAATTACATTTATATATGACATGTATGGTAAATATTTAAAAGCAAGTGCCTTATAAAATTTAAATGAGAACTTCCATATAACCCATGATCTTTCATTTTCTTTTTTCTTGTCTTTATGAAAAGTGATATCAGATTATTTTTAAAGGCCATATAGTAAAAAATATTAAATTTAAAACAAATAATCTACCAAGAATTTGTGCAAATGTAGCCCTTTTGTTTAACTTTGTCTCATTTCTTAAACCATACATATCCTAAGATGAACAATCAGTCATATACTTGGCAATTTCCCAAACTAAGACTGAAACAAATGCTCATATTTTACACTTTCATTTTCCCCTTTTATATTACTAATAATATCTGTACTTCTTTACATGAGTTATTAAAATGTTGAATTTATTAAGTTCTTTTCTATCTTAGGAAAAATATTTGTTTGCGTTGAAGGGAACTTGATCTATTTTAATTAGGTCCTTTCAATTTGGTAGAGAAACAGTTGCAAGAGAGTATTATCCTTTGATAAGTGTGCATTACACCTTAATTGGATGAAGATTACACTTTAAATGTAGTTCATGTTTGCCTGACATATGAATGATAAAAATGAATTATTAAATGTATTAGTTACCTGTCTGTTTGGCAAGGGCAACTTAAGGAAGGAAAGTTGATTTTGGCTCCGAGTGTGATGGTACAGTCCATCGTGGAGTGGAATAATCCATCATGGAGCATGAACTTGAGACAGCTGATCTTATTGCAGCACTATAACAATGAATTCTAGTACTCAACTCAATTTCTCCTTTTTCTTCAGTCCAGAACCCCAGCCAATGAATGGTGCCACCTATAATTAATGTGAATCTTTCAACTTCAACCAATCTAATCTCAATCTTTCACAGGCATGACTTGAGGCTCTTGTTGTAGGTTACTGTAGATCAGAGGTTCTCAACCCGTGAGTTGTGACCCCCTTGGGGTTGCAAATCAGATATTTACATTACAGTTCAGAACAATAACAAAATTACAGTTATGAAGTTGCAACAAAGTATTTTTATGGTTAGGGTCACCACAGTAGGAAGAAATTTATTAAAGAGTCACAGCATTAGGAAGATTGAGAACGATTGTTTTAGATTATGTCAGGTCAACAATTACTATGAACTATTACATTAAGCATGGTAATCATCTTAAGTACAAATTTAATATATATATATAAATGCAAAAACACCTGCTAATGTGCTAATGTATGCAAATTATCATTAAAATACTTATTAGATAGCCTATCTCTACATACTTCCTTTTCTTTCATCACTTAGATAAAATTAGATTTGCTTTCCTACAGCTACAAAAAAGGACACAGAATTTTAATGTGACTTTCTGAAATTCATTATTTTATTAGTAACAAATTGTGAAAAGTATGTGACCTAATCATATCTGATTTTCATTACTAAAACCAAGTAAAAATGCAGTTAATTAAAAATTAGCAACAGAAAATTAGAAGACTGAAAGTTTAGTTAATAAGCACCAAATAAGGGGTATGACATCTTTAACTCTTTATGAGAAAACACTAAGCTAAGAAAAATATATTTTGTCCATATGTTGAGGTGAGGAAAAAAGAAGCAGTATAATTTTGCATGTTACTGAGTTTCTTTGTGTCAGTTAAATTAAGATATGCCTAATTTTAATTGCTATTTTTTGCAATTCACCTAAAGAAATGAAGTACTTCCAAGGATCTATGATTCTTAAACAAATAAACATATATTAAAATTTAGCTGGGTTGTACTAGGTACTTAAAAATCTCTACAAACAGATTCAAGTATTAGACATAATTTTTTCATCTAATTCTTTTTTAATTTTTATTTCCAATTAAAAAAATTTCCTTTCCTCTTCTCCTCTCAGATTCTCCCCACCTCCCCTCTTCCCCAAACCAACTCCCACACTTTCCCTTCAGAAAACAGCAGGCCTCAAAAGACAACAACCAAACACTACAAAACAATACACAATAAGACGGGGTAAAAGCCATCATGTCCCAGCTGGACAAGGCAACCTAATAGGTGCAAAAGAGTCCCAAGAGCAGGCCAAGAGTCAGAGATACTCCAACTCCTACTGTTAGGAGTCCCATAAAACACCATGCTAGCTAACAGCTGTAAATATACACATAGAGGACCTGGTACACACACTTGCAGGCTCTGTGCTTGCTTCTTCAGTCTCTGTGAGTCCCTATAAGCCCTGCTTATTTGATTCAGTTGGCCATGTGCTCCTGGTGTCCTGCATCTCCTCTGACTCCTATTATTTTTCCTCCCTCTCTTTGACTGGGTGCCCAGAGCTCCAGTAAGACCTCCAATTTAGATTCTCTCTCCACATAGCATCTGACTGTGGGTCTCTGCACCTGCTCCCATCTGATGCCAGAGGAAGTCTCTCTGATGATGACTGGATAAGGTACCAATCTATGAGTACATCAGAATATCATGAGGTATCATTTCATTTTTTTGCCAGTCGTGTTTGGTTCTACCCCAGGTCTCTGGTCATCCAGGCAGTGTAGGGCATGGGCTTCTCTTGTAGTGTGGGCCTCAAGTTAAACCAGACATTGTTTGGCGACCCCCACAAGTTCTGCACATCTTGAAGGCAGGAAAGATTGTAGGTTGAGGGTTTTCTGTCTGGGTTGGTATCCAGGTTTTTCCTTCTGTAGCCTGCAGAGTATCTTTTCATACCAAAGAGACTAGAACATAGCTCGAGTGAAGGCTCCATGCAGGTACCAGCTTGACTTCTGTACATTCAGTGAGTTTCTGTGGATGTTGTCCTCTTCAACAGGGCCCCACTGTCAGTTTTCAGTGAGCTACCTGTCCTCACATCAGCCTGGGCTCTTTAAGGATCTCTCCATAGACCTCCTTGGCCAACAACTCAACTGAATTAAAACTAGTCCCACCAAGGGAAGCCTTGCCTGGCGACAAAAGATGGTCAGTTCAGGCTCTGTATCCTCCATTACCAGAAGTCCTTAACTTACTAGGGTTAACCCTATAGATTCCAAGAAGTTTTCATGTTACTAGGTCTCCATACCACCTCCTAAATATCCCCAATTCCAGCTGTCTCTCCCTCCACCCCTCATCCATCCCTTCTTCCCCCTTCCCCCTGCCTATTCCACCCGTAAAATCTGCACTTGTTAGTCATTTACCTATCTGTTCTTTTCTGGTTACCAATATCACAACTCTTATACCAAGAGAGATATTATCATTTGAATGTATTCCCACTGTATTTCCATGGATAATCAGGTAAATATAGTTTGAAAGAATAATATTCTGTCAGGTAAATACAGTGTTTTATACATTTTACGAAGTGGTTCTTTCCCAGAGGCAATTCTCCTTTACACTGAAGAATTGTCACTGTCTGGAGATTTTTGGTTGCTAAATTGCAGGTATTACTAGCATTTACTGGGTAGAGACACAGTGCTAAACAGTCAACAAGGAAACCTCCAAATCAGAAAGCAAAAAAAGATCATGTTCTGATAGAAAGAAATTGATATGAGGAATTAGTTACAAGACTGTTGAAGTCATTATAATGCCAAACAAATAATAATAAGTCATATCAGTAGTTAAGAGCAATGGAAAGAGCCCACTATTATTTCTGAAGTTTTAGGAACAAAAGGAGAAAGGGATATTATGAGGACTAGAGACCCAGATAAACTATGCCACAGCTAGATCCAAGATTGGTGCTGCTACTTGGGAATGGGAGCTAGGGGACAAGTTTTTACAGTGGAACCACAGAAGACTATGAAACCCTTGATGAAGGTACCACCCAAAGTAGGGAAAAACACTGATTTCTCTCTTCCTCCAACATGCTAATTAGCATTTTCCTTGCTATCCTTAATAGGACTCAAACTAGAATGTGATTGAACAATTGTAACTTGCCAAGGATATAAGAAATGGGTGTGAAATCCAATACAGAAAGTTACCATCATAAAAGCAAATAGAGATGAAAATTTCTAACATTGTTTTAGCAACCAGGGTGCTATCACACTTCCATGGTTTTTCCTTCCTCTTCCTCCTTCTCGTCCTCCTCCTCCTCCTTCATTTTTTTTTGTTAGTTTGTTTTTGTTTTCAAGATAGGGTTTTCCTGTGTAGCTCTGGCTGTCTTGCAACTAGCTCTGTAGACTAGGCTGTAACATGAATTGCTAAATGGTCTTTTAATAAAAACTGTGAGCCAGAATATTGGGGTGAATGCTGAAAGTTGAGATAAGCAGAACAACCAGCCACTAGTTCTTACCTGTATGAAATCCTCAGCCTAAAGAGAATGAGTTCCTGTTTCCTCACACCTTATAAATCTTTCTCTGCACTGCCATATTACTTCCTGGGATGAAAGGCATGTGAACTTCCCAAGCAAAGGCATGAGATCTTGAGTGTTTGGATTAAAGGTGTGGGCCACCACTGCCTGCCTTTGTTTTTCTCCTATACTGGATCAATCTCTTGTAGCTCAGTGTGGCCTTGAACTCACAGAGATCCAGATGGATATCTGCCTCCTAAGTAATAGGATTAAAGGTGTGTGCCACCACTGCCTGGCCTATGTCTAATTTAGCGGCTGGCTTTGTCCTCTTATCTTCAGGCAAGGTTATTAGGGTACAAAATTTATCACCACACTAGACTGGCCTCAGTCTCAGAGGTCCACCTGCCTCTGCCTCCTGAATGCTTTAATTAAAGGCATGCATATGCTACTATGCCCAGAAATTTATTTTGAAACAAGGAATTATATTAAAAGTAAAAGATATGACAGTAGTATGGTGAGATATTACTTAGTTTGGCATGACATATAATTTCTCAAATGTAGAAAATAGAAGGTACATACTTTCTTAAATAGACATTATCAGTGATAATAAAAATTATCATCACAATACTGAAATTTGTTAATTTTTTTCTTGATATTTTCTTTAAGAATTCATATGGTAATTTTTTCCTTTGTTGCCATTATCTTGATGTTAAGCACAAAGTATAAAAATTATAAAGGAAAAATGAATTGACTCATGATAACTCATCTACAAAGTGAGCTCCAGGACAGGCATCAAAACTACACAGAGAAACTCTGTCTCAAAAAACCAAAAAAAAAAAAAAAAAAATGGAGAGAATAGTCATTATAGCACTCTCACTTCAGTTAGAATTGAAGATGGCAGCCGGGCGGTGGTGGCGCAGCACGCCTTTAATCCCAGCACTCGGGAGGCAGAGCCAGGCGGATCTCTGTGAGTTCGAGGCCAGCCTGGGCTACCAAGTGAGTTCCAGGAAAAGGCGCAAAGCTACACAGAGAAACCCTGTCTTGAAAAACCAAAAAAATAAAAAAAATAAAAAAAAATAAAAAAAAGAATTGAAGATGGCAACTGTCTTTGTATTCCATAGGAAAATGTTTGTAGGAAAACAGTGAGAGTCTGGGTCCTCAAGGTCCTGAGGGACAAATCTATAAGATAAATTATGTATGCTGATAAACAATATGTATAATATAAGCTTATATAGATCATTTAACTGCCCTTGTCTAACAGTTATTTCTTAAACAGGGATAAAAATAAAATAAAATAAAAATCTGGGGATTATTTAAAATAAAAAAAAAATCAATGAACTGTAATGAGTCTCTGGTTTTGACAAATCTGTGTCACCTTCAGAGATTTACATAACTCCTGGGTTCACTGCTTCAGTATAGAAATATCCTATGGTTCTCAGTACAATGATTCAGTAAACATTTATTCATCATAATCTGATACTTTTAAGACAAAGTTCTACTTTATTATCTGTGTATGAACCTGAGGAAGTCATAGATGGGGGCTAAGAAAGAAGTCCATCCAAGACAGTCAAGAAAAGGGAAAAAGTAGAATAATGCAGATAGAGGAAGTATTTCTTTAGGAAAATTGGCAAGGATTAAAACATATATTACACAGTTAGTGTGTATTATTTTTTAATGTTATTTACTAGACCTGGATAAATGTTCCTGGCATATTCGTGCATGAGAAAACACCAAGTGAAAACTTAGTAGGTCAAGGAGGCAATAAAGAAGGAGAGGGACCAATTATTTGCAGTAGCCATCAAAGGCAATAAAGTAATCTGCTTGGACCCAGCAGGGAAAATTAAGGTTAAATATTAAACAAGAGTTTATTATATAATCCAAGTGTTTGTTTCCTCCACCTTCTCTCTCTCTCTCTCTCTCTCTCTCTCTCTCTCTCTCTCTCTCTCTCTCTCTCTCTCTCTCTGTGTGTGTGTGTGTGTGTCTCTCACACTATCTCACTCTTTCTCTGTCTTTCGTGTTTTGAAAGATTTTTTTGAAGAAGTTTTATTATGTATCTCAGGCAGGCTTGACCACACAGGTGATCCACCAGCCTCAACTACTAGAGTACTGAGATTTCAGCTGTGTCCCCAAATTCCCAGATGTCTGTTCTTTTCAAGTTTTCTCCATAGATTTCAGAAACTTCTATAGTAAAATGTAAAGCAAGCTACCAGTTAGGCAGCTTACCATTCAGAGGAAGGATGAATTTCAGCCTACTTATCCTACTGGTTTTTTTTTTTTGCTTGTATATTATGGTTTCTGACTTTGTGTATGGTGTGTGTGTGTGTGTGTGTGTGTGTGTGTGTGTGTGTGTGTGTGTATGTGTGTGTGTTTTCTTTTTTTAAATTCTGGTTTGGTTGGTTTGGTTGGTTTGCTTTTCTAAAGAGAAAATGAAAGAGCCTGGAGCTAGTTGGGTAAGGAGGTGGAAAGGGACTGGGAAGAGTCGGGGGAGGGGAAACTGTGGTTAAAATACATTGTCTGCAAAAATTTTCAGTGAAACAATTCAACTTATTCATAAAATCCTACCAACTAAGGTAAAAGACGCTGCACACAGGAGTCCGTGATTATTTTCTATCACTAAATATTTCCCTTTGCTGAAATATATTCTACAAAACACTGAACCACCAAATTCCAACCAAAAAGGAAAAAAAATCAAGGGAAATTGTATTTTTGACATTCCCCAGTGTTCCTCCCATAAGAATAAATAGGAGAGAGGTTCGTAGCAATGCTGTGAGTAGAAATGAGCAGAAGACAAACATTTTAAATTGTTGTGTTTCAAATATTAAAGAGACTCTTACTTGACCCTAAAATTTACTATTCTCAAATTTGTAAATCATTATGCACATCAAACAGTCATTTACTGGACATATATTGGGCACTAACAATGTCCTAGGAACTGAGTTTGATTCTTGGATTACCATAAAGTGCAAAACATTTGTAACTCACTCTAACTTATAAAACAAAAACAAAACGAAATGAAAGAACAGCAGAGTCAATAACATGTAATACTGTGGAAGTCTAGCTCTGTGCTGAATGTGTATTTCTTCTAATACTCCAAACAATCCTGGAAGTTGCCTCTGTTTTTGTTTCCAAATTGCATGGGAAGAAAGTACAGCTTTGGCAGATTAAGATACAAGATCAAGATCAGAAAGGCACTAAGTGTCAGAGTGAGAGTTTAACTGCAAAATGAACCTGACTTCAAAGCCCACGTTGCCATCCATGCATAGTATTACCTCCTTTCTCACATAAACACACTAAATGCTTCTTCAAATCTAAGCACTTGACCTTTTACTCAAAGCACGCATAGTCAGACCATAGTTACTTATATGATATTTCAGCTTACTTATACGTAAAACATTATTTTCAGCCCAACCTATGAAATGCAGCCACATTGAATTCTTCTGTTCAGGGACAGGCTTGATTTCAGGATTGGATATGCCTGATTGCACAGGCAGGGCCCAGGGGAACTCAACTGGAAAAGTTAGACAGGATCTAGTAGATAATTAAACAGGTGCCTCTCAAATGTTCAGAAAAGAATTTGTGATCTGATGACTGCTTCTACTGATTCTTCCCATGGAAGTTGTGTGTGTGTGTGTGTTTGTGTGTGTGTGTGTGTGTGTGTGTGTGCATGTGTGCGTATTCGTCTATCTATATTATAGTACTACACGGTAATACACATGTGCATTGTAAAATAAAATAAAATTGCTAATAATGTATTTTATTTATCATGGAATCATGAAACAGTTGGAATAAATTTTTATTTTGCCAAGTTGTTTTTAAATAGTAACAAGGAATTTAATTAATTTAGCCACATCGAGCATTCCTCATTAAACCAGTTTACATGGTTATACTTTCTGGTACTTTTACTTGTTCTACTTGTTCATTCATTCATTCATTCATTCATTCACCAAGTGTTTCCTGAGTATATACTGTTTGCCAGGTATTAACACATATACAGCGGTAGCAATTGTAGTACAGGGTTCCTGGAATGATGGTTCAGTGCTTAAGAGGACCTGGGTTCAGTTCCTGGAACCAACATAGTACTCCAGTTCCAGGAGATACACCCTACTGTTCTTACACCCACAGGCACTAAACACACACATGGTGTGCAAAGCATACATGCAAGTAAAACATTCATATACTTAACATGAAATAGATATTTTTTTCATTAAAAATGAGGTATTTTATATTAAGGAGCTCATTTAAGGGCTAAGGATGTAACTCAGTGATAGAGCATTTGCCTAGAAATCAAGAGGACATGCATTCAAACCTCAGAACCAAATTAAAAATAAAGATGCCTACATATGAAAAATATGAAATAAATAAATATATAGTATTTCAAATGAAAATGCAAAGAAGAATGCTAAATCTAATTGCAGGGGATAGGCAAGAAATGACAAGAAATTAATGTTTTATATATGGCAGCCTGGGAAGATCAAAAGAGGAGACATTTAATTAAAATTTTCATGGAACTGAGGGAGATTAGCTTTCACATATTTGATTGAAAATTATTCCAGGTAGGAAAACACCAAAGGTAAAAAAAAATATTGAGGAATGAGATGTATGTATGTTGTTTAAAACCTGTTTTTTAGGTAATTATAGTCTCACAAGTGATTGCAAAAAATAGTTCAAAGATGTCAGGACTACCCTTTACCCAGTTTTTCCTAATAGTCATATCCTCCATAACTATATACTAAAACAAAACAGAAATTAACTTTTTATTATCTACAAGTCTTCCTCATAGCTCAAAATTTTCTACATGTGATTGTTTTTATGTATTGATATTTGCAGGTTTATTCTGCAGGTGGTTACATAACCAGTAAATGAAAAGAATGCTTGCGTCATTATAATGGAACCACCTCAAAGCTACTCCCTTGTAGTTATATACATTCAAATTATTAACTTCCTAATCCCTGTTGAACAATAATACACTTTATTGTAATTCTGTTTCTTCAACAGATTTGGAAACCTTGACTCATTGTTTGGGGAAAATTAGATAGATTTACTAAGGCTTCAGAGAGAGCTTAGAGAGCAGCCCTGTTGCTGTGGGGAAGGACTACAAAAGAGTAGGTAATTAGGAAGCAGGGATGTTTTGCAAGATGTCAAAGGAGATATTGAAGGTACTTTAGAACAAGAATGATTTCACTGCAAGCAAGGGCAAAACAGAAAGGTTTGAGGAACATTTGGAAGGTAGCAGCAGAAGCTCACTGAAAAATAAAGTATGAGTTATAAAGGCAAGAGGCAAATCTAGTACAATTTCAAGGTAAAGAGGTTGAATGGAATGGAGTAAATGATAGGAAACTTAGGTTAAATAGTAAAGACAAATGTTTGGTTTTAGAACATGGGTAGATTTATAAGATTTTAAGAGATTCTACCAAGGTCATAAAAATAGAAATTGGATGCAGGTCTGGAATTCACAGAGTAATTATGAGCTAAAGTTCAACATTGGCGACTAATCTATATGAAGACATTAGCATACATGTCTGCTTAGTCAGGAACTTCAGGATAGTATGTGTTGTTCCTAATTGTTTGCATTTTCTTTTCGTTCATTTGGCATGGTAATACAAAGTGAGCCTTTCACTGGGCTTTGTAACATGTCTCCAGTATGGGAAAGGTGCATCTCTAAAGCTGCTCAATTGTCTTTGACACACGGAGAGCATAAAGAAGCACCCTCTTCCTGTGTTCCTGCTAGTAGTTGTGCTTTGGTGTTTTGGGCAGTTCTATAGCATTTCCACAGGAAAGGCTGAAGATTGTCTCCAATTTACCTGAACAATACATCTTGTTGAGGAGAGGACACATACAATGGGGACCAAAAAGTTCACTCTGGACCATAGCTTCCCTTCATCTACTTGCTTCTCTCTCTACATTTTCTTCCCTGTTGAAGCTTAAAATTCACTAGGCTTCAACCCTCCTTTTGTTTTTCTCTAACCTAGACCCCAAGCAAGTTATTTTATTCCACCTGTTCTTAGTATCTTCCTATGCCAAATGGGTAGTTTGGTTGACGTCTTCTACCCTGGCATTCAATGGTTCTGAGAACTAAGATCACTGTCTTCTTGGATGTTGATCTTTTCTAGGTTTTTTTGGGGAGAGTCCTTTGCTACAAATAATATAATGCACATCTTATTCATTCCAGAATGTTCTTTATAATTCATCTTCCAATTCAGCTTACTCATCTGTTCAGATTTATTAACAAACGTTGTATTGAGTTAAATTTTTATGTTTCAAGGTTTTTTTTTTTTTTTTGGTCTTTTTCGAGACAGGGTTTCTCTGTGTAGTTTTGCGCCTTTCCTGGAACTCGCTTGGAGACCAGGCTTGGCCTCAAACTCACAGAGATCCGCCTGTTTCAGGGGTTTTTAATAACACGGACATGACTGGAGAAAGAATCTGATATTTATTGAGAAGGTAATAAGTCCAAAAATTTATATACATTTTATTATACATAATCTTCCAAATAACTGCAAAATTTTATTTTCATTGGTATATATTTAAAAAAAGTAGTGGAAACCTAAAATCCTGTAAGAAGTCCACAGTTACTGTTTATGGAAGGCTCTATTTTAACATAGATCTGTATTATAATTAGAATGTGAAACATCCTTCTGCAGTCTATGTGTATGAGCTCTTGGTCTCCAGAGTAAGAGATACTGTTTGGAAAAGTTGTGGAATCTTTAGGAGGTAGGGCCTTGCTGTAGAAAATGGGTTACCAGGAGAGGACCTGGATAATTTATATACCAGGTACACTTCCTGATGGTGGATGTAATGTGACCAGCTGGCCATCAGCTCCTTCTCCATGCCTTGTCTACCATGAAGGAATATATCCCCTCAAGCTGGGAACCCAGAACAAACTCCTCTTTAAACTGCTTCCTGTCATACATTTTGTCACAGCATGAGAAAAGTAATAAATTCTAGTTGCATCCAAAGTTACAGTTTTCCAACTAGTAGCACTTTATCATCTAAATTGACTAAGATGAAAATTCATAACACAAGGACTTTGCTGGAAAGAGTTGCATACATAGGAAGAGTCAGATTATAGTGTCCTAGTCACTCTCTAGTGCAGAGTTTGCTTGTCTCCTAACTCATTTCACTCAGAGTAACATCCAGCCTAGCCTCCTTCAAACTATTTGAGGCTACGAGATTGCATGAGATAGTGTTTAGAAATAACACTGCAATTTGGGAGACTCTGAACTATAGGTAGGAGTAGGAAGCATGAGGCTTTCACAACCAAAAGAGAAATAAGTGAGGGACTTGCTGGATTTATATTTAGCCACAGTAATTAGTTTACTGTATAAAGATTCTGACCTATAATATCACAGCTAGGCAGACAAATCAAGAATGGCTAACTTCAGTCTGAGAGCCCATAGTCTTCTTCTTTTCACTATCTTTCCATGGAGGAAACAAGGAGAAAATATTCATGAAATAGACTAGCTAGCTTTAAAGAGCCGACCACAGTAAATCCATGCACATCCAGTTAAGACATTCCCCATTATTAAAAAGAGCGAGATGTTCCACATACTTAGAATCTTAGGATTTATTGTTTTTTCTTGTAAGTCACCAAAGGATAATCCTCTGCATTTTAGAAAATAACAACAAAATCCAACCAAGCAAACAAAAAAAGGATCAGTCTTATGTATAACATGTATGATAAAATGTTCAGATTTTCAAGCTATATACCTCATATTTTTCATTTTAAAAGCCAATAAAGATTGGTATATTCTACTACAGCCTGCATTTGAGTCAAGGTGCCATAGAGCAAAATCACTAAAATACAAAACATGGTAAAACTGTATCATTAAAACTGTTTTAGATTTGAGTCAACAATCTGAGTACAGCATGCTAGGAAATTCTCAACAATTATCTGTGCTGGTCAGGAAAAGTAGACTATATTAAACACCACAGTTACTAGTGTACGATTGTGTCTAAATTAAACTTTTGGAGAAGTCATACCAAAGCTGGCATACAATTAATGTTTGTTGAATGAATACTGAATAAGAATATTCATGTAATCCACACTAAGTGGAGCTAAATTTCCAGCCCCCAGATCAAGGCCTCGAGGAACTTAATGGGGATAGAATTACTTTTTCTGAAATGCAAATTTAATAATGTAATTTCCTTGCTTTAAATCCATGAAGAGATCACCATGGCCTCTAACATACCATTTTCAGCTGTGATTCTCCATCTCTGGTATGCAGAAGCCTCCCATTAGTAAGCCAACTCTCATTGAACTGATCTTGAGTACGGTCAGAGATTGTGCATTTTTAAAGAAGAGCTCAGGGTTACAGGAATGATGTTGATCAGCTGACCTCATTTTCAGTAGCAATGCTTATATTACTTAAGCTAATATGATAGAGGGTTATTTTATGGGTGATCTCCAAGTTTCTCACCAGCTTTACCCAAATAAGCTATTTATTTATTTTATGCAGAAACACAAGCAAACAAACAAAATAAAACAAGCAACAAACAAAAAACATGGACACTCGAGATATTGCATGTCCAAGTGTTTAATTTCCTTCAATTCTGGAACTTCTTTAAGTGCTCTGTCAAGTCAGACATCACCAGAATGTTTTCTGTCATCCCCCTAGTCTTTTTGTCTGTTCCTTCATTTGTTTTATTGAGACAGGGTCTCTCAATGTAGCTTGGAACTCTTTATGTAGGCCAGGCTGGCTTCAAACTCACTGAGATCCCCTTATCTGCATCCTCGGTGCTGGTTAAAGGTGTACTCCACCACTCCTGGCTCCTAGTCTTGATTAACATTACTCTCAATGGTTTTCAACATAGTATTCAAAATAAATCTATCACATCCTTCATTAGAGTCAAGAATGCTGCCAATGATGTCATTAAAATGCTTGTGTAAGTAAATAAAAGAAGGTTAAGGATTTAGTTGTGAAACTAAGTTTGCAGAAAAATATGTGCACCAATTTCACTTCAGTTTTGTTCTGATTTTTGATAACTCATAAAAAGACTAGTGTCCCTCAGTCTATCTCTGAATCTTTGCTTATCTCCTTGTTATATGATTTGGATGCACATGACTGTTTCGTCTGTATACGGAAGGTCACCTCCCAAAATATCACCAACGCAAATTGTTGATGATGATTATTTATGATGATACAGAAAGCTCCTAGTGCACCCAAATTTTGGATGCTTTACAAGAGGAAGAGTGAACTTGAATTTACTTGAAATTTAGTTTCAGATATGTCTTTTATGTGAGGGCACAAAGAGTATTAATTATAATCATGGTGTTATTATTTACTTTTGGTAGAATAACAAAAGAGACATTTAATTCTGAGCTTTCTCAAGATTTGGATATTGATTCTATCAAGATCCTTTCAATTAAAGAGTTGACTGAGCTTGGGAGGATGTTAATGTATTGGAAATTGGGTTGTTTTCCTTACATTCATCTCCAGCATAAGAAATTTATGTTAGTTATAAAAATTAAACGGTAAGTTGTGTCTATGTAGATGGTAAGCTGTCTGAGTATCCTTAGTGCCCAAGCTTTTCTTGTGCTTGCAGTGGCTTTCACATAGAACCTGTAGCCTCCTGGTGACAACTATGTTTTTACAATCTGCAATATGCTGTTATTCTCAAAACCCATTTTGAATAAGTACCCAGTAATTGTTGGTTGAGTAAATCGTGAGAAGTGGAGTTGATTTAAGAAAAAAATGGAAACAAGATACAAATTCACTGTGGCTTGGAAGAATAACAATGATTTCTATTGATGACTGTGACCCACAGAGCAACAGGACCAGTATTACTTGGTGCCTTATTCAAAATGAAGACTCTGAGGTACACCCTAGACTTAGTGTACCATGTTGAAACTTTTTTTCATGTCCCTCATTGATTTGTGTTATATATTTTTGACATTTTTGTCATGAGGTTTAGCCTTTAATAGCTAAGCTATCTCTCCAGGAAACTCTGCTCACATTACATTTTAGAGGAACACTGCCTGATGAGATATTATTAACTCCATTCCCAGCTGTGGACAGTTGAAGAAAGTTTAAAAGACTTACATGAGATCAAATGGCATGTAGGTAACTGAGCCAGGACACTTGAGTCTCTAGCCTCCATTCTTCCCAACTCAGTTGCTGCTTTAACAGTAGAAGATGCAGTAATAGAAGAAGAATAAATATGGCAAACATCTAAACCATTTTGAAAGTACAATTTCATTTAATTTTTAATTTGTCTTCCTTCAAGAATTCTGATGCATAAAAGTATGAACGGCAGGTCTGAACAATATTTAGGTGAAGTACTTTGATCTTTTTTTTTTTCCAATTCAAGATGTTCAATTTGTATTCTGCTAAGGATTCTCTGATAACCTCTGCTACTCAAACCATAGAATTAGTCAAGAAAAGACAGGCCCACATAAAGTTGAGGGCTGGCTATGAACTGTTCAAATTTACAAATTATACTGATAATTTATAAATGAAGAGTCTCCATTACTTCCTCTGTTGTGAAATATGGATTTAGTGACTTGGAAACAATATTTTTGCATTTGTCAAGCTAGATAACTTATTCTTCCAAAGATGACCCTGCAGTGACACCTTAATATACCAGGCTTTATCAAGTTTAATCTATCCGCAAGGCAACTGATGATATTTTATGGGAGAAAAATAGATTGAAAAGCTAAACAACATAAGTAGCAACTACTGTAAAAACCATACTCCCGTTGTAGCAATATTGAAGATTTAAATACCAGTGAATTCCTCTTTTATTTGCCATTTATCTGATTATCCATCATGTGTTTATTGCACAGTTATTACAGATGCACAGTTATTAGTGATGTGCATTGAGGCTCCAAGTATGAGTAGATCTTTCTGAAACATGCATTGCACTGTGCTCAGAACCCAAAGGTATGTTCATGCAAGCTGAGGATTCCTTCAGAGGACATTTAGAGATTGAGTAGGGGGCAATAAGGAATAGACTAGTCAGTTGTGGTACATAAACAGTTCAGAACCACTTAGATTATTAACCACCTGTTTTATTTTGGGGGGATTTTGGGGGAGCAAGTACTTAAGTACTTCATTGATGAAATAAGCATCTCAGAATCTGTATGTATTTTCACAAACAACACAGTACAGCCAACTACATCATGGATGTCAGGAATCTACCAACTTATGTGTGTTCTTTTGTTACTGTCATCTATACACACCTGTGCCTTATTACAGACATTAGCCAGAGGTTGCTTCCAGGTGTGGGAATGCCTGTGAGAAGAAACTATGATGAGAAACACCCTAGAACCTTTCCTTATGGCTTCAGGTATTAACTGACAGCTGACTTGTCAGTTTGCATTTTGCTCTAGTACTGTAGCATGGAAAAGAATGTACCTATGGGTTTAGGGCTATGGAGATGGTATAATATAAGTAACTTTTTTTTTTCTTGAAGAATGGGAGTTTTATATCTAGCATGCTGGTTTGGTACAGGGCTTCAATGACTAGCTCCTGGGTTTAATATATAAATGTATCCCCCAGTGCATCTGACTCTGAATATTTATTGATGAGGTAAAATAAAACCTGCTGTTCATTTATCGAAGGATAGACCACTACAATGAATTACTATCATGTTAAGAATGACTGAGGTAAATGACTGAAGTAAATAGCACGAGCTGATTTCAAAAAACTAACTAGATGCTTTACCAGTGGGTTCACTTAAATCACTTTCCTTTAATAAAAAAATTTGCAACTTCCAATTTGATCCTGTCATTAGTTTAACATTCATTATTTGGACAAATAGTTCTCAAATCCTGACTCAGTTCTAGAGGCTGGAGCTCTAGTTTTTAAACAGGTCTTGGTTGTCTCTGATGAATGATCTTCATTTAAGTATCACATGTTTAGTTTGCCACAGTGATTTAAAGAAAAGAAAATGAGGGTCTGCCTCCATGTGCAAAACTATGCACCAAGTGCCTGCAGAAACTGTCTCTATTGGATATTGCAGGCTGTATGTGGAGTCCAATCCATGATCCAGCAGAGCTTCAGCCCAGGATTTCTTTAGAGCCTTTGCTACACACAAAGTTGGCTGATGTGCCATTCAGCATCCCAGCAGCTCTTTCTCTTCACACTAGCAATGGCAAAGCTTTGTGCGGAGGCATTGCTGGCTGTTCTGAGCTAAAATCATCAGTGTGGACCAGAAGGGGGTTTTGCACACCTTATTATAAGGTAGGCAAGTGTGTCTGAGTGTGTGTGCGCCAAAAAGCCGGAAGACATCTGTTGAGAGGAAAGTGCTCTTCCGTAGGTCTGGCAGCCTCTATGTAAGTCTTCTATTCTGATGCAGGAGCGTGTGAGCAGTAGGTGGGAGGAGATGCTTTTGTACTTGGAAGGCTGAGGTCCGGATTAAGTGATATTGCAATAGCTAGTTAGAGGCAGGAAAAAAAAAAGGGCGGTAGATCAAAGCATTAACAAAAATACATCCTTCTATTAACTCTCGCAAGTTAAACCACATTATTGTAAGGGAAACTGAAAAAATAACAGCAGCAGTGAGGACAAGTAGCTCAGATCTGTGAGGGTTTGAGTCTCTCTGGTCTTCTAGCTTTTGAAGTCCCTTCTTACAGACAATTTGCTTGGCTCCTCTGGAGGGGGCAGTTCATATCCACGTCCCTCTCCTGGAACATTTCTTCCTTCTATACTCCATTAGGGAACAATAGAGTTTAACAGTAACAGGCAACCCCCCTCCCCAAAAGAAGCATGTGCCTTCTTCTGCTTTATAAAGGTGTTTTGAAGAGACTCCTGTAGGGGAATTTTGATGCCTGTGCATTAAGGTGGCAATCAACTTTTAGCATCAGTGCTTACATTAAAATTTCTCCCTTTTTTCTTCACTAAAACAGTCGTTAATGTGACTAGCATGAAACTTTATCATAAAACCTTGCTTTGCTTTAGAACACCTTGATTTTTTTTTAAAGACAGGCACATATATATTATATTATATATATGATAATATAGTATATATAATTTATTTGTGCCACCACACTCAGAAATACTAGTTTGAATGTTAATGTTTCATTTTCTCTGAGGAAAAAATATAAGTATTGTCAAAAGTTTGATTTGTTCAAGTTTTAAGATATAAGTTGCCTTGTGACAGTTCATTTGAGTAGAACTCAGACACTGTGTATCAGGTTTTAACCAAGTAATTTTACAATTTATGAATAGTTAGGCATAGAAATAGAATGATTTATGTTTTGTTTATATTATAAAAGTTATTAAGTGAGGCTTTACTTTTAGTAAGAGTTTAAAAGAGAAACAGAATTGGTAACTGGACTCAGAAGACCCTTTACACTTCTCAATTTTACCTTTGTGGTTTTACCTTTGGAAATGTCCCTATCTGCACAAAGAGATTATTTATAATGTATGCTGTGTTTCAATAAAGGTGGACAATTATGAGCTCTCTGTTGTACATTTGAATGCTGTAAATTTTTTGCTATATTTATTGTCTCTTTTTCCTCTCATGAGGTTTACTTTGGAAATAAAGCATGCTCAATAATAGGCTGACATTCAGCTTTTAAGTTTTAAATTTAAATGCTGTCAATGTTGATATCACATCTTGAATGTGTGGGAGAAAAGATACCAAGTTTTATTATTTAGATTTAAATTATGGAATTGCAGATTGATATTTTTCAATGCATTTCCATTATAGTTTCTGCCACGGAGGCAGCGTGAGGGCTTTCAGGAAGATGGAGTGGTGTAATTACCAGGTGCACACGTTCATTAATCCTTCCTGGCCAGAGAAAGCTTCAAGTTCTTCTCCAGTGGCCCATTCGTAAAGCTATAAATATCTAAATTGTGTCAGCCAAGAAATCACACAGAATGGTGGCTCTTTTGGAGTTCAATTTCATGCACTGTTGCTTGGGTCTTGTGAGGAAAACACTGACTTCTTTAGGATACTTGTGCTTATAAAGTTCCAAAAGCAGGTATCAAATCGTTGATGACTTCATTTAAAATACATACTATTCTTTCCCAAACTAAGATAATTGCATCAATGTAGATCCATGACACGTTTTAGGTCCTTTCCTTGGAACTCTGCTTTGTATTTTGTGTGATCAAAATTATAGCTGGGAGTTAGCTATTTTCTTTTAATTTCTAGCTTAGTCCATCAGAGTCTATAATGCTTAAAGCCTTGGTTCTGTTGTATTTTATTTGCTACAAGGGAGAGTTTGATTGTATGTGGAAGCTATGTAAGACTTGTTAACAAATAATTAAAACTGTTCCTTGTGAGATCTGCTTTATTAATCAAATATTCCTTAATAAAATAATTCTGAAGGTATTTCCTGTATATAGACTTTTAAAAAAGGACTATAAAATAATGAGAATAAAAGATATTATAATACTCCTATAATTCATCTTTCACACACCTCTCTCTCTCTCTCTCTCTCTCTCTCTCTCTCTCTCTCTCTCTCTCTCACACACACACACACACACACACACACACACACACACACACACACACATCTTCTCTTCACTAAACTAACATAGTTATCAGAAAGCCTACAGCTAGAAATGCATCTGATAATTACAATCCAAGAATAACTTCCTTAATTTATGAATGTAACTTTCTTAAAAGGATACAACTTAATACACACACATGCACACACACATGGAGAAAGAGAGAGACAGACAGACAGAGAGAGATACAGAGAGAGAGAGAGACAGAGAGAGAGAGACTCAAATCTATTTTACAGTTCTTGATATTCATTCTCTAGACCAGTGACTTTCAATCTTCCTAATGCTGTGACCTTTAATAGAGTTATTCATGTTGTAGTAACCCCAATTATAAAATTATTTTTGTTGCTACTTCATAACTGTAATTTTGCTACTAGTATGAATTGTAATTTAATTATTTGATATTCAGTATATCTGATGCGCAATGTCTGTGAAAGCGATTTTTGGCCCTAGTGGGGTCATAACTCACAGGTTGAGAATAGACTAAAGGCAACACAGCATATACTAAAACGACATCTAAAATATATTTGTATCTTAATGTTTTACTTAAACTCTAAAAGTGCCAAATGTAATCAAATCCTTTTTGATTCTTTCCTGTGTTTGAATAAATTGGAGACTGTGGATATTCAGGCATTGTTTTTGGGGAATATTGTCCAGAAGGTTTTAGAATGTATTCTGTTGCATCTGACTTTACAGTAAAGAAAACATATCTCTCTACTTTTAAAATAGCAGTGGTTAATATGATCTTAAAACGAATGTCCAAGAGCAAGTTGATTTTAATTTTGAGAATGATAAAGACACATTTATTATCAGTAAAAGAAAGGGTAGGGGCATACTTCTGTGTGAAGTTAAATATAAAAATATGTGTATGTGTGGGTGCATATGTGTGTGTTATATAAAAATATAAGTCAAGAGATAAGTATAGGATTCAGAACATTTGCCTTCTGACTTTACTCTCTGAAAACCTAATCAAACCTTTATGTATCTTATATCTCTTGGTTTCTTAGGATCTATTTGTCTAGTGCAATGACCCCATCAAAGATATTATACCCTTATGAGGAATAAAACTTGTCATAAATAAAAATCAAACATTTTTAAAAGAATGGTAGTTACAGTTTTTGTAATAGATGAATGTAATGGACTTTTACAACCTCCTTAATTCTACAAGTTCCTAATTCCTGGATTGGTGCGATAGCTCAGTGAGTAGAGTGCATGCTGTGGGAACATGTTTGAATCCTCAAAGGCCATAAAGGTTGAACACTGTGGCTGTGTCTGTAATCCCAGAACTCCTATGGTGAAATGAAAGGTAGAAAATGGAGAATCCTCTGAACATCACGAGTCAGCTTGCCTAGTGTACACAGCAGTGAACAATAAAGACACCCTGTCTTAAATGAGGTGGTAGGCAAAGACCTGAAATGCAAATGTCCTCTGACTTCCACAAGTGCATTGTGGCATATGTTCACACAGGCTCACACATCGCACACCTGCGTGCAAACAAACACTCGAAGATTGAAAAAAAATCAACTTCTAGCAGTTTTCTTATTTCAAATTCCGTATATACATGAATTTGAAGAACAGTATCAGCATGACCAATGTGAGGAGTCTATCCTAAAGAAAACAGTGATAAACCATAGAATAAACCCTCCTATTTCATTATTCTGTTAGCTGTTAAATTCCTTTTTAAAGTTAAACTGAAGATTGTGTTTACTGTTTTGTGTGTTTGCGAGTGCAGTTCACATTCCTGTGCATAAGAGCAAATGTGCTCACAGGGCATGGCTGTCAAAATAGTCACTTGGTTGAATATTGAGGAAATCCCCCTTTCAAGACTTAAAGAGGTTGCCAATGCCTACACTGTAAATGCAAAATTCATAGCCACTATTTACTTAGAGAAAATAATTAAACATAATATCTAGCCTGAAGACACTTTCATTTTCAAATGTAAGAATACTGATACATGCAATAATAACGATTCAGTGATGTCTATCATGAAAGGTCTTATGTGTTTGGAGTGAATTTTAACAACTGCCTGTGTTGGAGATTAAATACTTTGGAATAATCATTTTCATGACTAAGTCATGTTTGTCAGTGATTATGGAAATATACATGATAGGGAAGTTTCATGGTATATCCTAGAATAAAAGTTATAACTTCGTAGCCTTCCTATATAGCAATGGCTACAGAAACATAATCTGGAAAGGCGGCAGTTAAGAAAAGCCCCTTATAATGTCATCTTATCCTTTAATGAGGACGATGAAGGTAGAGATTCATCACTTGATCTTTAAACAAGTATGTAACAGCTCCTAAACTCAGGCTCATCCCTCAGAAAAGGAAAGTTGTATCAATTTCTCAGAAATCTCATATATAATCTGAAATTAGAGGATGGGTGGGAAAAAGCAGTTCGTTACTTCTGTTAACCGAGGCTTTTTATTTGTTGTTGTTTTTGTTTTATTCCTGTTTGAATGAAGAAAATTAAAAAGCAGGACATTTTTTTCTGCTGCCACTTAATATCTTCTAAATTGGCCTTCACTTTTTTAGGTTCTTTTTTTTTTTTAAGATACGATTTGCTGGAACATGTCAAACAAATGGGGTTTCAGAGACAAAGGTTAAGTACTCACACCCTCATCTTCTAGTATATTAACATTTAGGTGGTATATATTTTTCCATCCATTATTAGCTAAACCTAATTTTTCACTAAAGGATGGACAGTTGTAGCAATGCAATTTAGACATGGCATAGTTCACTGTATCCACATCAATACACTCCTAGGTGCCAGTGCATAGGCTGTGGGTTTTATGAACATTTTTCTTCTCTCTCTCTCTCTCTCTCTCTCTCTCTCTCTCTCTCTC
The DNA here is from genome assembly GCF_949786415.1 of Peromyscus eremicus. Classification (NCBI taxonomy): domain Eukaryota; kingdom Metazoa; phylum Chordata; class Mammalia; order Rodentia; family Cricetidae; genus Peromyscus; species Peromyscus eremicus. The sequence goes on from NC_081439.1 coordinate 40,628,774, forward strand.
TCTCTCTCTCTCTCCTCCCTCCCTCCCTCCCTCCCTCCCTCCCTCTCCTCTCTCTCTCTCTCTCTCTCTCTCTCTCTCTCTCTCTCTCTCTCTCTCTCTCTCTCTCTCTCTCTCTCTGTCTCATTTGATCTCACAGTGCCTTTTAATGATATTTATATCTTCAAATAATAAACAAATAATCTGTACAGGTTAGTTTCTGTTTTTCATTGATACACTCTCTGTCCCAAAAGCTCCCTGCTTAAACATTTTGTTGGATGTTGCTTCTTTGACTTCCAATTCCTGTCTGATCTGCACAAGGAATAGTTAGATTTGCCCTAGGCTTTACATCCCCATGTTCAGGAAGCCCTTAAACAAGGTGATGGTAGAGGTATAAGTACTCTCTACTGCCATCTTAGATTTGATGCTATGAACAAGGTGAACTCATTCCTTTCCCCAGTTTCAGAGTTTTGTTCTCTTACCATTGTTTCTTGAAAAACTTAACCTGTGTTGCCACTTGAACATGAACCGACATCCTTTCATTTTTATTTTGGGTACCTATACTAAAGACATTCTGTAAAAAATGAAATTTAGGGGCTGGAGAGATGGCTCAGAGTTTAAGAGCACTGGCTGCTCTTCCAGAGGTCCTGAGTTCAATTCCCAGCCATCACATGGAGGCTTACAACCATCTATAATTCGATCTGGTGCCCTCTTCTGGTATATCGGCAGAACACTGTGTACATAATAAATCTTTTTTAAAAAAAGTGAAACTTGGTATAAAATACCCAAAATATCAGTAAGTAATGAAGATAAAACAAAGCCACGTTTGTCCAGGTCAAAATTCCTTGTTCTTATTTGGTAGACACTATTTAAAGGCACTCTTGAACCTTTGGTCACAGACAGCATACCTACTATATTACCTCATATATTTACAGCATATTCATGATAGAATAGATTGTGAATATATCTATACACATGATATTATATTGTTTTAATGATCAATTATTCATATAAGTGGGGACATTAATAACATCTACCTTATAGAGTATCTATAAGGACTTATAAAATGATACATATGAAGTATTGAGGATAACAATTGGCAGTTATTTTGTTCATTAAATATTAGTTGCTTTCTGATTATTAGTTCTTTCAAGTGTCTCAATATAAACCACATAGTTGTAGTGAGTATTAAATAATGTAATTTTTTTGAGACAAGAACAAGAGGCACTGATGTAGGCACTGAAATGTGTAATAAAAGAGAAAGGTCTTTAACTGATGTCTCAGTAGATGACTCTTAACAGTTGTCTTCGTGTATCCTTTTAGCCTTGACTCATCAGAAGAAAACATTGGAGACATTTCTGCTAGACTCAGCAGATCAATTTAGCAAAGATGAATGGCAGCTTGCCTCAAATATATTCAGTCATAGCTGTCTTTTGCTAATTTCATATTTTGTATTTCTTGATGAAAATTAAAAGCTGCTTTCTTCTTTCTTCTTCTCTCATACAACATATCCTGACTGCAGCTTCCCCCCCTCCACTCCTCCCAGTTCCCCTACCTCCCCTCTCCCCCAAATCCACTGCTCTTCCGTTTCCCTTCAGAAAAGAGAAGGCCTCCCAGGCATATCAATAAAACACTGCATAATAAGTTACAATAAGACCAGGCACAAACCCTCATATCAATGATGGACAAGGCAATCCAGTAGGAGGAGAAGGGTCTCAAGAGTAGGGAAAAGAGTCAGAAACACCCCCACTCCCACTATTAGGAGTCCCACAAAAACACCAAGCTAACAACCACAATATATATGCAGAGGGTGTGGTGCAGACCAATGCAGCCTCTGTGATGATTGCTTCAGTCTCTGTGATCCTATATGCTCTCTGCTTAGTTGATTCTGTGGGTATCCTTGACCCCTCTGGCTCCTACAATTCTTTCTTTCCCAGTGTTCTGTGGGAAGGGACTCGATGGAGATCACCAATTTGGGCTCTCTCTGTGCCCAGTGTTTGGATTTGAGTCTCTGCATCTGCACCAATCAGCTTCCAGGAGAAGTCTCTCTTATGATGATTGGGCTAGGCACTGATCTATGAAAAGCCACTTTCTCTAACTGACTAATATAAAATAAAATTTATCATTTTATTAGCATAACTACATCAGAGTATTCTGTGTGAGGACACTAGCCAAGTAAAATACTCTTGTTATAATGCTCAGGTGCTATTTTAGCGGTTGCAAAATGGCAGTGATTGATGTTTAGCAAATTATGTGATTTGATTGTTTTTTATAAAAGTTATTGACTTTTGGAAAGAGTGCTTCAGAAACATTCAAATGAGTATAAGTGTTCTTCACAACTATATATGAAATTTATTTAAAATATTCTGCTAGAAACCATACTTAGCTAGTATTTCTATAGGAATTTATTCTAACTTATTTTATAGGAATGTACTTATTTATTTAGGAAAGTCTATGGCCTGCCAGGGTATGGAGGTAACAGTATTTCATCATTTACAATGATCTTTTCACTAAATATTCTGTGAAATGCAAAATAAAGATAAATGCACTTTTTTAATGGAGGAAAGGTTTATTTTACCTCATATTTCAGGGAAATACAAACAGTGATAACAGAGAAAGCATTGGGGCAGGAATGGGAGACATCTCATCACCTTACACCCGAAATAAAAAACAAAAAGAGAACAGGACATGGGGCCAATCTATACACCCCAAGGCCTACCTGGCATTCACTATTTCATAAAACAAGGTACCTTTATAAGTAAAAATAAATGTAAATAGAAATAAATAAGTTACTTCATGTTTAAGCCCTGAATTGGGATAAATGAGATATCACATTCATTTATTCCTCACAAATTTATTGAATGAGTGAATATTTAAAACTATGAACAAGAAAACAAAATATGAGTTGTTTTCTCCTCATTTTCACATCCTTTATAACTGTATTTCTTATTAAATTAATATTGATCATATAGTCATAATAACATCTGTCTTGCACAAATTAGAATTCACACAAAATGGTTGATTTAGTCTTCTAAATAGTGAGATTTATAGCATTTTTACTTTCATAAAATCAACAGAAAGAAGGTAAATGTAAAATAAAGGTAAATAGAAAGCCATGAATTCCCTGCAGCCTGGTTTCCTGCAGAAGACTAGTATACGACTTACCTGTCAACATTATAATGGAAGGGGAAAAGCTCACAAGACCCAACCTTTCTCTGAAAGACTATTGACAGTTAATGGTGGCTAGGAGGAGGAAAATCATATTCTTTTTTTTTTTTTTTTTTGGTTTTTCGAGACAGGGTTTCTCTGTGTAGCTTTGCGCCTTTCCTGGAACTCACTTGGTAGCCCAGGCTGGCCTCGAACTCACAGAGATCCGCCTGGCTCTGCCTCCCGAGTGCTGGGATTAAAGGCGTGCGCCACCACCGCCCAGCTGAAAATCATATTCTTTATTGGTATCCTCATTGATAAAATGCTAATACTCTAGCAAATAACCTCCCTAATATGTTCATGCAGGCAGAGCTAAGTAAATACAAAAAGTAATGATTTCAAAGTTATATAGTTAGTAAATGATAAACAGGGAACTCAAACCATGACTAGACTAAAGCTATACATTGTTAGTATTGTAAATTAATATTATACTCTAAATATCATATATATATATATTCACATATGTACATTCAAGCCAGATTTTTATTGAATACATTTCCTCTTAACATTGCAGGGTCCTTTATATAACTATAATATATTGTATTTCAGTTTCATAATTACTAAAAAGTATATATATATATATATATGTATATATATGGCAAATAGTAACTTGTCTAGTTAGGAAAATGAGATTTTTTTGTACTTATATACATAATCAAAAGAGTATTTTATGTGTTCCTTCAAACCATATGTGAATATATATATTGTTTTAGCAAATACATAATTGTTTGCCACATATTACATATATCGTAGAGATGAGTCTATGATACTTTATGAATGACTGGAGATTTATTTTCTAACATTTCTTTGGTTACTCACTTGTCGTGAGTTATCACCTGAGATAACTAGGTATTTCAAATAGTAAGAGTATGGCTACTGAGTTACCACTTACAGAATTGAATAGAGCTTGGTTGGATATAGATGAAACAATATTGGCCTTGAGTCCATGATTACTGGAATTTAAATGATGAGTATATAGAAACTTATTGGACTATGTGGTCTCCTTTTCTGTATATTTACAAGTTTAAATCTAAAATAAGAAAGAGAAACAGTTCTTTACATCATACAGTTTATGAAAAATCAAAATGTAACATCTTTAGACCCTAAATACATCATTATAAAATATTAAGCAACAGATATTTATTTTTATACTGAGTAAAAGAGGACTTTAATTTACTTTTCTAGGAACAAGCAGTTTGTAAGTATAGGTTATAATATTGGGAAAATGATGGTAGCAACAGCATGAGGCAGAAGCATTTAAAGATGAGTGTTAGTGATCTAGATTTTTTTTTTTTTAAATTTAGTTCAGGATACCAGGCCATGCAATGTTGGGGCCCACAGTTGGGTGGGCTTTTCTAACTCAGTTTACCTACTCTAGAAACTCCCTCACATACATGGGTCAAATTTAAAAGCATTATTAACCAACACATATATGATGAGCAAATTGAAGATAAGCATAACATACTTGTTTTAGTCACAATAATCGTGGATTCATTCCCAAATTTTCTAAATTTGCAGTACCACTTAAGCTATTTCAAATAAGACAGATGTTAATGGAATGACCATGTAATATGCTACAGAACAAGACAGGTGGAGATTTTGATCATGATGATAAAGAAGAAATTAGTAACAGTAATAAAAGTAATAGTAGTGGGAGATGTCGTTGTTCATCACAGTATGAACCGAACTGATGGTGATGTAACCTGTGTTATTTTGGGTTATATTGTCCTTGGTGTTCAGTTCATATTTGGTCATTCTTTTAGCTCATCTTAACAACAAACTTTCTGAGGTGTAGATGCCACCATGATGAGCAGCGTTAGGACCAGAAAGGTTGAGCTGCAACTAAGTGTAAGCTCTGGAACTCAGTTTGATCATGATTGATATTGTTTCTGGTTTCCATGCTTGTCTAAGTAAGTGTCCAGTTCTAATACAATGGACAGTACTTTAAGTCTTGATTTTTTCATCTATATTGTGTGAGACTGCATATATCATAGAAGATTATTTTCATAATTATTTAGCTTGCAGTGACTAAAATATACATGTTTTATACATGGAGGGTGTGCAATAAATTATATTGGTTCATTACCAGATTGTGTTAAATATACATATAAACTACATAGATATATATGTCAGATTGTTAAACAGTAAAATCCCAAGTAGAGTAAAAATAATTAATACTAATTAATCTATTACAATGTGCCTTGATTAATTAACTTAATACTCATAATATTTCTTTAAATTTGGTACTATTTCTATCCTATTGTGTGCCTAATAAAACTAAAGCAAGCTACCTTGAATAATTCTCAAAATGATATGTATTCATATCTCTGTATCTGGTTGTGTGTATGTCTACCTGTATATCCTTCCAACCATATATCCAGTTTTTCTCTCTCTCCTTCCTTTCCTCCCTTCTTCCTTCCTTTTGTCTTTGCCCTCTTGCTCTCTCCATCCTCTCTCCCTACACTTTTGCTCTTTCCCTCCTTCCACATGACACTTCACATCTATATTTTTAATATTATGAACATATTTTTGAAGTATGATGTTAAAAAAGAATACTACAATTTTCTTTTAATTAAAGGCCATACTGAGAATAAATGGCATCTGAGAGATTGATGCACACATGGAAATAATTTTCTAAGCAGTAGAAATGTAAACTATAATATGGGAGTAGCATGGCAGCCTTGTTAACACATCACTCATCGACATTATTTCATTTGTTTCTTCCTATACTTTCCCCACTTGTCATGTAATATTTCATATGCCTAATAAAATAAATGTATTATATGAATAAATATTCTTATATCTTATTCTTAAAACTTTATACGTTACTGAAATTTCTAACTCTATGAGAGTAATAAAACTTTAATATTAGAGTTAAATTACAATCACATCATTAGATCTTTTCAAATTGTGATTTTTCAAGAAGTTGTAAAATAGTATCTTTTCTCATGGACATGCTTTCTTATTTATTCTTTTATATATTTATATAAAATGTAAATACAGTCACACGGAGATGATCAATTATAAGAGTAAAAAATGGTCTTTTTGTATTTTTTTTGTAATTTTTAGCATTTGGAAATCACTGTGTTTTTTTTTACAAATTGAGAATATGTAGTTTTGGTGAATGTATTCTTTCCATTTAACACAAGCATGTTTTAACAGTTCTCAAAATGCAACAGGGGAGGATGCCTTCAGAGCAATTCCCTACTGCATTTAGCATGCTATGCTGAAATTAAAATATTTCCCCCCACTGACTCATTGGAAACTTTTTTTAAAATATATTTACAAATGTCACTAAATGTGTTTTTAGTTAGAGGTACAAGGTATATTATAGTAAAAAGCCCAATGAATATGGTAAAACTACTTCCTATTTTTGTATTTATGTGCTTTGTCTGTATAATACATTACCCATTTTGCAAATTCTGTTGTTACTACCAATAATAGGTAGGCCCAGGTGCAGCAATATCCTAATAGTATATGTTTTAAAAACTATTTTATTAACTCTTTGAAAATGTCAAACAATGTATTTTGATTATATTAATCCCCACTTTACTGTTATTTCAGGCAATGAGGATTTTGCTTATCACTTATTATTATAAATGTTTAAAAGAAGATACATTTCAAAATGTGCACATTGTTTTTGAAAGGCCAACATGTCCTTGCCTAATTGAATATATAATTTAACATAATGGAAGTTAAATTACTTCTTTAGCCATGATGATTTTATTTATTATCCTCTTTCCCATTTTTCATTAACTAAAATATGCTTGTGAATATACTCCTTTTTATTTAAAAAAATTTAAATTCATTTTACATATCAACCATAGATTCCCCTCTCATCCCTCCTCCCACTTTGCCAGCTCCCCCCCCCCCAGTTCCTCCCGTGGAAATGGACCAGGCCCTCTGGATAAGTGAGACAGTTGATGGACTTGAACTCTTTGGGAGGCCCCTGGGCAGTGGGACCGGGACCTATCCTTGGTGCATGAGCTGGCTTTTTGGAACCTAGGGCCTATGCTGAGACCCTTTGCTCAGCCTTGGTGCAGGCAGGAGGGGACTGGACCTGCCTCAACTGAATCTACCAGACTGGGCTGACTCCACAGGGGAGACCTTGCCTTGGAGGAGGTGGGAATGGGGGGTGGATTGGGAGGGAAGTCTGGGAGTGGGAGGAGGGAGGACGGGGAAATCTGTGGCTGACATGTAAAATTAAATGAATCATAAAATAAAAATATTTATAATGAAAAAAATCCATAAAATTTGAATTGACACGTGTTCAGCTTTAAAAGTGATGGGTTTGAGAAAATTTTGTGGCAACAGTACTATAGTTCAGGGAAACCTGTGGTAGCGTCTTCTATAATTGTGTCACGTAGATTTTGACTTAGGATTTCTGCATTTCCAGAGAATAGTGTGCTAGATATTCATAAAATAAATCAAAAGAATTTTTTGCATAAAATTTGTGGGAGATGGTAGGCATGTCTTCATAGTTAGATAACTATCACTAAGGACATTTGCTTAGGCTTCATAGTCACATGCGAATTTCAAGGATTGGGTTACACTGGATGTCTAAGTAGTAAGGGATCACAGTTATTATCTAGTAGACACAGCATACAAGAATTTCCTTAAGCTTTTAACTATCTAGAGATACTCTGACAGCCTACAACATGCAATTAGTCAACAATATTTGAACCACATCAGTTTAATGGGCAGGATCAATTCTTTGCCTAAAAAGTGGGCCTAGTTTGATTCTTAGTACTTATTTCTTGAGAGTGGTCTGACTTGGAGAAATGCATTAGCAGGACAATATTTAAAAATATGTGGTTTGATCAAAGATTGCTATAAGAATTTAAGGAAGTGCATTACCATAAAACTGCATCTATTTAGGAAAAGATTAAGATTGGGGGAATAAATTCAGCTGTGGCATTAATCATATCCAATAAATCTATATTGAGATTATTCCATAATACTAGAGGGTTTTTTAGGTGGTAAGCAACCCCATGTTTGCAAAGTCTGAATGACACACAAATGTTTAAACTTAGTGAAGAAGCAATCAAAAAGATAATCTAAATAGTGTGATAAAGATTGTTATACTTTGAAGAAAATGCAAAGAGAATGGTGTTGAGTGAAGGGTGATTTGGAGAATGTCAGGTAAATGGTTTGCTTTAAATGCTGATTTAAGCCTCAGCAGGAATCTAGATCCCATGTCCAGTACATTCACAGATGATAGTGGTTGTGTTACTTGAACTGATGAACATGATAATTATTGTTCATATCAGATATATTGATAGGCAGTTATATGCACTGTGTCATTCCAAGAAGTATGTGCCTAATTTTGGATTTAATGTGTCAATGAGGATCCTGAGTAGCAAAAATTCAATAACATTCCCAAGGTTCCAGGGAAGAACAAAAGAGAAAATTCAGACATTTATCTGTCTATATTCAAAGACTACATTACAAAGAAAGATGTTACTTTGACAATATCATGGAATGAATAAGATTTCTTGTATTATAATACCTGCACTAATAAAGAAAACACAATATCCATTGCATTGTATTGGCCATCATTTTCCTTCATATTCTGAACTTTTCTATATACAGTATAGAAGTCAATTACCCAAGGGAACTCAGGAAGTGCAAATAACAGGAGCAAATTTTAAAGCTTTTTTTTTTAAGTCTTGGACTTAGTTTGAGCATAGAAGACAAGGCAGATGATGTAGGTGGAACAATTTTCTATGTAATATTTTGAGACTGTCCAACAATAGAAGAACCAGCAAATTCCCTGTTTGGGAATGTCCCTGTTTGGACAGCTAGCTCTAACACAATTTGCTGAGTGTCTCCTTACAGCAATTATTTCCTTCTGTAGATCTTTTCCATTTTATATACACTCAGGGCTCTAAGAAGGTATTCATCTGCAATGAGAAGCCTGATGACATGCTTTGGGGATACTGCCTCCATTTGCAGTAGCCTGTGACATTATTCTGTAGCTCCCATATTTGTTTCTACTCTCCATGACTCGTATAAACTTCTCTTTGTTTTTATGCATATGAATGGTGGTGGCATATAACAAGCATGTGGAAGTCAGAGGACAATTTTGTGGAGTCTATTCTCTTCCTCTGCCTTCCGATGGTTTCTGGGGATTGAACTTGGGTTGCCTGATAGCAATGAAAAAGCATTTTCCACCTAAGCCATTTGCCAGGCCCCAGTACTTCTCATTTTTAACAGCAAAAGAAATAACCTGCAAAATGTATTAGATGAAAGATAAATGAATCAAGGAATTATTATACACATTAAGTGTGCTTTTTATCTTCATCTCTCTATTCTCCATTATTACCATTTTTCCATCATCAAAGGAAACCTAAAGTCTCATCACTGCCCATGAAGCAGACAAAATTGCGATCATTTTAAATTGAAATTTGCACTTTCTGCACATGTGTTTGTTAATTATGTGGAAAACTATTTAAGACTTGTTTGAAGGTGAGAGGGAAGGAAAGAGGAAGGGAGGAAGGGAGGGAGAAAGAGAATGAGAGTGAGAGTGCAAACTTGAATGAGATGAATGTGTGTGTGTGTGTGTGTGTGTGTGTGTGTGTGTGTGTGAGTGTGCGCGTGCGCGCATGCGTGCATTTGGCTCCTTACTAAACTGAATTCTGGATTTTAAAATTCTAAACAATACTGAATAAAAGTGTCTTTAAAATAGGAAATAAATGCCTCAGGAAGCACAGAGATGAAAGGAGAGTAACAATTGCAGTTTTAAGTTTTTGCACACTAATTGCTTTAACTAACAGCACACTGAGGTCATCAGAAGAGGGAATTAACAATATTCAATTTTAAATGTTAAATGTAACTGCACAGCATGTATAGGGATTAATGGTGATGAGAACTATACTCCTGTGTTCCTTTCCTGAGAAGATTATCTAAGCTGTTTGAGGATAAATTTCTCAAGAATATGAGTATTATTGTTTTACAGTAGATGTTATTTCTGAATTTCATGTTGTAAATAAACAATGTAACTCGGAAAGAGATATGTCTAATATAATTTAATGACAGAACACACGTCAAAATAAACTTTGAAAAGTGGTTTCTTAGTGACTTTTGATGACCGAATTTTTTAAGATGACTTTAATGTTGAAACTTTAATTTTATTTCAGTGTTGAAGATTTTCATATGTTGCCACTTAAATACTTTGTTATCAATTTATTTCCAAAGGATGATCTTGTAAAAAGAAACCTAGGAAAGCAAATGTGGCTGGACCATTTAAAGCTCAATAATTATAATTTGTCATATTTAAGTTTTTCAACTTAGGAACAACTCAGTTCAATTTTGTGAAATTGAAAGGTTTTCTAAAAATCTTATGATTTTATATTACTTTATATCTCACATGTGGTGAAGTAAAGTCATGTCTTGATATCTGCAAACTTACTCATGACCTAAGATCAATGACTGTCTCTTACAAGTTTATATAGGTAGTGCATAAACAGAAGATACAAATGAGTGTAGAATAAGTCATTTGAATGTATTTTTCACTTGTATGCAGAAAATTTCTTCACACTTTCGTAAGCCTTGTGAAGAAAATAGACTTCCCAAAACTTGTTAAAACATCAATTATTTTTTTATATTTGTGGTATGAAAGAAATACTCATTCCAATTAGAAATCAACCAGACTTCATTCCCCCCCCCCTTTCTCTTATTTTTCTCTCTGTTAAAATGCGGGTCAGATTTGTACTGGGTTTTTAAGTGTTTTAGTTTTTTTTTTTTTGGTTTTTCAAGACAAAGTTTCTCTGGATCTCGCTCTGTAGACCAGGCTGGCCTCGAACTCACAAAAATCTGCCTGGCTCTACCTCCCAAGTGATGGGATTAAAGGCATGTGCCACCACCGCCCCGCCCGTGTTTTAGTTTTTATGGTGAGATACTCATAGAATTATGAGTAGTAAAGCAGTACAGAGAATTCTTGAGTTCATACTGCCTAGTTCTCTTAAGTAGTATTGTCTGAAATAACTAAGGATATTGACCCCTCACCTGCCATTATTGTCAAATGACAAAGTAAACTGCAGATCTTACTTTGCTTTCACTGGTTTTTATGTGTGACCTTTCATTGTAGGCCTTTACTATTTTCTCATGGTGTTTAATCCCATGAACAGTTTCATATAATCAATATCACTATCAAGATGGAGAGCTGTCACTAAACAGTAACATAAATGACTATTTTTATAAAATAATCATGAACATTTCAAAGACCTTTTGTGTGTTGCACAGCAAATAAATTGAAGATATTAAAATTTCTAATGCTATCTATCTGTGTTGTAATGCTGGCTTTCTTTTCTAACCCCAATAATTATGCTTATTTGAAATCAAAGAATGCAAGAACATAAAACTCCCTCATTCTGTAAACATTTTGACTTAATTGCAATATATGGTGTCTTTCACTTGTTTCCTTGTAATGATTCCAATGTGGACAGAGTAGTGGCAGTAGCCTAGGTTAACAAAGAGGCTGTGAGTCCTTTTTGTCTAGTATGGAATATTTTGCCTTTGCAGTTTAATTTTCTCTTTTAGAAAATGGGACAGAATGAGAATTAATTGTAGTATTAAATTTTCTAGTATATATGCTTTAATACAGAGCAGACAGCAATTCAGGAGCTATATTATCTTTTATAGTTCCCCAAAAAAAATTCCTTTTAGGATCCTCAATCAGTCATTTAGTAAGTGATAGGACATGTGGACATCTTTTTCAATGGACTAATAACAATACAGTTCAGCAAATTATAGATAATGCATTTATTCCCTTGCAGTGAAATTCAGTCTAGTACCTATTAACTCACATGCCAGAGACACTTGGCTTAGATTCAGTGGAGGAAATAACAGAACCGCAATTTCCCTTAATGTCTTCAAGCATTCAGGAGCTAAATTTCAAGATTGGAAATATCAGGTTTGCCATGCAGTAATTGAAATCCTTTGGCGAAAGTGAATTGTTCTGCCCAGTTCTTAGCACACACCCTCTGTGCACTTTTTATCCAATAGATATTTTCTATTCTTCAAGGATCTTGAAATATTGTTGATGAGACAAAGGACAGACATAAGTTATAACAGTTAATCTCTACAGTGTAATAGATATTAAGATGATTTCAAGAAGGAATAGGGATAAATGCGCAAACATAGTCAAAATTCAAGCATATACTCTCCTACTTGATTTTGAGCCCTAATTTTCTGTTACCATTATAAGAAATCCTGAAGCTAGCCTTAGTGGTGCACACCTGTAATCACAGAATTCAAGGGGCTGAGACAAGAGGATCTATGTGAGTTGAGGCCAGTCTGGTCTATTTAGTGAGTTCCAGGACAGTCAGGGCTATATAAAGAAATCCTGTCTTGAAAAAAATGTCACCTAAGAAATTCATGTGAATATTTGTGTTTTGTAGTTTAGCAAACAAAGATAAATGTAAAGTGAATTGTGTAGTTTTGAGGCACTTATTAATTTAGTTGAAACAGAATCACTTTCTTGCAAATTCTGAGATTAAGTTGGTTTGAGACTGAGGGAAAAGAGTTGAGATGACTACAGTCTAAATGGTACATTAGTCTATCAAAAGACTATTAACATGCAGCTATAGATATTTTGGACAAACACAAATCTGCCAAACCAGAATATGTGCTGATAGCTCTCAGTGAATCATAACTGGTGATCATTACTAGTCATAAAATAAAAATAACTGAGAGTGTAGATTATGGTAGACAATCATATATAGTAATCACAGCAGTGGTGACAGGCTAACTATATAGAAAACATCATTGGGGGGGGGGTCTTGAGGTTTTCCAAGCAGTGGGAATTGTGCAGATTGATGGCTTGGCTGAATGTCCCACAACAGACAGTTCTAAGGTGTAACTGTTTCTTTAAGAAACTCAAAACGGCCTATAAATCAATGTCCAACTTGGCCTTTTCAGTCACTGAGCATCACAGTAGGATGCCATGTCTAGTGGGCAGGTTAGCATTTTCTCTGTGGATATATTGTTTCACTACTTCAACTCATAGCTTTCTTTCATTGTTTTCTTTTCACATCCTCTAACTCTATATTCTATACTTTAGAATGAGAACTTTAGAGGTCTTGAAGGGATTTCTTTAACTTTGTAATTTAAGCATTCTCCACATTCTTCTTGTTGTTTGTTTGTCTTAGTTAATGGGCATCAAATATTTTCTTTGCTGGCATTGAAATTTCCAGTGCAGGTGGGAAGAATTAGTGAGGGAAGCAATTCCTAGAACTTATCTTTATTCCAAATTTTTGTGGTGTAACTTAGCATTCTAAATGACTTTAATATACTTAAGAGGTCACAATAAGCCATGTTAAATAACTTTGTTGTCTATGATAATGATGCTATATATAATAGAATATTATTTTCTAAATGGCCAAAGAAATAGGGAAAGCTTGGCATTGTCTATCAGGGAATTACATATTGTATATTAGAGAATGGCTAATTTTAAAAAATCAGTTTGTCTTTCACAAAATGCTGACCCTGAGTTTTGAAGAATCAGTCAATACCAGGCTGTGCCATGTTAAAATTCCACCTTTCATGCTTGTTCTTCCAAGCTTCCTCAGTCTTTGCTGTTTGCTCACATTTCCTTTTAATTTACATTAATTTCCTTCTTGTATATTTGTTTCTTAAACTCAACTGCCAAGAGTTGAGGGTTCTGTGTAAAGAAATGGATGGCCTAATGAAAGTAACCTAAGAAGGAAGGAAACAGTCTAGAAAGTAAATAAGGCCAACAGAGATTATTTCCTATTAATGCATTCAGGTTTTTTATTTATTTATTTATTTATTTTGCCCATTGAATATCATGCTTGGAAATACGGCTGAAATACTACTATGGGACAGAACTAGAGAGCATAGTTTTGTAGTAGCATTCTTCTAACTACAGGAAACCAGATGTTTAAAAGGCATATGTAGGGGGCTGGAGGTATGGCTCAGTGATTATTAGCAGATGCTGCTCTTCCTGAGGAAATACACCATGCATAATTTCTAGTTATTCCCAACTCTGGCAAATTAAATATCAGAAATTACCAGAATTCACAAATAAATTATATAGTGTCCTTTGTATTTAATACTTGAGAAGTGAGAAATTTCTTAGTGGTTTACAGAATATTTCTAGCACCATGAATTCTAAACACTTTTAGTATGCTAATTCCAATTGATGTCTAATTAGAGTATGTTGTCCACAAAATAATGAATAAATTTTATATTAATGTTTGTTTTTATCAATCTTGATTTGTGCAGTTTATGTGTATTGTCATTACTGCAAATGAAATATTAATATTAAATAAGGTATATGTTGTAGTTGAAATTGAAAGTTAAATATTTGAATTAAACTAAAATATTTAATAGTATTTGATTTTGTATGAAGCACCTTTAAATAGCTAATGAAGCAAGCATGTAAATAAAAATTAGCAAGTTATTAGAATGTCACTTATTCTCCCAAAGCATGAATTTTTCAGATACGTTTTATTACTGTGTTAAGAAAGGAACTATTTCCGTATATTTGCATGTAGATCACTTTTAGTCTTAGAGAATTTTCCATAAACATCTTTTATATTCCTGCAATAACTGATAGAGCTAGTAGACTATAATTTGAAGAGCTATATAAGAACATACCCATAGCTTATGTGATCTAAATACATTTTAGTTTGCAACTGTAGATATAAATTAGGCAATTACAGAATCCTTACAAGTTTTCAAATTTATAGTTTGGGCAGATTTTAGCAGGAATGAAAATGAAATGTGTAGTTTTAAACTTATGGAAGACACTTCTTCCATTCTCATACAATTCTGTGATCACTAAAGTAAAAGTGTCAATTAAAATTAAGACTCCTGACTCAGTAATATATTTCCCCACATAAACCAATAAAATCAAATATTATTGTGCTTGCTTATGATTGTATAAACAAGTTCCACTAATCATTAACATACATCATCATCTCTGATGTTCCCTTTTGATTTCACACCAACCCATTTTTCTATGCGTCCTATTTCCCGAAATTCTTCCCCCAAAGTAAACTACTTTCTCATGCATTTTTCTCTTTTTGTTAAACTCAAGCAAGGAAAGTACACACCTCCTCCTGCTTAGTACTAAAATAAAAAAAGACCTTGGAAATAAGGTAATACTGGAAAGAAAAAGGCAAATTGATAATTCATTCAGAATTCAAAATAGTATCACAGTAAAGTAATTTATTTTAGGCTTTTTGAAATACAAAAATGTCCTTTTAGTATGATCTTCTTTCTTCCATTTCTTTGCTTATATTCCTGCCTCTTTTTCTTGTCTCCAGGGGAATAAATCTGACTGGTTTATTACTGTGCTCCATGGTGTCTTATGTATCCTTTGTCTACCTTGTCTGAATTTGTTGTCATCTGTATGCTCAATTTTCAATATTGTAAAGCTATTGACTGGTAGGACAACATTAGTTGATCTAACATCAGGTTAGTTACCACAAATATTGAGCTCCAACTATGTGTCAGGCAGTATGCCATTAGTGAGCAAAACAAAACACACACATTATGGACTCTTTTGTGTTGTAGAGAGTAACCTGTAGTCACAACATATAAGAATATTTCATAGAAATCTAAATTGTGATAAGTGTGCAAAAGAAGAAGAGCAAAGTAAGAGCTTAAACTGGGGTACATTCTAAGATTTACATACAGGTACTGTGGTATTACTCACTGCGACAGAATTTCGAGTGAAGATTTGAATGAGGGGAAAAAAGAATGAATCTTGTTCTTATCTCAAGAGCACTCATTTTGACCTGAGGTAACTTTAAACATAGAATACTCAAGGCATCCCTGTAGCTGCTTTCCTGAGCAATTAATCTGCACTCTGTCTAGAGTACATAGAGTGAGAGAGTTGTCCATGATGTTGATGGGTTGATAAAGGAACTGGAAAGCCAGTGCTCTTAACCGCTGAGCCATCTCAAGTGCTAGAGAGGCCCACAGAAATCCACAAAGATACCCCCACAACAGACTGCTGGCAATGGTCGAGAGACAGTCCGAACTGACCTACTCTGGTGATGGGATGGCCAAACACCCTAATTGTCGTGCTAGAAACCTCATCCAACTACTGAGGGATCTGGATGCAGAGATCCATGACTAGGCCCCAGGTGGATCTCTGGGAGTCCAATTAGCGAGAATGAGGAGGGTTTATATGAGCTAGAATTGTTGAGACCAAGGTCGGATAAAGCACAGAGACAAATAGCCAAACAAACGGAAACACATGAAATATGAACCAATGGCTGAGGGGTCACCAACTGGATCAGGCCCTCTGAGTTGGTGAGACAGTTGATTGGCCTGATCTGTTTGGGAGGCATCCAGGCAGTGGCACCGGGTCCTGTGCTCATTGCATGAGTCAGCTGTGTGAAACCTGGGGCCTATGCAGGGTCCCTTGGCTCGGCCTGGGAGGAGGGGACTGGACCTACCTGGACTGAGTCCACCAGGTTGATCTCAGTCTGTGGGGAAGGCTTTGCCCTGGAGGAGATTGGAATGGGGGGCGGGCTGGGGGGAAGGTGAGGGGGGCGGGAGGGGGGAGAACAAGGGAATCTGTGGCTGATATGTAAAACTGAATTGTATTGCAAAATAAAAATTTAAAAAAAAAAAGGAACTGGAAAGACATTGCAATAATGTCCTCTTGTCCTCTTTCTAACTGAGTAAAACAGGAGCTAATGGAGAGTGCTTTTTTTCCAGAGCTGGGGACCGAACCCAGGGCCTTGCACTTGCTAGGCAAGTGCTCTACCACTGAGCTAAACCCCCAACCCTATAATGGAGACATAGGTCTTATAAAGATTGCTAGTGGGATAGAGATACCTGCAGCAAGGGGTCAAGTTTCCTGGCAATTATGGTAATCCAAAAAATATGATAGTAGTCTAGCTCAGAGTTTTAAGAAGGAATCTTGTTCTTTATGCATCTAAATGTAGAACTAGCAAGAATCCCATCATGGACTGAATAAAAGATTTGGGAGATAAAAAAACCGTGAATGAGCCCATGGTTTCTACCTCTTTTCATTGAAAGGGACAAAATTAACCTCAAGTGAGATGGTGAAGACTGTAAGTAAAATAGGCATTTTTATTTGGCAGGGAGCATATTACACTTGGAGATCTATTAGATTGCAGTGGTGATACTGAGCAGGCAAGTAAATCTATAACTTGAGAGTTCAGAGAAAATATGTTCAAGTTATACATTTAGATTTAGAAGTTGTTGGCATAAGATAACATTTAGCGTCATGAAAATAATCACATGAAAAAGAATAATCTCACAAAAGGAAGGGTATAACTATAAAATAGAAGACTTCTAAAATGTTTAAATTAAAGAGTGGTTTCAAACAGAAATGGAGGGAGAAAAGGAGTGACCAGTGAGACAGAGGGGGAAATGTGTAGGTATCTTCATATCTGATGTTCTCTCTATAAATCATACATCTTGTGGACTCATCTCACCTTTTACTGCTTTTCAAATTACTACAATCCTGAATTTTTAAACTAAATGATAAAATGATAAGTCAATAGCTTTTACACATAGCATGTTAAATACCTCCAAAGAGTACTATATGAACTTGCATAATTAAGTTCTAGAATATAAGAAAAGAGGGAATCCCTAGGGAGAGGAACAGACAGGATGTGGCCTGAGTTAACCTCAATGCTAAAATTCCCAGTGTAAATTCATTTATTCTAGGACTTGGATGTTGAATTATTACCAAGATTCCTTAGTAGGGAAAAATGTAGTGGGCATTTGTATCTACAAGACCACATTAAATTCCTCCAACAATAAAATGTAGTTAGCATAGTATCTTGAAAAGAACCCTAATTGAGAGTCTGGAAACCTAAATTCTACCGAAGATTCTACTGCTGACTGATTGCATTAACTTCAAATCTATCATTAACCTCCTTGTGCCTCATTATCTTCATTTCACCAAATAAGAAAAATGAAATATTCCTCCTTCCCTACCTCACTTGGATGCTGTGAATGTAAATGTGTGAGAAGTGCTTGAGATGCATAAAATTTGATGGAGTGTTTTATTCATGAATTCAAGGCATCTGAAGTAATTTGACCACGATGGAAAGTTGCTTCCTTGCACATTTTTTTTCAGAGTGATTTCTGTAATGGACCTACCCATTTATGCAGCCTCTTACTAATCCCAACTGGAAAACAAACACGAGTTTATCTTACAATAAGCATTCCATCTATTTTACTTCACATATCCTTTTGTAATGTTCATTGTTTACCTACTTGTTCATTGTGTATTGAGAATCTGTACAGAAAGCTTTAAATCTTCAATACAGTGAGAGGGACTTCCATCTGTGCATTCCTCTGGCATATAAAATATGCTTTTGTAACTATAAACTTCATTGCTCTCTCAAATCCTTAGAATTATAAGGCATGTGTACTATTTTCACTGTAAAATGAAGAAACAGAGACACAGTATTTCCTGTCTCATCCAATTAATATAATAAAAGTCAGGTTCTAGAGCTAAAGAAGTCTTTTAAATTGTAGGGTAGAACATCCTAAAGCATATTGTGATCTTTAATTAATATTATTATTGGAATTATGAATATTTACATAAAATGTATTGTAAAACATCTAGAGAACAGCCAACTTACTGATGTTCTTGATATTATTAACTTTTAAACATTTTTTTATTGATTAGGATAGGCCTTACCTGACTAAGTAACCATTTTAGTAGTACATGCTACCTTTTCTGTTTCTCAATGTGATAATCAGATGAAAATATTCTATATGAAGCTGGTATATGACTGTGAGCTTCCACTTTACCCATCTATCTTCAGTTTCTTTATTCTTAAAGTCAAAAAGGAAATAATACCTGTTGATATTGGAACTTGTTTTTCTATAAAAACCATCTTAAATGATTTTTTTTATTTTGCAATACAATTCAGTTCTACATATCAGCCACGAATTCCCTTGTTCTCCCCCCTCCCGCCCCCCTCACCTTCCCCCCAGCCCGCCCCCCATTCCCACCTCCTCCAGGGCAAAGCCTCAACCTCGGACTGAGATCAACCTGGTAGATTCAGTCCAGGTAGGTCCAGTCTCCTCCTCCCAGGCCGAGCCAAGCAACCTTGCATAGGCCCCAGGTTTCAAACAGCCAACTCATGCAATGAGCACAGGACCCGGTCCCACTGCCTGGATGCCTCCCAAACAGATCAAGCCAATCAACTGTCTCACCCATTCAGAGGGCCTGATCCAGTTGGGGACCCCTCAGCCATTGGTTCATAGTTCATGTGTTTCCATTAGTTTGGCTATTTGTCCCTGTGCTTTATCCAACCTTGGTCTCAACAATTCTCACTGATATAAACCCCCCTCTTTCTCGCTAATTGGACTCCCAGAGCTCCACCCGGGGCCTAGCCATGGATCTCTGCATCCAGATCCCTCAGTCATTGGATGGGGTTTCTAGCACGACAATTAGGGTGTTTGGCCATCCCATCACCAGAGTAGGTCAGTTCGGGCTGTCTCTTGACCATTGCCAGCAGTCTATTGTGGGGATATCTTTGTGGATTTCTGTGGCCTCTCTAGCACTTTGCTTCTTCCTATTCTCATGTGGTCTTCATTTACCATGGTCTTGTATTCCTTGTTCTCCCTCCCTGTTGTTGATCCAGCTGGGATCTCCCGCTCTCCCAAGCTCTCTTTCCCTCGACCCTTGCCCTTCATTACCCTCACTCATATCCAAGCTGTTCATGTAGATCTCTTCCATTTCTCCATCATTGGGCGATCCCCGTGTCTTTCTTGGGATCCTGTTTTCCAGGTAGCCTCCCTGGTGATGTGAGTAGCAGTCCAGTCATTCTTGTTTTACATCCAGTATCCTCCTATGAGTGAGTACATACCGTGTTTGTCTTTCTGAGTCTGGGTTACCTCACTCAGGATGATTTTTTTCTAGATCTATCCATTTTCCTGCAAACCTCATGATGTCATTGTTTTTCTCTGCTGAGTAGTATTCCATTGTGTATATGTACCACATTTTATTTATCCATTCTTCAGTTGAAGGGCATCTAGGTTGTTTCCATGTTCTGGCTATTACAAACAATGCTGATATGAACATAGCTGAAGAAGTGCTCTTGTGGTATGGTTGAGCATTCCTTGGGTATATGCCCAAGAGTAGTGTAGCTGGATCTTGGGGGAGATGGATTCCCAATTTTCTAAGAAAGCGCCATATTGATTTCCAAAGTGGTTGAACAAGCTTGCATTCCCACCAGCAGGGGAGGAGAGTTCCCCTAGCTCCACATCCTCTCCAGCATAGGGTGTCTTCAGTGTTTTTGATCTTAGCCATTCTGACAGGCATAAGGTGGTATCTCAGAGTTGTTTTGATTTGCATTTCCCTGATGATTAGGGATGTTGAGTAGTAATAAAAACAGCTTGGTACTGGTATAAAAACCGACATGTGGACCAATGGAATCAAATTGAAGACCCTAACATTAATCCGCACACCTATGAACATATAATTTTTGACAAAGAAGCCAAAAGTGCACAATGGAAAAAAAATAAAGCATCTTCAACAAATGGTGCTGGCATAACTTGATATCAACATGTAGAAGGCTGCAAATAGATCCATATCTATCACCGTGTACAAAACTTAAGTCCAAGTGGATCAAGGACCTCAACATAAATCCAGCTACTCTGAACCTGCTAGAAGAGAAAGTAGGAAGTAGTCTTGAACGCATTGGCATAGGAGATCACTTCCTAAATAGAACACCAGTAGCACAGACACTGAGAGAAACAATCAATCAATGGGACCTCTTGAAACTGAGAAGCTTTTGTAGAGCAAAGAATATGGTCAACAAGGCAAAGAGACAGCCTACAGAATGGGAAAAGATCTTCACCAACCCCACATCTGACAGAGGACTGATATCCAGAATATATAAGGAACTCAAGAAATTAGACATCAAAATGCCCAACAGTCCAATTAAGAAATGGGCTATAGAACTAAACAGAGAATTCTCAACAGAGGAAACTCAAATGGCTGAAAGACATTTAAGGCATTGCTCAACATCCCTAATCATCAGGGAAATGCAAATCAAAACAACTCTGAGATATTGGAACTTTTAATGATTATTTAATCTCCTGAACAAGATTGAATATCTATATTGGATATGCCAGATTTTATTTTAGATGTTAACTTTGGTCAGGAATAGAGCAAATGTTTTTTGACCAACTGATCTTACATTATCATGAAAGAGTAATAGAGATTATGCAGATTATGATTATTGATAATGTTTATACAAAGTCTAAAAGTGGACAATGTGGTAGAGTGTAACTGTTATGCAAAGTGGAAAATAAGGTCAGATAGAAAAGGGAAACAGTGGAATTGAACTGACTTTAGAGAAGAATCCTTTTTTAATAAATATTTTTATTTTATAATTAATTTAATTTTACATATCAGCCACGGATTCCCCTGTCCTCCCTCCTTTTACCCCCCAGACTTCCCCCCCAGTTAACTCCCCCATTACCACCTCCTCCAAGGCAAGGTTTCCCCTGGGGAGTCTGCCTAGCCTGGTAGATTCAGTTGAAGCAGGTCCAGTCCCCTCCTCCCTGCACCAAGGCTGAGCAAAGTGTCTCAGCATAGGCCCATAGGTTCCAAAAAGCCAGCTAGCGCACCAAAAACAGGTCCCAGTCCCACTGCCTGGTAGCCTCCTAAACAGTTCAAGCTCATCAACTGTCTCACTTATCCAGAGGGTCTGGTCCAGTTCTTTGGGGGCTCCTCAGCTATTGGTTCACAGTCATGTGTTTCCACTAGCTTGGCTATTTGTCCCTGTGCTTTTTCCAATCATGGTCTCAATATATCTTGCTCATATACGCTCTCCTCTCTCTTGCTGACTGGACTCATGGAGCTCCACCTGGGGTTTGGCCGTGGATCTCTGCATCTGCTTCCACCAGTCACTGGATGAGAGTTCTATCATGACAGTTAGGAGGATCACCAGAGTAGGTCAGCTCAGGCACTCTCTCAACCATTGCCATTAGTCTATAGTGGAGGTATCTTTGTGGATTTCTGGGGACCTCTCTAGCACTCTGCTTCTTCCAATTTCTGTGGGGTCTTCATTTATCATGGTATCTCTTTCCTTATTCTCCTGCTCTGTTCCTGATCCAGCTGGGACCTCCTGATCCCCTAAGCTCACTTTCCCCCGACCTTTGCCCTCCATTACCTCCTCACCCCCAGTTTGTTCATGTAGATCTCATCCATTTCTCTGTCACTAGGTGATCCCTGTGTCTTTCTTAGGGTCCTCTTTACTAGGTAGCCTCCCTGGAGTTGTGAGTTGCAGTCTGGTTATCCTTTGCTTTATGTCTAGTATCAATTTATGAGTGAGTACATACCATGTTTGTCTTTCTGAGTCTGGGTTACCTCACTCAGGATGATTTTTTCTAGTTCCATCCATTTGCCTGCAAACCTCATGATGTCATTGTTTTTCTCTGCTGAGTAGTACTCCATTGTGTATATGTACCACATTTTATTTATCCATCCTTCAGTGGGATATATGAAGGGCATCTAGGTTGTTTCCAGGTTCTGGCTATTACAAATAATGCTGCTATGAACATAGTTGAGCATGTGTCCTTGTGGTATGATTGAGCATTCCTTGGGTATATGCCCAAGAGTGGTATAGCTGGCAGTTGAGGGAGGTTGATTCCCAATTTTCTAAGAAAGCATCATATTGATTTCCAAAGTGGCTGTACAAGCTTGCGTTCCCACCAACAGTGTAGGAGTGTTCCCCTTGCTCCACATCCTCTCCAACATGTGTTCATTGTTTTTTTTTTTATCTTAGCTGTTCTGACGGGTATAAGATGGTATCTCAGAGTCGTTTTGATTTGCATTTCCCTGATGATTAAAGATCTTGAGCAATTCCTTAAATGTCTTTCAACCATTTGAGCTTCTTCTGCTGAGAACTCTCAGTTTAGCTCTATTGCTTACCCAAACTTATGGGACGCTATGAAAGCAGTGCTAAGAGGAAAATTCATAGCACTAAATGCCCACATAAAGAAGTTGGAGAAATCTCACACTAGTGACTTAACAGCACACCTGAAAGCTCTAGAACAAGAAGAAGCAAAGTCACCCAGGAGGAATAGACGCCAGGAAATAATCAAATTGAGAGCTGAAATCAATAAAATAGAAACAAAGAGAACAATACAGAGAATCAGTGAAACAAAGAGTTGGTTCTTTGAGAAAATCAATAAGATAGACAAGAACTTATCCAAACTAACCAAAAGGCAGAGAGAGAACATCCAAATAAGCAAAATCAGAAATGAAAATGGAGACATATCAACTAACAATGAGGAAATCCAGAGAATCATCAGGTGATACTTCAAAAATCTGTACTCCACAAAACTGGAAAAACTAAAAGAAATGGATAATTTTCTGGATAGGTACCACATACCGAAGTTAAATCAAGACCAGATACACTATTTAAATAGACCAATAATCCCTAAGGAAATTGAAACAGTCATTAAAAGTCTCCCAACCAAAAAAAGCCCAAGACCAGATGTTTTCAATGCAGAATTCTACCAGATCTTCAAAGAAGAGATAATACCAATACTCTTTAAATTGTTCCACACAATAGAAACAGAAGGAACGTTAACAAACTCCTTCTATGATGCTACAATTAGAAAAGAATCTTGAATGAAAGGAAACAGTCGCTGGGCAGTGGTGGCACAGATCTTTAATCCCAGCACTCAGGAGGCAGAGGCAGGTGGCTCTCTGTGAGTTCAAGGCCAGCCTGGGCTACAAAGTGAGTTCAGGGAAAGACACAAAGCTACACAGAGAAACCCTGTCTTGAAAAACCAAAAAAAAAAAAAAGAAAGAAAGAAAAGAAACAGATAAAGAACATCCCAGATAAAAAGAAAAAAGTGGAATCCTAGTCCTCTTGCTGTATTTGACTAAAGTTATGAATGAAATATGCTATTGGAAAGGTTGATTGACAATAGACAAGGTGAAAAATCTTCTGGTTAGGGTTGGATTCCAGGACATGGTGAATCATCTATATTACTTTTTATAAACATGCATTAATTATACATATTACCTTAGTGCATGTCGTGTGTACTCATCAAATCCAAACATTTAGCATTTAATTCTTTTCTGTATATATTATTTGGACTATTTCTTTGTAAATTTTTACTAAAAATATATAAACTCATTGTGAAAAATATCAACTTCCTGTGGTATGGCATTCCAAAACATTCTCTATTTAACCATATTTTAGTAGTCACTATACAACCTCTGTGTATCCCTACCTCTTTCTCTGTAATAATCATTATTCTATACAAACAATGACTGTTTTCACTTCCAAATATGAGTGGGAACAAATGGTTAGATGGGTCTGACTTATTTTTATTAAGGTGTCCTCCACTTCAATCAGTTATAGTTCCAATGACACAATTCATTATTTTGTGGCTAAATAGAATAACACTGTTTGTATACAGCACATTTTCTTTATCCTCCCAACCATTCATAGACATCTGTAGTCATTCTATATTTACTAGTGCTTGAAAAACCATGAATCTGTAGGCATCCCTGCTACAGCTGGGTTTGATTTCCCAGAAATGTGGCAATTCAATCATGTAGTATATCTCTTACTGTTTTTCATTATTTTATTAAAATATACATTCCCACTAACCATGTATTAGACATGGTTTCTTTCTGGGTATTATTAAGAACAATTTCATAGTAATCTTTCTCACTACAATGAAATTATATATCATTTTAGGTTTTTAGAGAAGGTCCTGTTTAAAGATTTTCACATTTCTTTATTTGTGTTATGATTTGGGAGTCCATTAAATATTCTGGATATTAACCTTCAGTCAGATAAATAGCTACAAACAATTTATGTCACTTTGTAGTTGTTTCCTCGCTAATTTAACTGTGTTTTTTTGCTACACTGAAGCCTTTTAGTTTTATATAATCCTTTTATATCTTTTTTATTTTATAATTTAATTTAATTTTACATATCAGCCACGGATTCCCTTGTCCTTTCCCCTCCTGCCCCCCCTCACTCCCCCCCCCCCCAGCCCACCCCCCATTCCCTTCTCCTCCAGGGCAAAGATTCCCCTGGAGATTGAGTTCAACCTGGTAGATTCAGTCCAGGCAGGT
Organism: Peromyscus eremicus; assembly: GCF_949786415.1. NCBI lineage: Eukaryota > Metazoa > Chordata > Mammalia > Rodentia > Cricetidae > Peromyscus > Peromyscus eremicus. The sequence continues at coordinate 40,654,044 of NC_081439.1, forward strand.
CCAGTCCCCTCCTCCCAGGCTGAGCTAAGTGTCCCTGCATAAGCCCCAGGTTCCAAACAGCCAGCTCATGCACTGAGGACAAGTCCCAGTCCCACTGCCTGGATGCCTCCCAAACAGTTCAAGCTAATCAACAGTCTCACTTATCCAGAGAGTGTAGCTAGAGTTTTCTTGCCTGGCCCACGGTCAGGGCAAATCTCTCTCACATGCCAGTCCCACAGCCTCAGATCCAACCAAGTAAACACAGAGACTTTTATTGGTTACAAACTGTATGGCCGTGGCAGGCTTCTTGCTAACTGTTCTTACAGCTTAAATTAATCCATTTCTATTAGTCTGTACCTTGCCACATGGCTCGTGGCTTACTGGCATCTTCACATGCTGTTTCTCATCGTGGCGGCTGGCAGTGTCTCTCACTCAGCCTTCCACTTCCCAGCTTTATTCTCCTCCTTGTCCCACCTACACTTCCTGCCCAGCCAATGGCCAATCAGTGTTTTATTTATTGACTAATTAGCAACACATTTGCCATACAGAACATCCCACAGCAAGAGAGAAAGCCCAAACTGACCTACTTTGGTGATAAGATGACCAAACACCCTAATTGTCGTGCTAGAAATCTCATCCAATGACTGAGGGAACCAGATGCAGAAATCCACAGCCAGGCCCCAGGTGGATCTCTGGGAGTCCAATTAGTGAGAATGAGGAGGGTTTATATAAGCGAGAATTGTTGAGACCAAGGTTGGAAAAAGCACAGGGACAAATAGCCAAACGAATGGAAACACATGAACTATGAACCAATAGCTGAGGAGCCCCCAACTGGATCAGATCCTTTTATATCTTAACTATTTTTGTGTCTAGTGATATTGAGATTACATCCAAGCAAATCATTGTGTGTAGGAATGTCTTGCAATGTTTCCTATATGTTTTCTTTTAGTATTTTCAGACTTTCTAGTCTTATTTTAAGTCTTAGGTATATTTTGAGTAGGTTTTGTTTTTGTTTTATTTCATTAGATATGAGTCAGATTTTATTCTTTTGAATAAAAATATTTGATTTTTTAAATATAAGTATTTTTAAATATAAAGTTTAATTTTAAATTAAATTATTTTTCAAGCAGGGCGTGGATAATACATGATTTGTTGAAATGTATTTGCTCCATAGGAGCTTGTATTGGGATTTATTTGTATAAGTAAATTTTAATATATAATTATACATATTTGTAATATATGTATATTTAAAGTATACATGCATATTATATATTATACTTAATGGCCATCCAAAAATAAGAAAATGAATTTTATCTATTGATGGTAATTCTAACATTGATGATAGTGATGATCAGTTTGACTATATTTCCCAAACTTTTTTTGTTTGTTTGTTTGTTTGTTTTTCGAGACAGGGTTTCTCTGTGTAGCTTTGCGCCTCTCCTAGAACTCACTCTGTAGCCCAGGCTGGCCTCGAACTCACAGAGATCCGCCTGGCTCTGCCTCCCAAGTGCTGGGATTAAAGGCGTGCGCCACCACCGCCCGGCGTATTTCCCAAACTTTTAAACACCTATATTTGACCCATAAATCCCAAAGTATATGTAGCAGATACCATAATCTTCCCTCACTCTGTTTCCACTTTGTGTGGAGTTTTGAGTGATAAGGCAAATTGCCCAGGAATCTGTGTAAGCCTTCTGTCTCATCACCTTCTTGTTAGAGTTTTCTAGTAATATTATGTTGGTAAAGACTTTCCTGACATAGATGTCACTGTGACCTCAAAGAAAAGAGCAAAGCTAAAACGTAACAAGAATAAGCCCAATTGTTCTAAAATCTGAAGTTTTCTGGGACTATTTTATTTAAAAATAAGAATGAAATGCTAGAAGAAAGGCTACTTTTTTTGGACAATCTATCCAACCTTTAAAAGTAAGAGTATTGTGTTATATATAACAACTATTTGTAACTGTTCCTACTTTCTAATACCTATCCCTGAAAATATTTCAGACTCCTGGACCACAAAATCAGAAGCCAAGGAAATAAGTATCATTTCCAAATGTAGATACATATGATTTCAGTGCATCCTTAGATTCTGTAAGACAGCTGACTGAAACTGATGAGGTTTCATATAGTAAGTTTATATGACTGTGTCATTGGTTACTATGAACTTCTTTCTGCTACATAGTTATACTACCCTTTCAATAAAGAAGGGGATTGTATTATAAAGACAATTATACTCATGAAACATTTGGAAAGCATCACTGAGATTCTCATGTCATTCAGGCCATGCCATAACAGGTATCAACTGTGGGCAACTACCTTTTGGTTTTATGATTTTGTAACAAAATAGTTTATGAGATGGCTTTTTATGTTTTACTGAAAGCCTACATGGTATTTCCTTTTATAGCAACCCAACAAAACAGTGCTGGATAAAATAACTTAAGACTCATCATTGTGTCTTTTATTTGCTGTGTCACCAGTTCCACTGCAAAACAGTCTAGGCTACATTTATAGCTGATATATTAATTTTAAAGTTAAAATATATACTAATTTTAGTATATAATGTAAAAGGGGTCTGTACTTGCAGATCCCTGCAATAATTTATAACCTCTGTTGGTGTGTAACTTTTCTGTAAGTTGGTAGGTTTGGGGGATGTTAGATGATATTAACTGTTAGAGTGATTGAAATAGATAGTTTATTAAGATTTTGTTTTATTTTTTCCCTCTAGACTTTGTACTTGAGCCTTTCTCATGAAGACATTTTAAATTATTCTCAGTGTCTGGTGTCTTGCTAATTGGCAAGTCCTGAGACTTTATATAAAGAGGAACTATAAAGGCTATAAGATGGATGAGTTTAAACCTTGAGTTCCAATTGCAGTTTTGTCTATCTCCAACATATTTTCTTTAAAATGATGAATGTGAACATTGAAGGGTGATAAATACCACCCATAGGCTTTGGAGCCTAAATGTTGAATTTGAAACTCAGAGTTTAAAGGATTTATAAAAATTTCTCTAAAACTAATGTTCAAGCAATTTGGATTTTACAGGCAGCTTAGAAGTTTGAATGATGTAATTATTTTGAAAGTGTAACCATAAAAATCTATGTTCAGAGAATTGGTACTTTGCATTTATCAGAGGAAAGTAAATGTCAATTGATTAACTGTTTGGAATATAGTTTTTAAAACTTATATTTCAACACGTTAGTGTTTAATTCATGATTTTGTGCCACAGGTTACATCCAGAAAAGAAAAAAATATTTTAAATATGAGCCATGCAAAGGAGAATATACATATGAATGCCATTTTACTTTTTTCTTTAGACTATCTCTAGGGCATTTAGAAGATCTCTTTCAAAGGAAATATTACACTAATTTTGGTTGTTGGGTTTCCGAGACAGGGTTTCTCTGTGTAGTTTTGGTTCTAGTCCTGGATCTCGCTCTGTAGGCCAGGCTGGCCTCGAATTCACAGAGATCTGCCTGGCTCTGCCTCCAGAGTGCTGGGATTAAAGGTGTGTGCCACCACCACCTGGCCTTACACTAATTTTGTAAACAAACTTATTTTTCTTTTTAAATTTTGGTTTTTTGTTGAGTGGGATCCAACTGGCTATAGTAGGCAAACATTATCACAAATTTTGACAGTTGTTTCCTCTCACAATTCTTGTACAATTTTTGTTTTCCAGTGAAAATCATAAGTACTGAAAGGGATATCTGTGTAGGAAGTTGAAAGCAAATTGCCAACTAGTTACTATACAGGAGACTTGCCTATTTTCCATATGTTTTGAATCGTATGGTAGTAGTTATAGCTAAAAGAAAAAATGGGTAGTCTTTGTTTTCATTTAAGAGATGGATAATACAAATAACTAGTGTTAGGGCAATGCAATTGTAAACACATGTCTTTTCATTTATGGCCCAATCAGCTTCTTACTGTGATAGCATATAATTGAAGGTTCAAATTTGTCTGTTCGTGGAACATACTGAAGAGGAAGCAAAATTAGTTTCAAAACTACCTTGGATATGAATGGTCTAGTCTTTCGAGAATTTTAACAAAGCTATGCATTTTCTTATATTTGGTAGTTAAAGATAATATGTTTATCAGAGTAATGTTGAGATGATATATGTTGTAAACAAAAACACAGCTGGATAAGGTGTGGAAATGGCTTTTTTATTCGGTCTGAGCTCTCTTCTGACTTGTGAAGAGGTGTCCTGGAAGCTTCAAAGGAAGACTGAGGGATGAGGAGCAAGCTGGCTCAATACAACCAGAGAAGTAAAGTAGAAATGCTGGCCAGTGCAAATGTAATTAAGTTGTATCTGCTAGCTGGCAGTTATCAAAGTTAACATTCCATCTTCCCATGTGGACCAGGAGACAGAGGCCCTATCTTTCTTGGTGGCTATATTCCACAGGGATGACTCTCAGGTCCTGGAGAAAGATATTTCTGAGTTTGAAAGAGGTGCATGTTTATAATTTGAAGCCATTTTAATGACAGAGCTGCAAGTCTCTTTCAGTCTAAGAAAGGCAATTCAGGCTAACTTCAGGTGTGTGTCATCTAGGATACAGATTCAATTTTCCTGGCAGAGTTGACCTTTCCCAGGAAGACAGTTTCGCATGGACAGGCTAACTTCATCCTAAGGACAAGGTCTGTAAGCTTCTAGAAATCATCCTACAGTTTGTTCATCACTGTGCAAGGGTTTGTAAGGAGCTGTCATGTGCCAAGATGTCTGCATTTCTCAAGGTCACAAGGCTTGCATTTCTTAAAATGTTACAGAGAATTTGCTGATAGTGCTCATTTTTATTCATTATAATTGAATACAGTCTATGAATGCTATACACAAGAAGAAAGTAAATTATAAAGTAAATATTTATATACTGATCAAAGAATGGATGTGTTTTTGAATATTAGAAGTCTCACCTAAAAGAAGTTCAAATGGCATATCAAAAATAATTTTTAAATGGCATATACAAAAACCAAACCAAATCAAACAACCAAACAAAAACAACAACCATACTATCTTGTCCAAGAACTAAACTTCTGGGTTTAGAATATATTTTAATATCCTAGAATGCTATTAAATGGTTATTTAAAAACTCTGAATTTGGCTTATATTCTCAAAATCAAGAAGAGTTAATAGAAATTTCTAACTTATACACTGCTAGAAAGGCCAGCATTTCTGTGCTTTTGGACACTAATCATATCAATCTATGCCTCTTCCCTTATTATGGGAGTTTCTTAATTGTGCATACACATCAAGTGAACCATTAAACTTTAAGTCCCAGATTTTTAACATATGGTTAAGTTTGCATATTTAAAAGCACGAAAACACCAGAAACTCTTGCTTTAATATCTTGTTGCTAGAGGATAATTTGCAACTGTCAAGCATCCAGAATTTCTAACATTGTTCTAAAGATGGAAGTGTGGGTGTCTGAGCCTTGAAAATAGCTATTTATGTCTATCAAGCAAAGATTGATGGCTAAAAGTGCTATCTCTGTCAAGTGTACCAAATCAACTTTGCCTTGCAATGTCTTAGACCATTTTACCTTTTCAACTTAGATTGGTAATGTCATTTTCTCTGGCACCACTGTCTAGCACTTTTGCAAAGCACAGAAAATGGCATGCATAATTGCTGGTTTATAAAACACATGTACAATATTCTCTGCAGCTTCTGTTACGGTCAGGAGGGTCAGCTTTATATAACATCCTCTGGCACTAACTCAAGAAGAACTTTACTCTTTTTTTCACCATGACTGTGAGCTTGCAACTTGGTTGAAAGACATTCACATAGGGGACTGATTTAGTTGGGTTTCCATTCCTATGATAAAACACTGACCAAAAACCACTAGGAGAGGAGAAGTTTTATTTGACTTACATGTCCCTATCACAGTATGACACTGAGGATAGCCAGGGAAAGAACACAAGCAGAGCAACAACCTGAAGGCAGGAACTAAATCAGACACCATGGAGGAACACTGCTTACTGGCTTTCTGTCTGGTTTACTCAGCCTGATTTCTTAAATATTCCAGAACCTGTCCACGGGTGGTACTGCCCACAGCATTACAGACATATTCATGTCAATCATTAATCGATAAAACATGCCGACATACTTATCTGCACGCCAAGACAAAGTTCTACAATTGTGGTTCTTTCCCCCAGATTATGATAGCTTGTGTCAAGTTGACAGAAAACCAATTTGTACAGTCACAAAAAAATAATAAAACGAGTTTTCAGACTTGAATGTGAATCACACTCACCAGGAAATTAAGGCAGTTATCCTCAAGTTTCTGAATCCCTAGGCCTGGATGGGGTCTAAAAATATACATACTTTACTACAGCATAAGTTAATGTGATGCAACTAATAAATGGAATATAATTAAATACATGATTATGTTGTTAGAAAATACACTCAGAAAACTTGTTCTTCCCCAGATCTACTTTTTAGATCTAACATAGTCAAGCTAACCAAGTCAGAAGCCTAGATTTTTCTCTGAATCTTCCTCATTGCCCTTCACTTATTCCCTCAAAAATGTGACCTGGATCTACTACTCTGTCCTTTCCATTATCTTTGTAGTTACCTTTATATCCATTACTAGTCTAGTAGACATGACCATTCCTTCTCATTAAGATTATCAAAATCAATCCATGATATGCCTCTGCCCCTCCCCACTAAACAGTTCTAGCTGCAGAGTATACAGAAGCCCTGAAAATAAATCTATCATTGTTCTACTGCCTTTATGACACTGGCTTACTCAGATTGCTCCAAGTTTGATACACACATAAAGTACCAACTGAGGAATTATTTTCCCCATTCACTGGATAGTTCTTTTCCACCTAATAGCAGCCATTTCAGAACTGTCTGTCATGTTCTATGCTATTTGTACAAGTAAATTCTTGGTTTTAAACATGTATTATTTTGTAAGAAACTCTTATTTTCTTTTACAGAATCTGTAATCTGTTTACTCACAACATATCTTAAGAAACAAGCTTATCAAATAAGACATTTGAAGCAGTGAATAAAAGAGTAAGCACACATATTACCAAATAATTCTGCTTTTGTCTATTTTCATCCTTCAGATGATTTAGTCTCATCTTGATGTTTATTTGGGGAAAATTCATTGAGTTGACGGAAATAATTTATAAAATATTTTCTGCTATTTATTGAATAATGAGCTCTCTCTTTTTAGAACTTTGGATCCATATAAACTGAAAATTAGTTTTTTACCATAATTTATAGTCCTAAGTAATAGAGACTCCTTTGCATGTCAACTTTTCTGAGAATCTAAACCCTCTTGAGGGTAACTCCAACAGAAGTAATTGCAAACTTCTGAGCTGCAAAAACAGAAGTGGACACTGCTTTTCCATCAAACAAATTAGAAAAGTTTTCTGCAATTAAAAATTGCATGTCTTAAAAATCATGTGTTTTGGCAAATTAATCTTTCAAAGCTTTGCTTTCCTCTTATTTAAACTACAGATGCTGATAGTGCCAACTTCATAGGGTGTGTTGTCATGAATAATTAAGCTTAAGTCACAGTAAAGGTTTTGTACCATGCTTGTCATAATAGTCTATAAATTGTTGTGATTGGAATTGTGTTAAGTATTTCTAACATTTGGAAATCCATTAGCTGTGTACTAGGAGCTCAATGAACAGAAATCATGCATACTGTCTGTTTACATAATATTGCTTTGCACTCAAACTGGACTTTCAGTATCATATCACAAAACTTCAATGTCCTATTGATCAGATTTAGGTGAAGTCTAAAATGAAGAATTTAAATTGTGAAGTTAAACATATATCACAATTTACATAGCATATCATATTATTTCTACTATAAAGATTCAGGTATATAGTCTATTTCTTTTATAATTCCTTAATTATAGCAACATAGTGATTTTTACTATGTCCAATCCACGACAATCATCACTGTCAAAAAGCAAGCATGATTTCTTAGAGTTTTGTTTATCATAATTAAATTATTTCACATAAACAGCTATACATGATATAGCAGTAAATTTAGAATAGTTTGTAAATACAAATGTTATATATTTATTTGTGAAATAAAATTAACTTGGAAAACTTGGTTTGCTTAAGTATTCCTTTTTGAACTTTTCAGGTTTATTTGTATTTCTGCAGAGCACAATGCTCTTCTTGTTGGCATATGTAGACGTTTCCTTCTACAGAGAAGATTAGTTCTTCTCCATGCATAATTCCCAGATCAGTATCACCCTTGCAGTGTTAGATGAATTTAGGGGTCCTGCTGGTTAGTTTCTGTATCAGAAATTAGCAGACCATGGAGCCTAAAATATTTGAGGAAGCCACCAACACAATTCAGATTCAGGGTCAGGTTCAAAAACCAAAAGAATCAACAACCATCAGTCAATTAGATGGGCTTGCCCCATTAGCATCAATTGTAATCTTAAAATTACATATTGTCACAAGTAAATCCACCTGGTTTTGGTCCTCCTTTATTTATGGATATTTTGTGAGCATGCAGAAAACAGACACATAGTTTCTGTGAGACAATGGGAAATTGAATATATCCCTTGTGAAAGAAGCTCACTGTTATTAAAAAACCAAGTTTTCCTTCAATTACTCTAATTGTCAGATTTTAATATTGAGGTATTTTTTATCTTTATGTGTTACAGAATAAAGGAAGAATTTAGAGCTGGTTAAATTATGGGTAGGACATTGCTTAGTTAAAATATCTTATGTCCAGTGTGAGAAGGAAAGTTCTTATCAGTTGTGTATTTATATAACACACACACACACACACACACACACACACACACACACACACACACACATATATATATATATATAAAATTTATTTATATCATCATTGAAGTTTGCCTGAAAAGTTAGCCTTTGTAGCATGAATCTTATATTTTTGGTTGTGAGCCTAGCCTTTAAAGGCTGAGCCATCTCTCCAGCTCTGTAGCATGAATCTTAAAAGGTCTTATTAATAAAAACAAACCCAGAGTCAGGTCTTGTGGTGAACGCTGAAAGATCAGAGAAACAGAACAAGCCACAGCTAACCTCACCTCCCCAGTTCCTCAGCTGATCTCGTTCCTCAAATTGGAAGCCTCCAAGTTCTCAAGCAAAAGGATCTCAGCTGAATTGCTGCTTAAAGCTAAAAGCTTAAAAAGGCTCTAGTTCCTGGTCCTCACACCTTACATACCTTTCTGCTTCCTGGCATCACTCCCTGGGATTAAAGGCATGTGTTACCATGCCTGGCTGTTTCCAGCATGGCTTTGAACTCACAGAGATCCAAATAGATATCTGCCTGGCAAGTGTTTGGATTAAGGGCGTGTGCTACCACTGCCTGACTTTTGTGTTTACTTAAAATGCTTTTAATTTCCTTGATCTCCAGGCAAACTTTATTTATTAACATACAAATAAAATATCACCACATTTCGCTTTTTTTGTCTAATAAAAATACAAAAAATAAAAAAGTTATAAACAATATAAGAAAAACTATATACAATAACTATATACAATTTATATAAAAAATAAATACATCAACAAAGTCTAGTCCATTTGCATTTGACCAATTCAGAGAAAATATTCCATTATCTATTCTTTTTGGTGAGTTCAAAATGTACCTGATTCACCAGCCTTATTTTTATAGATAAGAGCAAAATGTCTTACATCAGAGGATACAATTTCCTACCAAAGTGCAATTTATATACTGAGAAGCATTTACAGAATTATAACAACAGTTACATTGTAGATACTATGATAGTGACCTGGAACTTACAAAAAGAGAGATTGATCTAAAGGAATTTCAGATTTGAGTAGTAAATGGTTAGCAGAAGATATAGATACTGAAGACAGTTTTAACAGAAACAAATAAATAACATAACAATGGCTATCACATATCAAAGGTCCATGGTATAAACACTATTCTGCCATATGCATTTTGCTTTTGTAATTCACAGTGCATAATATTGCCTCTTGATAGAAAAGAAATAATTGTTAAATGACTATTGAAATTATCTAAGGACTTTCCAAAGACATTATACATTATGTAAGATTATTGTGAACAATGTGTTAGAGGAATAGCAAAAGAGATAAAAAAAAAAGTGGCCTGGAGAAGTAAAGGAAAGCATTTCAAAAATATGAAAAGGAATACAAATTGGAAAGACTGAGAGAAAGCTTGGTGGTGCATTAGGATGTTCATATTCATCCTAAAGGAGTAGGACAGAGATAGTGAGTGCATGATGTATGTAAGTGAATAGGAAAGAGGATGGAAGGAAAGAATGGGGAGGAAGAATTAGGAAGAAGCCTAGGACATTAAATAACATATGTAGAAATTCAGATATAGTCTATGATCAGTGCAATCAACAGAACACTTTTCAGAATCAACTAGATGGCATGTTAAAGCTTTAGACCTCCCCTTTCTCCTAAGCCTATGTGGCAATGGATCAATACCTAGATGTTCTATATTCTGTTAAATGGCTGCCCCAAGACAACGTACAGATATACGAATTTATAAACCTATCTCTAGGCCTTTATTTCTCATATCAGATTCACTGGAAAGGTTTATTGATCTGGGCTACACCCAGTGAGTCTGAGTCATTCTAGAAAATTCATGTTTATCAAATTTTTTAGAAGATGTGGTCTATTGTCTTATACTCTTTGTCAAATGCAGCTATATAAACATTTGTTCTATCCACAACTGCAATGATATAAATGGTATTTATGTATACTATATTTGGATATAATATCCAATTATTTCATGCGATTTCATTGGGTCTGAATTTTAGAATACCTCTTTATACAGATTGGTCTATATATTTTAAAAAATTCATGCAGAAACAATAAAGCTAGTTAGGCAGTAGTTAAGCGTATGCAGACTTGCCAAGGAATCGGCCTCAAGACATGTCACAGAGATTATATGTAATACTAGAGCTTTCTTCTCTATTTGTAATGAAATCAACATCCCTTACTCTTTACTTCAAAGTTATCGGACTAAAATCAAATGAATTCAAGAAATCCTAAAACATGTTACTTGTTATATTTTCCCTTTAAACAAGTCACTACGGTCTTTGCAGTTTTGTCCTTTGCCTTTTGAACCTGCCTCTCACCAGTTATGCACTTCTTCACTTTTAATAGAATGAAAGAACTATGTTAGCATCTTTTTGAAAACTGTGCTTGAAAATAAAGGCTTACAGAACAAACATTATTTAGCAGATTTATCAAGTTTTTGACTGAGAGCCCTCTTGCCATCTCCCAATTTGCTGCTGGCAGGCCGCATGAAACAGAAAAAAAAAAAAAAAAAAAAAAAAAAAAAAAAAAAAAAAAAAAAAAAAAAAAAAAAACATGAAAATTGTGTAAACAGCAAGCAGCTTACATTTCAGGTAAGGGCCAGTGCCACCACCTTTAGGTGGAGACATCAGAAGCAGGAAGGATCTAACTAGTTGCAGGGAAAACACCCCACTGAGCTAAACCAAGATAAAGAACTGTTACAATACCAGATCAGCCCTTTAGCTTCTGTTCCCTAAGTGTGAATATATTATCTGTGCTGATTAAGAGTAAGTAGATAAAATGCCTCTTTGTGACTATATACTTTCCAGGCTTATTTATTATTTTCATATCTTGTGATATTATATCCAAATATAGTATACATAAATACCATTTACATCATTGCAGTTGTGGATAGAACAAATGTTTATATAGCTGCATTTGACAAAGAGAAGGGACTTCCAAACTGCATATTATTCTGTATAATTCATTAACTACTAAATAATATTCATATGCCCAGGCTTATTCCTTACCTAGTGTATTTGTAATGATGATCATAAATTCTGATATTACTATCACAAAGTGACTGAAATTGGATCCAGGTAGCCAGAATTTCAGAAATTTGGTTTGGCCTATAATTGTGAAAGGTGTATAAATCAGGGATGCAAGGGTTTGGTTGCTATTAAAGTACATTCCATGCCCATCAATCTTGTATGGGTTGTTAATCAGCCAGTGTGGCTCATTAACCACTTTGGAGTATCAGAATACAATTCCAAGTCACCCTGACAATTGCAGACATTGCCAACAGAATATGTATGAGTTTAGTTAGGTTAAATGGAAACAAGCAGCCTTAAGCCTTGACAACAAGTGAAATCAATAGTGGAAGAGGTCACAATACCTATAGCAAGTTCATTTAAAATAATTTCTCCTTTTCTCCCTGTGTTCACAAACATTTTGAAATTCATCTACTCTCTAGACATTTGTCCATCCTTCATATGTAGTGATTCAAAAGGCAATTTATTCACAGATAAATCCCCCTTATAATACAACCTCTATTTCCCATTGTTTCACTCTTTAGAAATTGAAAAAAATATTATTCTAAACAATAAGTTGTGATAAATAAGTAATGACCCAATCCTATCCTCAGCAGTCCTAGTAAGAGTAGGCTGAACTGGGTTTATGTTGAGGTCTTTGATCCACTTGGATTTGAGTTTTATGCATTGTGACAGATATGGATCTATTTACAATCTTCTATATGTTGACATCTACTTATGCCAGCACCATTTGTTGAAGATGCTTTCTTTTTTCCATTGTACAGTTTTGGCTTCCTTGTAAAAAATCAGGTGTTCATACATGTGCAGATTAATGTCAGGGTCTTCAGTTCTATTCAATTGGTCCACATGTCGGTTTTTATGCCAATACCAAGCTGTTTTTATTACTATAGCTCTATAGTAGAGCTTGAGGTCAAGAATGGTGATGCCTCCAGAGGTTGCTTTATCATACAGGCTTCTTTTAGCTATCCTGGGTTTTTTGTTTTTTCATATGAAGTTGAGTATTGTTGTTTCCTAGTCTGTGAAAAATTGTGTTGGGATTTTGATGAGGATTACATTGAATCTGTAGATTGCTTTTGGTAAGATTGCCCTCAAGACCCAGCTATACCACTCTTGGGCATATACCCAAGGAATGCTCAATCATACCACAAGGACACATGCTCAACTATGTTCATAGCAGCATTATTTGTAATAGCCAGAACCTGGAAACAACCTAGATGCTCCTCAACTGAGGAATGGATTAAGAAAATGTGGTACATATATGCAATGGAGTACTACCCAGCAGAGAAAAACAATGACATCATGAGATTTGCAGGAAAATGGATGGAACTAGAAAAAATCATCCTGAGTGAGGTAACCCAGACTCAGAAGGACAAACTTGGTATGTACTCTCTCATACGTGGATACTAGATGTAAAGCAAAGGATAACCAGACTGCAACCCACAACTCCAGGGAGGCTAGTTAGCAGGGAGGACCCTAGCAAGGACGCATGGATTGTCCAGTGAAGGAGAAATAGATGAGATCTACATGAGCAAACTGGGGGTGGGGAGGTAATGGAGGGCAAGGGATGGGGGATGAGAACATAGGGGAACAGAAGGTTTGAGCTGGAACAGGGACAGAGTGGGAGAGCAAGGAAAGAGATACCATGATAAATGAAGACATCATGGGAATAGGGAGAAACCAAGTGCTAGGGAAATTTTCAGGAATCCACAAGGATGACCCCATCTTAGACTGATGGCAATAGTCTATAGAGGTGTCAGATGAGAGAACAAGGGGATTATTCACACATGAGTACTTTGTTTACCCTAACAAATACTGAGGTATGAGACTTGACTTCTGAGAATCTACTCTGGTTCAGCTCGATTCTAGAACCATGATTAGTACAAAATTGTACTAGGAGGTCTTGCATTATTTACCTTGGACCATTCTATATATATATATAGAATGGTCCAAGGTAAATATATATATATCTTGTAAGTGGAGTGGCCTTAGCTTTCATTAATGTTTGGTAGCTGTCAATCCTAGAGAGCCAGTGAACTTGTTACTTCTGGCTGTAATCTCTCAGGATCTTGACACTGCAGAATGGTGGGTTTTCACTGTTGATCTTAATTTTAAAATTTTACACAAAGTTTGTTGTAGCTGAAGTTTTCCTGTGTCTTGCCTGGCCTGTGGTCAAACAAATCTCTCTCACCCACCAGTCCTGCAGCTGCTCAGACCCAAGTAAACACACAGAGGCTTATATTAATTAAAACTGTATGGCCTAATGGCTAAGAGCTCTTGCTAGCTAGATCTTACATCTTAAATTAACCCATTTCTATAAATCTATACCTTGTCACGTGGCTTGTGGCTTGCCAGTATCTTTACATCTTACTGTTGGAGGCTGGCAGCTTCTCCTGACTCAGCCTTCCTGTTCCCAGAACTCTCCTCTCTCTTTGTCCTGCCAATACTTCCTGCCTGGCTACTGGTCAATCAGCACTTTATTTACTAACCAATCAGAGCAACACATTCACAACATACAGAGTGATATCCACAGCAGCTTGCGAAAATTCATATTACAATACATGCTTTGACTTTCTAATGAGGTGACTGTGTGGTCAAACCTAAAAATTCACTTTGAGCACTGATGCGAGTCATAATGATGATCATCACCAAGAAACCCTATTTTGAGAACTAATCCACCAGGGATGCATCAACTGGCAAAAGTTCTCAGTCTTTCTTGGAACCACTATAGTTGTTAGAACTAGTTTTAGCAAGTGATTCCTAGTCCTTCCACACACTGGTACTCTGTTATTTTTAGGACTCTGAAGGAGAGGGAAAATCAGCTTGGAAGAGTTAATTCTGCTTTTTACACAATTGAAAACCAGAAACATTGTTGTTGGGGGAAACTACAGAATAGAGCTTTCCATGTTTAATAAAGTAAAATAGTTTTTACTATGTAAATTGTGTTCTGTACTAACTTCCCCTCAATTAATAAAATAACATATAGTTTGTCATTAGGAATAATGTTAATAGAAATTCTTGTAAGTAGAAGAGGCACAGGTTTACGAGTGTTAGAAAATTGGTATGCTAGGCTTAAAAGCACTATATATATATATATATATATATATATATATAAAAAACATTTATTAATTTTTTTCCTTTTACATACCAACCCCTGTTCCCCCTCCCTCCTCTTCTCCTACTCCTCCACCCCCATCTTACCCCATCCCTTGCTCATAGAGGGTAAGGCCTCCCTTGGGTAGTCAACATAGGCTGTCATACCATGGTGTTGACGGACATAACATCTCCCCTAAGCATCAAGGCTGAGTAAGGCATCATACCATAGTGGTCTAAAAATGACTATTTTATAATAATAAATCTTAGGATGAGTTTAAAACCAGGAAACAAAATGAATGCATTTATAGTCTTGTAAGTTACCTATATTCCAGGGCTCAGAGCCGTGTTAAAAGATACATCTCTGAGATGATTCTAAGAGGTACTAACTGCTAGGACATTAGTATTGATGCCTATATTTAAAGTTGGTCTTACATCAATTCTGAGATTCTAGTTTCTCAAAGAAATGAGAAACAAATAATTTGCAACTTCTTGTCCTAAGTCCATATGGAAGTTGTACTTTCATATCCATACCAAATTAATTAAATATCATCTATTTCCAAACACCTTTCTTAAGCACCAAGAAGGCAGGCTTCTTCTCCCCTGTGAGTGTGATATATAGCATGCATGAAGGATAGGCTACTAGACTAACATAAAATTCAGTGTTCTCTCAGAGTGTCACCAGGAATTCCCTGCTTGCTTTACATAGACACTACTTTCAATTGGAAGAGGTTAAACAATTAAGAGCATAGAAACATGAGAGCAATCATAGAAGATTTGTGAAGGGGCTCAGAAAATCATCCCTTATTTAGATAGTGTTTTGACAGTTTGCCATGTTTATAGAGACTTAGGAGCTGGGAGTCTTGTCCTTATAAGATGGGATACTTCTTGGTCATGAATTTTGTGGAACAATACTACTGGAGTAAGCAATATTCTTTCTTTGTGAGAAATGGCCTTCTTTCTCATCTGTCTTTTGATATTCTTATTCTTCATTTGAGTGGAACTTCTGTGAAGAGAATATCTTCATCCCCATTCTGATCCCCCTATTTTAGCACAAAAGTGAGTTCAAGTAAAGACAATTTATTTGGTCCAAATGTGGACCATTTCTCAACCTGGAAGCTCTTTTTCTTTTTACTTCATATTTTCTCTTTATTGAAAATAGATTCTTTCATCATATAATTTACCCTGATTATATTTCCATCCCTCTACTCTTCCCAGTTCCACAAAAGTCCTTTCACCTTCCTCCTTCCCATGCATTTTCTTTCTGTCTCTCATTAGAAAAGTGCAAGCTTCTAAGAGATAACAACCATGCATGAGAAAATAAAATCTAAAAGGACATAGCAAAAACTATCATATTGAAGTTGGGCAACCCTACAGAAGGAAGTCCCAAGAGCAGGCTCAATAGTCAAAGATTCACTGTTTCTCAGTCAGGACTTCTATAGAAATACTAAGATAATACCTATAATCTAACCACAGATGACCTGGTGCAGACCCGTGTAGGCTCTGTGCTTGCTACTTCTGTCTCTGTGAGTTCATATGAGTCTTGCTTAGTTGATTACGAGGGCCTTGCTCTTCTGGTGTCCTCTATCCCCTTGGTTCTTACAATGTTCCTGCCTTTCCATCCACAGGAAATATATATATATATATATATATATATATATATATATATATATATATATATATATATATATATATATATATTTCAGTAGTGTTTGCTTTTATCCTATATTTATCCTATTTCTCTGGGCTATCTAGTCTCTGGTGTTGGTTACCCCAAATCCTTGATATTGTGCCCTCACTGGGACTCGAATATCCTGGTTTTTCCTTGTGTTATGGAGATTCTGTAGCTTTGGATTTGTATTTCATCCCCTTGACATGTTCCAGCACTTCATAGATGAGTGCATATTGGGGTGGACTACTATGCAGTTTTTATTACTATAGTTCTGTAATACAACTTGAAGTCTGGAATGGTGAGACTTTCAGCAGTTCTTTTATTGTTCAGGAGTGTTTTAGCTATCCTGTGTTTAGATTTGCATATAAAATTGAGAATTGTACCACGGTCTGTGAAGAACTGTGTTGAAATTTTGAAGCAGATTGCATTGAATCAGTAGAATGATTTTGGTAGGATGGTCATTGTTACTGTATTAATCCTGCTAATCCATGAGCGTGGGAGATATTTCAGTCTTCTAATATCTTCTCCAATTTTTTTCATCAAAAACTTGACGATTTTATCATGCAAGTCTTTCACTTGTTTGGTTAGAGTTACACCAAGATATTTTTATGTTGTGTGTGGCTATTGTGAAGAGTGTTGTTTCCATGATTTCTTTCTCAGTCCATTTGTCATTTATATATACGAGAGCTACTGATTTTTTTTTTTTTTTTTTTTACTTAATCTTGTATCAGCTACTTTGCTGGAATTGCATATCAGCTTTAGGAGTTCCCTGATGGAAATTTTAGTGTCACTTATGTATACTATCATATCTTCTGCAAATAATGATAGTTCGGCCTCTTTCTTTCCAATTTATATCCCCTTGATCTCCTTGAGTTGTCTTACTGCTTTAGCTATGTAGAGACCTGACAGCCTTGTCTTATTCCTAATTGTAGTAAAATTGCTTTGAGTTTCTTTCCATTTAATTTGATGTTGGCTATAGGCTTGTTGTAAATTGCCTTAATTATGTTTAGGTATGTTCCTTGTATTCCTGATCTCTCCAGGTCTTTTTTTTTTTCTTTTTTTTTTCTTTTTAATTTTTATTTTGCAATACAATTCAGTTCTACATATCAGCCACAGATTCTCTTGTTCTCCCCCCTCCCGCCCCCCTCACCTTCCCCCCAGCCCGCCCCCCATTCCAATCTCCTCCAGGGCAAAGCCTTCCCCACAGACTGAGATCAACCTGGTGGACTCAGTCCAGGTAGGTCCAGTCCCCTCCTCCCATGCCGAGCCAAGGGACCCTGCATAGGCCCCAGGTTTCAAACAGCCAACTCATGCAATGAGCATAGGACCCGGTCCCACTGCCTGGATGCCTCCCAAACAGATCAGGCCAATCAACTGTCTCACCCACTCAGAGGGCCTGATCCAGTTGGTGACCCCTCAGCCATTGGTTCATATTTCATGTGTTTCCGTTTGTTTGGCTATTTGTCTCTGTGCTTTATCCGACCTTGGTCTCAACAATTCTCGCTCATATAAACCCTCCTCATTCTCGCTAATTGGACTCCCAGAGATCCACCTGGGGCCTAGTCATGTCATGGATCTCCAGGTCTTTTATCATGAAGGGATGTTGGACTTTGTCAAAGGCCTTTTATGCATCTAATGAGATGATCATGTGCTTTTTCTTTCCTTCAGTTTATTTTTATGGTGGATTACATTAACTGATTTGTGTATATTGATTCATCCCTGCACCTCCGGAATGAAACCTACTTGATCATGGTTGATAATCTTTTAGATGTATTTCTTGGATTCAGTTTGCAAGTATTTTATTAAGTATTTTTGCATCTATGTTCATGAGTGAAATTTGCCTAAATTATTTCTTTTTTGAGTCCTTATGAGGTTTTGGTATCAGAATTATTGTGGACTCATAAAATGAATCAGGCAATTTCCTTCTGATTCTGTTTATTTTCTGGAATCATTTGAGGACTATTAGCATTAATTCTTAAAATATGGAAGAATTCTGCACTAAAAGAATCTGACCCTGGGCTTTTTTTGATTGGGAGGTTTTTAATGACTATTTCTATTTCATTAGGAGTTGTAAGTCTATTTAAATTGTTTATCTGATCTTGATTTAACTTTGGTAAGTGGTATCTATCAAGAAAATTATCCATTTCTTTTTGATTTACCAACATGTTGGAATATAGGTTTGCAAAGTATGTCCTTATGATTTTCTGGATTTCCTTGGTGTCCTTTTTTTCAGATATAAACATGTTTTAATATATCAGTGTACTTAACAATTGAACAACCATGAGCTATATTATTATTCTATTTTACAGAAGAAGGTTAAATACATTTACAGAACATTCTGCAATTAAACATCAAAATGTAGAGTTTAAATAAGGATGTTTTCACCTTATATGAGCCAGAAGAAGGTTAAATACATTTACAGAGCATTCTGCAATTAAATATCAAAATGTAGAGCTTAAATAAGGATGTTTTCACCTTATATGAACATGTTTCTAATAATATTTCTGTTGTCCCAACCCATACCACTAGTCGATTATTATCTTAGTAGGAGGTTGATTTCCGTAATCATAGTGTCTTTTCTCCTTAAACTTTGGAAGTTCAAGGTCTGCCCTTACTTCTCCTTGGTCATAGAATATTATTTAACTAACTATAGGCTGTGTGAAAATGTAATTATACTCATGGTTTATCAGTCTTCAAATTATAGGCACAATGATGTAATTGATAACTCCATTTGATCCAGCTAGGAAATCTGTAAACACCTTAGTTCCATGGGGCTTAACTCTCTCCCCTCACTAGACTAAAGACCAAGCTACACAATTGTCTTGGTGTCTGTTCTTATGCTTCTCTTTTCAGTTCTGATTTCATTAATTTGGATATTCTCTTTATTTAGTTTGGATAAGGATTTGTCTATCTTGTTGATTTTCTTAAAGAACCAACTCTTGTTTCATTGATTCTTTGTATTGTTCTCTTTGTTTCCATTTTATTAGTTTCAGCTCCCAGTTTATTCCTTGTCTTCTAGTCTTATAGGGTATGCGTACTTCTTTTTATTCTAGAGCTTCCATGTGAGCTGTTAATTTGCTAGTATGAGTTCTTTCCAAATTTTTCACTTAACATAGGTGCTTAGTGCTATGAACTTTCCTGTTAGCACCACTGACATTGTGTCCCCTAAGTTTGAGTATGCTATGTTTTCATTTTCATTGAATTATAGACTGTCTTTCTTTATTTCTGTCATGACCCATTTTTCATTAAGGAGAGAATTGTTCAGTTTCCATAAGCTTGTAAACCTTTATGTTCTTCCCATTGTTTTTGATATTTAGTCTATGGCAGTCTGATAGGATGCAGGAAGTTGTTTCAATTTTCTTGTATCTTTAAGACTTGCTTTCTGTCCAAGTATATGATCAATTTTGGACAAAGTTCCATGAGGTGCAGAGAAGAAGGCATATTCTTTTGTGTTTGGGTGAAATGTTCTCTAAGTGTCTGTTAGATCCATTTGGTCTATAACACTTTTTGGTTCCAGCATTTCTCTGTTTAATTTTTGTCTGGATGGCCTGTCCACTGGTGAGATTGGAGTATTGAAGTCTCTCATTATCAGTGTGTGAGGGTCAATATGTGATTTAAACTGTAGTGTGTTTCCTTTACAAACTTGGGTGCTCTTCTGTTTGGGGCATAGATGTTAAGAATTGAAATGTCTTCTTGGTGATTTTTTTCCTTTGAGCACGTAGTGTCCTTCCCTATCTCTTTTGATGAGCTTTGGTTTGAAGTCTATTTTGATAGATATCAAAATGACTACATTAGTTTGCTTCTTAGGTCAATTTTCTTTGAATATCTTGTTCCATCTATTTACCCTGAAGTAATGTCTATCCTTGATGTTGAGGCCTGGTTCTTGGATGTAGAAGGATTGATCCTGTTTTTCCAGCCATTCTGTAAGTCTCTGTTTTGTTTTGTTTTTAATTGGGTGATTGAGAACATTTATTTTGAGAGATATCAATATCCAATGGTTTTTTATTCCTATTATTTTGTTGTTGTTTGTGGTGGTCTGTGTATGCTTCCCTTATTTTGAGTTGGTGGGTTTAAGATTGTTTTCTATGTTTCCATGGGTGT
This sequence comes from Peromyscus eremicus, assembly GCF_949786415.1. Taxonomy (NCBI): domain Eukaryota; kingdom Metazoa; phylum Chordata; class Mammalia; order Rodentia; family Cricetidae; genus Peromyscus; species Peromyscus eremicus. The sequence continues at coordinate 40,674,660 of NC_081439.1, forward strand.
AGTTAGCCTGCTTAGGTTGGAGTTTTCCTTCTAGCATCTCCCGTAGGGCTAGATTTTTAGACAGATATTACTTAAATTTGGCTTTATCATGGAATATCTTGTTTTCTCCAACTATGGTGATTGAAGTTTTTTTCTGGATATAGTATAGAAGTCTCGGCTTGCATTTTTGGTCTCTTAGAGTCTGCAGTACATCAGTCCAGGCCTTTCTGGCTTTTAGAGTCTCCATTGAGAATCCAGGTTAATTCTAATAGGTCTCCTTTTATATGTCACTTGGTCCTTTTCCCTTGCAGCATTTAATATTCTTTCCTTGTTCTGCATGTTCAGTGTTTTGATTATTACGTGGTTGGGGGACTTTCTTTTCTTGTCAAATCTATTTGGTGTTCTGTAAGTTTCTTGTACCTTTATAGCCCTCTCCTTGTTTAGATTAGGAAAATTTTCTTCTATGATTTTTTTAAAAATACTTTTTGGGGCTTTGAACTGGCATTTTTCTCCTCCCGTTATTCCTATTATCTTTAGGTTTAGTCTTTTCATGGTGTCCAAGATATCCAGATATTTTGTGTCAGGAATCTTCTTTAGATTTAACATTTTCTTTGGCAAATGCATCTATTTCTTCTATCATAGATTCAATGCTTGAGATTCTCTTATATCTCATTGTTTCTGGTAGTGAACATTGCTTTTGTAGTTCTTGTTCAAATTGCAAAATATTTCATTTCCAGAATTCTGTTTGTGTTTTCTTTATTGCTTTTATTATCATTTTCAGTTCTTGAACAGTTGTATTTATTTCCTTTTGTGTGTGTGTGTGTATGTGTGTGTGTGTGTGTGTGTGTGTGTGTGTGTGTGTGTGTGTTTGTGCGCACATACATGTGTTTCCCTGTATTTCATTAGGGGAATTATTCATTTCCTCTAATTGTTTGTATTTTCTTTGATTTCATTAGGGGATTTATTTCCTCCAATTTTTTTATGTTTTTTATGGGATTTTTTTCCATTTCCTCTTTAAGAATTGCTATCATCTTCATACAGTTAGTTTAAGGTATTATTCCTGAGCTTCATCTCTGTTGGAATATTCAGGGCTGTGGCAGGATAGCTGAGCTCTAGTAGATACATATTGCCTTGGCTCTTCTTGATAGTGTTGTTATGCTGATGTTTCAGCATCTGCATTTGTGAGGGATACAGGTCTAAGTCCTGATTTCTGGGTTTGTCTTTGTTGGATGAGTTGTTTTTCCTTCGTTTTTGTTTCCTCTCTGGATTTTCAGAGTGTAATGGCCCTGTGTTGCCTTTTTTCATGGCCTCTTTAGCTGGTGTCTTCACAGGGAATACCAATAGAGATGAGCTGGGGGAAGGAAAGTTGGGGAAGAAGGTCTTTGTGATCTGTTGGTCATGCAGTCAGAGAGAAAAGGGAGACCACAGTGGTTATCCTGCTACAGAGCTTGGCATGACAAGACACTGGGAGGATTTGATCTCAGGAGCAGCAAGAGAGGTATGGGTTTGCCTTCAGCATACTTGTTGCCCTAGGAGAAGCTGCCCTTGGGTTAGCAGGGTGTGTCTGCTGGGTTTTGGGGTTGTTATGAAGTGCCCACTTATGAGGAAGGAGGTAAGGAAGGGATAGACTGTTGATCCGTAGGTGATGTGTACAGGGGGAAGAAAAACTGGAGCTGTTGTGTTGTTTTAGTGCTGGGGATGAGACTGGGTATTGGATATGGAGGAAGAGTATTATTGGTATAAATATTAAGGCCCCTCCACGTAGTTAAAAGGAGATTTATTTAATGGCATAACTTACAAATTAAGGGATAGGTAGGTCGCGGGGTCTGGGGAAGGTGTATCACAGTCCAGCGGTGTTCTCTGGAGCTCTGCTTGATCCACCTCCAGGGTGGATCCAGGGTCCCGGAACCGAGCTCGCCCGCTTTTCCAGATCTCGGGTCCCCAGGCGCCTCCCTTGGCCCCGCCTTGTAAGCGTGACAGTTGCCGAAGTCTCAATGGGGGTTGAAAATTCCAGATCAAAGCTGGAATGGCTACCCACTACAGAAGAGAGAGAAGAAAAGGTCTGCAAGAGTTCTACCTGGTTTTCTGGCAGATATAAAAATCTGTAAGATTTTCATGGTAGTTTCTCCCAAAACATTACTAATATACTTGATATTGACAGTGTGATCAATGAAAGGAACAAAGGAGTGTGGTTTATTAACACGAGAAGATTTACTCCTGCAAATTTGTTGATGTGTCAACTTATGTAGTCAAGGAGAGCAAACTTTTCATCTTCCTTTTCTAGTCTTCAACTTGAGCAGCTCTGATTAAATTTACAAGGAGAAGATTATACTAAAGGGACAAAGCTTATCCACATAAGTCTGTTGAACATCTTAACAACAGGAACATATTATAATATCAATATCAAGGACAAAACATGTGGGAAGCTATTGAGAAATAAATAAAACACACTCATTAAAGATGAAGCTTATTTATGCATATTCTTTTCCAAATAATATCTTTTCATATTTGGTGATGAGACTCATGCTCCCTCTCACACAGGAAGTTTGTGTTAGGGAAGTTCATTAAAGGGAAGTATGCATCAAAAAACCTGTTCTTAGTGAGTTAAAACAACAGTGGGGGTACAGTACAGACACTGTTGTTCAGGCTCCAATTAAATACTATCTGCTGAGTATTTCCTGTGATTATTCATTACTAAATAGTAAAAAGTTGCTCTCATAGTAAGAATCATTATTAAAACCAATATGGTTCCTCAGAATTGATACAATAAAATTCAAGGAGGAATTAAAGGGAAAATCTTTTCTCCAATATAAAAGGTAACAAAAGATTTTCTTGGAGGGTATATATGTGGAGATGATCAAAAATGAGGACAACAATAAAAATTCAAGAGAGTATGGCCTTTCCTAGAAATAATAAGTCCAAAATAATTGGACATCAGGATTTTAAAGAAAGGTTTGAGATGGATAGAATCAATGAAGTCAAGGAGAAGTTATGTGGAAGAAATGGCAAATTTAAAGTGAGTATTCCAAGATAAATATTTTTATGTGCATTGGTGTTTTGCCATGGGTGTCAGGTCCCCTGGAAATAGAGTACACACAGTTGTGAGCTGCTATGTGGGTGATGAGAATTGAAACCAGGTTCTCTGGAATATCAATCAGTGCTCTTAACCATTGAACCATCTCTCCAGTCGCTCAAAGATCATTTTTAGTGTGGTTATTGAGCATAGGTAAGAGGACAAACACTTAGGGGTAGAGAGACAAATTACAGAAGTCTTGTAATATAGACATGCAAAAAGATAGTCATCACTTCAGGTTATCCAGACACCATTTTTACAACTCAGTACATTACTAGTTATATGTCTATGATGTCAACATATTTAATAACCTCAATAGATTCTGAGGCTAAATGTAAGTGACAAATATGGATTCTTTATTCTTTGGTAAGATGTGGTTATAAATTAAATGTTTCTTGGTTAAATAAAAACACTATATCATTTGGATTAATTTCTTCTGTAATCTAGCAGCAGAACCTTATTATTGGTACTTATACAATGAAAAACAGGAGACAACTTTTATTCAACATCCACATACTTAGAAAGAAAATCTCAAAGGATTGGGAAAAGGAATTATACAATTCTTAATATTTCATAGACATGGCAGAGTTGAAATATATATCCTGTAATAAAATTATTTATGAATGACTGACAGGAATGATGGCATAAGGTCAAGGTTTGATAAGGAACTTCAGTTTTTCTTGTGTTCTAGAAATTAAAATTGGACTGAATAAATTGCAGCAGTTGTTTGTGAAATGAAAGGAAAAATACAGGGAAAAAAGCTCATAGAGGAGTAGGTCTGCCATAGCAGTTTCTTATGAGATGACTGACTTCCTCTGGATGTTTTTTTTCTTTTTTGAGAATATAATAGGGTGGTTTTTGAAATGCCAGACACTGTGATGCCTGGAAATGATATATGAAAAAAGGTGACCAATGAAATCATATCATTTCCATAGATGCCCTAGAAAGCCATTTTTGTTCACTGCATTTCATTACTTATGAGATGGATATTATTTGTAGTATCTCTGACAGTAGATATGCTCAGAGATAATGATGCTATAATTATGAATTAAGTATACTTCCTGTTCACACAAAAATTAGATGACAGCAATTCATACTGCAGTCAATTTAATTGTTAAATTACTTTTATGGGAATCATTGAAATAAGAAAAAGTTAAATACATGAACTCTAGTCCTGATTGTCTATTAACTATAGCTAGGTTGTTTCTATTTGGCTCAGTATTTGTCTTTCAAATTCCTTATTAATAAACTTCCAAAATGTTACTTCAGCTGTAATAGTCTGAAGTATATGGGGAACACATGTATTAAAAGAAAACCAGTTGCTATATTTGGACATAGGGTATCAGATTACCAGGTATCCACTTACCATGTAAGGATGAATGGAAAAGCTTGACAGGAAGCTATCATTTCTTTAAAATAATGTTGATTTTTGGTCTGCCTAAAAACTCTGAGACACACCACATAACATGCAGCATTCAATGTTGAAAGACTGTAGGTTTCATCTTTTATTTCTAACTTTCAATATGATACAAACCTCTCTGCATTCATATCTGATTTTTTAAAGCCTTTCTAATACCTAAAGCCCAAGGGTAACCACATCCCTCCCTATTTATGTATTTCTGACATAAACTATTCATATTTTTAAAATATGTACTCCTTACCATGAAGTAAATAATCCACCAAAAATATTTTGTGTCCACAACTAACATGCACACTTGGCTCCTGTGTATTATATAAGCCCACTCTAGAGCCTATTGTTGCTCCATGATTACAGTAGATTATCTGTTCCATTGTCTGTTTTCTCATGTATTCCCTATGTAAATGCCATTCGCTTCTCTAAATCACTGTCCCCAGAATATCACCATTAGCATCCTATGTGAATATGATAGAAATATATCATTGGGCCCTATTTCAGACCTGCTAGATCAGTTGGGGTAAAGGCTAGCATTAGAGATTTTAATAATCCCTCTAAGTGATTGGATAGGCACTAACATTTAAAAACCACTGGTCTAGAGCATTATTTCATGACCTTCTTCTAGCAATTATTAGATTGAATTACAGGGACAGAATCTCCTTGAAACTCAAGAACATTTATTTGCCATCTCTATCTTCATGGTATAGTACTCTATTTAGCCCATAAATAAACCACAATAAATGCTTTCTGTGCCAATAAATAAGTTAATCACATATATTGTTTCTTGCCCTTGAGTTATCTGAATTTTTTTTGCAGAAGAAAATATAGCCTTGTGGAATAATAATAGAATAATTTATTGTCAAATATAATAAAATAATAGATGCCGTATAATGCCTGCTAGGTTCTGCTCTATAGGTAAAAATTTGTACATGACTTCTGATAAAAGAAAGATTACTGGTGAGTGAGTCACCTGAAGAAAGGTTTACTACAAAAAAAATGGGAATATGCAAAAGATTTCAGTCTCTTACAAAGAGATCTGAGCTGATGAAAACACATGGTTTTATGAAGAATGAATGTTTGACACAGAATGCCAGTCTACATATTAAGATTTGAGAAAGATACAAAGAAAAAAATGATTGTGTTGGTAGAAGTTGTATCAGCAACCTAAGTTTATATCAAAGAGAATATAGATTTAAAAAGTTTGATTGAAAAAGAATTTTGTATAACACAGTTAATAGCTCTAGATATCCTATGCTATTATTAGCCTGTCAAAGAAATACATACAGGTTTCATGCATCAGTTTCTTTATGAAGCCAAAGTAAGTTTTGGCTTATCTTTTCAATGAACTGGTCATAATTGATTATGTTATAGTTGTATTTACTAAAACAATGTTTTAGAAATAGCAGTTACTATGATTTACTTAATTCATAGGAGCTGTAATTCTTACAAACAAATTGTCCCAAACCAGACCTTTGGAAAACAGTCTTTGGAAAGTGTCGTGAGAAAAGATTGGAACATGTATTTCTGCCTAGATAGAAAAAAAATAAGTTGAGTCCCTGTCCTTTAAAACTATATTTTCAGCCACTTGGTGCATATATTCATGTCCTAGGATTATTCTGAGGTGCTACATGTTTATGTGGAAGTATGACCTTATTGAGTTGTTTTATGAATCTTTACTATACACATTTAGGTTTGGGGAATATACTAGCTATGGGATATATATGCTGTTGTTTTGTAAATGAACATGATTACTATAGTCCACTTTAGGCATTTAAGTGGATGCTTTCTCTATAATTTCCATTTTATTTACATCTGAATTTTAATTTGAGTTATCTGCCTTGAAATATTTCCACTGGAAAAATCAAAGACATGCCCAGTTTCTTTCTTTAGCTTTTGACATAATACCATCTGCCTCTTCTTTTCCTGACATAAGAAATAGCACTATTATGAAGTCAGGTCATGTTCCAGAATTAAGAGTGATAAACACTCTACCACCAGACTTATCCAGGAACTTGAAATATATATTTACGAAAAATAGAATACCCTTCTTGTGATTGCATTGGCACTTTGCATGCATCATTATGCTTTTTCTTCTAAGGAAGCTAGCCATGTGGAACTGGAGCCATTGGTCACTTCTTTGCTAGATAAAAGCTGTCACCTGGAAAAAGTAAGAGAAAATACATTCTCTAGTTACCATTTAAAGGAAGAGAACAATATGGCATTTTTTTTTACCAAAAATTATTGAAACTACTTTATGGTTATAAATTACAAGTCAATAATTTGTGCAGTTTGCATGGCAAAATAATGAAAACTACTTGAGTTGAAGTTAAGCAGGCACTTCAGATCCAATGTTTATTTGGTTGAGGGCAGAGTTAGTTAAGAATTAGCCTGAAATCTACCTTTCTATAGTTTGACTTGTAGTTGGACTTTCTTTTCAACCACCAGACCCAAATAATGACCCCAGAGACTTATTATTATGAAAGCTTGATCTTTAGCTTAGGCTCATCTCAGTGAGGCCTTATCAGTTAAGTTAACCTATATATTAATTTATGTTCTACCGCATGACATTACCTCTCTTCCATCTTGCAACTCCTTTTTCCTTTGCATGTGACTAGCAACTCTTTGCATGCCTAGATTCCTTCTCCTCTTCCTTTTTCTCCCTAGAAATCCTGCCTATTCTCTTCTGCATAGTTATTGGCCATTCAGCTTTTTATTACACAAATCACAGCAACATATCTTCACATAGTGCACAAATATTTTACAACATTTCTCCCTTTATGTCTAGATAAAAAATAAAGAATTTTACTCTAACAAAGTAAAACTATATACAATAAAAGAACAATTATCAGGTAAGAATTATATTTACAATATCCAGTCTATCTACATTTAGCAAATTTGGAGCACGTACTCTATTATCTATCCTATCTTGGTGACTCCAAAGTTTTGTAACTAATTTACTTTTTATTCCAGTTTGTATTACCAACCCAAAACTGTTTTTTTGGACCTCAAAGCATTTTCTTAAACAACTTAAGCTCTTACATCTCTCAACGTTATATAATTTACACCACTTTTGTGAGTTGCTTTTCTGAATTTAGTAACAAGAAAAACTGTAACCAAGCTGTAACCAACTCCCCTTAATGATGACTAACATTCATAAGCCACTGAATGACCAAACACTAACTACCCCACCTCTTGAGAATGTGGGCATCATGTTCTCTAGACTGCTTACTATTGTCTTGGGATGATGATGATGACATCTTTAAGGAACCCTGATAAAATTGAGATAATGGTCAAGCCTTGGAAGAACTAGCTCTATTATTTTTTGTTTAGTTGGCTATGTGATGGGAAAGTGTTTAGAGCTTGTATGAGATCCTGGCTGGATAGTCTCTGAGGTTGGACCACAAAGCTAGCCATTTGAAAGTGTTCTGGATGTAGATTTTTGAGGAAACTGTAACAGAGGCATTCTGAGGGGATGGATCATTTGGGCTACTTGTCTTTATTCATGTCCAGTCCTTTTGTTCTAAAAACATATAACTTTTTAAAGATGACATATGTATCTGTATTAACACATGTATGGAATGTGTGGTGTGCAAAAGTCAGCTAAAGATGAATTTTAGTTTTATGTTTGAGTAGGTAAAAGCCATCAGTCAACTCTGTAAGTCCGTTTGGACTACATATCCAAACTATAACATAATAAGTCATGAGGACTCTGTAACCAACAAGATTTATCATATCCCATCCAGTCTCAGAGCTGATCCTATGTCAAAAGATGACCAGATATGTCATCTGTCTTGCAGATTTTTTTTTTGGTTTCTTCCTTCATGTTTGCAGCCAAGATTTTCAAGAGGTCTCCTCCAATCAAATATTATCTTTACTAATTTTGAAGAAATCCATAGAAGTTTGTTTCCTGTGGAAATAAAAGCAAAACATCTCCCCAAAAGCAACATACTTTCCGATTTCCATTCTGAAGCTAAGACAGATTTAAAATATATAGGTTGGTTTAATTTAGCAGTTTCCATAATCCAATGTCTCTCAGTAGCTATTGTTTTTTATTCATTAGCATTTAAAAATTCAAAGTCAACAAAACATCACACAGGATCCAGACACTCTGTGTATTTCCCATCTTTACTTGACTTACTCTTTTTATATTACTTTGTTTTTCATTGAAAGACTTAGTTATTTTAAACCATTTATTTGTCTATGACTATCTATACCCATTTTCTTTCCGTTATTCACTATCTATGTACATTTTAAGTATACTATATCTGTTTAGAGATTTCCTCTGTCTGGACATGACTTTCTTTGCATCTGCAGCATTTCTCTGACTGTGTGAGCCAAATCTTAAACTGCTAGGCTACCCTCAGGTAGTTCTGCTTAGCATATGGCATGCTAACAGCTGGCTCCTCCTCCCTTGGTTTCTTGAGCACTTAACCTCATACAGGTGGGTACAGGCCATGCTCTGGGAATTTGTTTTGTCCACTTGCATTTGTACTTGGTGTAAGCTGTGCAAGTGCTCAGCTGTGCAGCAAGGCCTTTTAAAACAGCCAAGCCTCTGTATGCTGAGCTTATACCCAAGAGACCCTGATTGCCAGGAAGCCACTTGTTTGGAACTTTTTTAAGCTTTCTCAGGCCTTACGTGGATATCAATGGTGGGATGTTGGATGCCATAAGTAGCAGTAATTTGGGGGGACCACCAGCCTGCAAATTTGTTTTGCTTGTATATTTCATTTGTTTCTATAGAAAATGTATGGATTAGGGCAGGCTATATAGCACATTTAGGACAGTACTGGTCTATCATGTACAAAATGTGGGTAAGATCCAGTTAGATGCCCAATATAAAAGGAAACTAAGAGTGGCAGATCATCCCTATAAGCCCAGCACTCAGGAGGTAGAACAAGAGAGTCAAATTTAAGGTAATCCTTAGCTACCTAAGAGTTCCAGGCCACCATGAACTACACAAGACCTTGTCTCAAAAAACAAGCAAATAACAAACAAGCAAGTAAAAAAACATATAAGAATTCACTGAAAGAAATACCTAATAGGTAAGATGTAGCCAATCAGAGAAAAACAAACAAAATCTTGATGGTGTAAAATTGTGTTTTAAAATATATAAAGGTGCATTTCAGAATAAAACAAACTATATTAAACCTAAGTTATAACATTGAAAATATAGTAGACATTGAAAAGTAATCTTTGGAGAGCTGGTAAGCTATTAGGAATATAAACTTTGATGAGTTATTAGGAATATATGGCTGCTGGCAGAGAGTCAGATTTCGTCAAGAATGTAACCCATGTGAGTCTACTCATAATTCGGTAGATGATCCTATATTCAGGAACATACTAGAATCACTAAATGGATTTGGTTGGTTTTAAAGACCACACATGTAAATGAGAGGGAAGAGTGGTGGAGAATGCAGAATAATTGGAAAGGAAAGGGTAGAAGTGGACTAGATCAAAATGCATTACATGCATGCATGAATTTTTTAAACAATCAAAAATGGAAAAGGAAAATCTTAATATGCATGATTGTTTTTCCTTATGACAGGTTCAATATTGTTGAAGATATTTGCATATGTTTGTTAACAATTAGCCACTTGTTCTCCCTTAAAACTGGATCTGTATGGAAGTGGGGAGGAACTGGGAGGAGTAGGCAGAAGAGAAACAATAATCAGAGTATATTGGATGAAAAATCTATTATCCAATAAAAAGGAAAAATAATGAAATTTTTAAGAGTGAAAAAAACCTGACAAATCTTAAGCAACAAATATGAGTTTATACTAGATCAATAAAAACAGAATAATTATATATAGGTGCAGGACTAGTATAGTCTAACAACTGTTAGGTTTGTGTCCCATGTATTCTATAATTTCTTACGTGAAAATTCAACACAAAACCTTATAATTGTCCCTTGTTAATCTATATAATTTGCCAAACAACAAATTCAATAATGTCAAGTTCATTGTCCATGTTTTTCTAGTATCCATTCTCAGGATGAGTACAGTGAGTGACATAAAATCAGTGTTCAAATATGGAAAAGAAGGAAATTCACAGGAAGAAATAGACATTGAGGACAGCAGACAAATCGAGTTCTGCTTAAAAAAACTGACTATGTGAAAAGATTCTTCTACCTCTAATATTCTTTGATTTGATAATTTCCGCAATTGCATTTTCTTTAATAAATTTTGCATGACATTAGCTATTATTGTACCAGATATTACCTTGTTCTAATCTCTTTTTCACTCTAGGAAATAAAAGTATTAAATGAGTTTCTCATTTTCTCTCATTATCGATCCGTATCTCTTTGGATATTTCTGTGATTCATTTTGCCATGGCATAGTAAATTAGTATTTGGTGAAGAAACCATGTATCTATGTCTCCTGTCTATATAGAATTCTCAATAAAAATGAAACAGGTATCACAGTGCTATTCTAGGTGCATGGACTCTCCAGATGCTGAAATTCAAGAGCAAGTGCTCTGGCTGTTGCTTCTTCTCAGGGAGATGGAATGGGCAGAGGGAACATTCAGATAATTGAGTAAGCAAGGAAGTACAGAATGAATCAGATAGTATGAACCATTCGCTAAGAAGTAAATATTGCCACTAAGAACAAAAAAAATGACATTGGTTTATTTTCAAAATCTTTGAGTACAGGTGAGCATAGTGAAAAATATATGAAGCTCATTATTACTTTGTATAGAAAGTCACTTTTAGCATTTAGTACATTTTTGATTTAAAACATTTAGCTGTGTTTTCTTATATTAATACAGATTGGGATCATTCATATTTTATGAAAATAGGATGATAATGATTCTTTGTAGCATGATATCTTTATTTTATTTTATTTTATTTTTTTTTTACATCCCAACCATAGTATCCCCCTCTCCTCTCCTCCCATTCCCTTCCCCCACCTCCCCTCTGACATCCCTCCATCGACTCCTCCTATGTTTCTGTTCAGAGTGGGTCAGGCCCTGCCCCAGGACATTCAGTTGCAATAAGGCTAAGCACCTCCCCTTGTATTTAGGCTGAGCAAGGCAATCCAGTATGACGAATAGGTTCCAAGTACCAGCCAAAGTATTAGGGACAATCCCTGCTCCCATTGTTAGGAGTCTCACAGGAGGACCAGGCTACACAACTGTCACATATATGTAGAGGGCCTCGGTCAGTCCTTTCCAGGCTTCCTGGTTGTTGGTTCAGAGTGTGTGAGTTCTTATATTAGTTGTTTCTGTGGGTTTCCTTGTGGTGTCCTTGACCCCTCTGGTTCAAAATCCTTCCTCCTTCTTTTCATCAGGATTCCCCAAGCTTGACCTAATGCTTGGCTATGGGTCTCTGCATCTCTTTCCATCAGTTACTGGATGAAGGCTCTCTGATGACAATTTGGGTACTCACCAACTTGATCATGGGAGATGGCCAGTTCAAGCCATGTATTCACTATTTCTAGTAGTCTTTGCTGGGGTCATCCTTGTAAATTTTGGGGCATTTCCCTCATATCATGTTTCTACCTGACCTGGAAAAGCCCTCACCCTTTTCAAGTCATCTCTGTCTGTACTCTGCTCCTCCACCCACCCCCTCCAAGCTTATTTCTCAAGTTCCCAAAAGAGGTCTCCTGTGTGGACTGGGAACAGGTGGGATAGCATGATAGCTATACTTTATGGCACGGAATCAACTTAACAACTGTTCTAAAATTCCACTTGTATTCGTGATTGACAAAAACCATCTGTGTGATACAAAAGTCCTTTTAAAAGAGCTGTAAGTTGACAAAAGATTGTGTGGATAGGGAGTTCCAACTAACAATTTCAGAGATAACTTTCCTAAAAGTATTTCCACATATCAAGCATCTGCTAGTATGTGATTATAAACTGTATAGTAGATAAAATCATGCTTTTCAGTGCATCACACTTTAGTTTCGACACAGTGTTCTTTGCTCTCCTTGTCAATACAGATGTCTATAGCATTAACTCTTATAGCATGAATCATTTTCTCTACTGGCCATGGTTTACTTATGTGTATCAGATATCATTTGGAAAAGTCTCATTTTTATCGTCTTAATCTAATGTTTTGTGTTTGCTGATTTCATACTGACTGGCAGCAATCTGTCCTCAATGAGTCTTCGTTAATCTATTTTATTTTATCTCTGAGAATTTAGAGAATTTTCACTGTAAAGGGAAATTCCTTAAGAACAAATACTAGTTTTGTTCTTATATTTTCTTCTTTGTATATTTTCTATTTTTATTTCATTTTTGTTTATTTATTTATGTTTCTATGTGTGTGTACACATGTGAAGGTCAGAGGACAATTTGAAGGAGTTGTTATCTCTTTCTACCATAGGTGTTCTGGGGATTGAGTTCATGTCATTGAACTTATTGGCAAGTTTCCTCAGCCACTGTGCCATCTCACCAGCTTTCTTTCTATATTTTTAAATGTCATGATCATGTCCCTTTATATGTGCGACCGTATGTGTACAGCCAAACTTACCTTGGATATGCATGTTGTTGGATATTTTTGCAATTATAAAAATGCAGATATAAGTTGACAAAGAAATCTAAAACAATGATAAAATGCCAGGTATCTTGCTGTTGTCACATAAATTACTATATTCTTGACACTGGTCTCAATTTCTTTGTTATCATTTCAGGAAATAAACTATTTTAGAAGTTGAAGAAAGGGATAAGAGGCGCCTATCACTTGTCTAAAAATATCTGATGAGCACTGAGTGTCATTTGATTTCAGTATTATTTGTATGTTTTGGGTCATCAATCCTTATCCTTATAATTTTTTCTGAAATTAAGAGGCCATGAGAATCACCCACTCATGTAACATTGCTGTTCAGTTATGTTACTGCTGCTGTGGTTTGTCAACACTCTCTCTCATGGTTAGTCTACTACATCAACTTGCCTGATGCAGGAGTGAGGACTGGACAGATACCTCACTGAACATATTAGTATATAAGGGGAGTAGTATTAGATGATGAATTTAATTTTGGAAGCTATACACTGGACAAGGCATATTGCTTTCTATTGAGAGGACATCACAAAATCTCACAACAATGTTACCAGCAATAAAAAAAAAAATGTCCTTCCTTGAGCAGAATATTTCATTCATTCAATTGCTTTCAAACCAGGACAAGGACTTTTCCAGCAATTGGTCTCAAACTGAAACTTTAGAACTTTCTGACTTTCAAACTCATTGCATCTCATACTGGAACTACACTGTCAATTCTTAGGAGTCTCTGGCTTATTCGTTCATACTGCAGTTATTGCAACTTATTGGCCAACATCAATCCATGAATGAATCCCGTATATTTATCCATTCTACAGCTGTGTTTCTCTAGAGAACCTCGACAAATCCACCCCATTAATTTTTCTTCTGCATAAAAATGCTTTGCTGTGGGATGGTCTGTATGTCAAGTGTGTTGCTGATTGGTCAGTAAATAAATCACTGATTGGCCAGTGGCTTGGCAGGAAGTATAGGCGGGACAAGGAGGAAAATAAAGCTGGGAAGTGGATGGCTGAGTCAGAGACACTGCCAGCCGCCAAGATGACAAACAGCATGTGAAGATACATGGCAAGGTATAGATTTATAGAAATGGATTAATTTAAGCTGTAAGAACAGTTAGCAAGAAGCCTGCCATGGCCATACAGTTTGTAACCAATATAAGTTTCTATGTTTACTTGGTCAGTCTGAGCGGCTGTGGGACTGGCAGGTGAGAGAGATTTGTCCTGACTGTGGGCCAGGCAGGAAAACTCTAGCTACAATGCTTCACAATTAAGAGCCACCCACCAAGATGAATCCACTGTTTTGTAACAGTTAAGGGACACGGAAATCATTTAAAAATAAATGGATTCATGTACTGAGGAGCACAGAACCTCTGTGTTTAGGTTCAGACCATAAGATACTTAAATGACACAGGAAAGGCTTCATCAAATTCCTGATTAGACACATACCTTTATTCGTGGATAAAGCATGCACGACTGAAGTATTAGTTCCCATTGAGATACCTGCCTTCTTGTAAGTCTCTGGAGAACAATGGAAAGGTGATTTTTCCACTTACCAAAACAGGTCTGGCTGTTTGGTTTAAATGTAGATATGAGATTTGGTACAAATAAACTAAAATTAACTTTGCAAAGGGCCCAAAGAAATATTTTCTTCTTCTCCATGATAATTTTACCTGCCTGTTGGTGACATTTCTCAAGTGGAGATCTTGAAGTGAAGAGAATGAATGGAAAGAGAACTCCAGAATATGAGTGAATGTGATAAAGAGCATGGATGTGTAGAGAAATGGCTGAAATGACCTGAAGGAAGATCTAACTGGAAATCCTATTATGTTTAGTCCCTGTTTCTCTCAAAGATATAGGAATAAGAATAAACCATTTGATTTAGATATAAATATCATAAACTACAAATACTATAGTGGATCCAGATAATCCTCTATTCAAGCACACTTTCATGCACAGGAGGAAACTGAGGCACGAAGAGGCTAAACACCCATGGTATTTCATCTTGAAAATCACACTCAACTCTATCTTAATAGCATCTTACTAAAAATGGCAGAACTAAGTTAAACTTTACATTGAAACATCCACTTGTCACAAACATCTTATCATTTTGGGAACAATTCCTGCTATCAATTCTTTAAGTTGAGCATATTAATAATATGGATTTATTGTTATTGAAAGGCAATGATATTATCTCTGTCTATTTTTCACATCTTCTTGACTCAAAATATGATTTGATAATGCTTTTAAAGCATTGTTATCATTGACATTTTAAATAAGGTTTCATTTAAGTGTGACAGAATATGTATACATTTTTACGTTTTCCTCCATGAATTTTAATATATTCCAAGTAGAACAGATATATCAGAAATTGTTGATTAGATACATTAGACAACATAAGTATATTTTTATCATTAAATTCAGAAGAAGATACAATTTTCCCCTAAATTTTGCACGTTTCCAGCATTTATAAAGTCAATATTTAATCATATCTGAAATTTACAGGGTAGAGTTTTAAAGATTTCAGTTAATAATGATATTTGAGGAGGGAAAACCCACTTTGCCACAGAACTTAAACTTTTCTATCATGAATTGAATCTGATAAAGAATATTCATTATTTTGAGGTTTAAACATAGTAGAATATAGATGCTTCCATGAAGATACTAGTCAATGAATTCCTCTTTTGACTCTCAACCGGCCTTTTAATTAATGTTGTACGCTATCCTTTCATTATATGCTCAGTTATAAAATATGACTTATGGATAGTATAAAGACACAAAGTTCTGAAATGCAATTTATAACAATGAAAAGGAACAGAGCTGTGAATGACAGTTAAATTTGAATAGATTGTATAAGTTTTATGGTACATGAGTAATGAAGCATTTCAATTCAAGTTTTTGGCTCAGTCATTAATATGATTCTTTTAGGAGAAAGTATGCATCGATCATGTGTGCAATGAATGTGTAGAAATACAAACATTTGTATTGTGTGAAATAATTAAAATGAAAACTACATTCCCACATTAATTCTGACATTATTTTAAAATTAAATCACTTAAAGTGTCACAAATAGTTTTATTAATTTTAAGCTATATATGTTACAAATGGATTTAAGCTGCTACCATAAGTTTTTCTAGAGTGCTAAAAAATTAAATTTTCATTATCCAAAAACTTTTACTGTTTAATACTTACTCTGTACAAAAAGAAATCACTGAGATCTTTGTAAACAGCTTCCCTATCTTACAATTCTCACTTGAAGTGCTTCTCTCTACATTTGAATGAAATCTTCTGGCCTTGTATGAGAGAGGAATTTTTGTTGTTACAGTAAGTGACTCCATTGGCACTGAAGGATGTCACAAAGGGACTATAGTCCTTGGATTATGTGAATGGGTCTTCGCTATGCCACTGGACACTCAAATTCATGGAGTGTTGTTTATCATTGAGTGCATTTACAAGCTAAATAGAATTTTAAAAATGGAAAAATGGGGCTTGTACTACTTACGTTGGTACATTTGGGAGCATATGTGTATGTGGGTGTTGGAGGTGTGGGGACGGAGAGATAGGGAGAAAAGAAGAGTGAAAGGATATAAGATAGAAACTGTAAGAGAGAAACAGATTTAAAACAAAATCATTAATAAATATGATGTGATACTATTTTTATTAATGTCTCAAATGAATTGAACATATTTTATCCATCAAAGAATATGTGGGAGGATCATGCTTAAATTAACACCTGTATCGATCCTTATCATTGATTCCTCTTTTTACTAAAGTGTACTCTGCCTTTTATTTCTCAATAATTGTCCATATCATCCCTACTGGTGAACTTTAAGGAGGCACTGCAATGGCCAGTCCTATTTGTGGTAATTGCTACCCAAAGATGGAATCACCAAATAAAAAGATAGAGTACCAGTTCTCCAACCTTAGCTCATGTCTTTCTGCAGGTAATATACATGCCATTCAAGCACCGTCTTTCATTAATAGGGAAAGAAAACATGTTTATAAAGAGTATAGCTTGTGAGGCTAAAGCAACCAGACCGGCTAGCATTATTTTTACTTCATTCCTGTACCAACCACTCATTCCTTAGTAGTGTTGGTATATACAATGGGTCTTCTTTATAAAATATATTTGAGGCTAACTGGAGTTAGAGCCAAAAGCAATAGGTTAAGTATTTTGGAAATTTCTTTGTGTTTTATGCAATGCTTTATTTTTGTTAGATAAATGTTTGTAAACAGCAAGCACTAGAGCGACTTTAAAGAGGGATCAATAAATCCTTAGACCTTTGGGTACTGATTGTCTTACAGTGATTTAGGATATATTTCAAATGTATAACATACCTTTCAAGACAACTCATTTGTTTCCATTTATTTTCAGTTAATTTAGAACATCATCAAAGAAATATTCTTGTCTTAGTAAAAAAAAATCACCTCATGCTGTATTAGGACTTGATATTGTATGTGTCATTCCACTTTTATCCACATTTGTTCAAGTGCTGGTGATTGTAGAGAAGCAATGAAACATTTTTCCTGTATTCTACTTTCTACAATATCTGCTCTGGTTACTTTTCTTAACACACACACACACACACACACACACACACACACACACACACACATACACACATACACACACAAACACACACAATGTGTTCACTGGAATATGAATTAACCATTAATATATTTCACACTGTCAAGGAAGTTACTAGAACATGCCTTATAAGAAACTCTTATGCAATAATTATCTCAAAACAACAGTGCTAACCCACAGGACTAGTAGGAAGTTCAGTATTGATCACAAAGATTAACATAGATGTAGTTCAAATAATTTAAAATTCATGTTGTGAATTAAGTGCTCCATGAGTTTGAGTTATGTGATCTTAAATGCTATTGAAAATATTATCCCTATAACATTTGGTTTAAATAAAATACATAGTAGAATAATTCTTTTAGTATATAGCTTTTAAAAGGAAAGATATTTAAGTTTTCCTGTTTGTAATTTTTCTAATTTTTCAAGAGATAAACAATACAATTAACTAAAATAAATTTTACCTTAGTAAAAAAAGAAGTGAAACCATAAGATTAGTTAATCATTGTCCCAATATAGTATTATATTTTTAAAGAATTATGACTGAAATTTTAATTAAAAAATATTTTGTTGATTAATATATCTCTAAAGTTGTAACTCTTGTCAAGGAACAGATAAATGTTTCAGTTAGTTAAATTTAGAAGACATTTACGAGTACTTTAAAGAGGCATTTCAGCAATGGAAACTTCAACAATTAATGTTAAGCATTAGGAACTGATTGTAACGGGGAAAGAGCAGTGGTGACAGCCATGATGACTATGAGAAGAGAGGGACTCATAGGCATTGATTTGGGCTGTGTTTGCTTCCTTACCTCTCTGTTTTGACTTTTAGCCTCCTGCAAGACTTGGCTCATATATGAAATTTGCAGATTTCATCACAGCTGTCTTTGCAAATTAAAGTTTTGACTGTTTAAGTTTGTTATAAACTCAGACAGAAATTAATACCCTCTTTTAATGCTGACATCATGATGACACTGCCTTATCTATTAAAAAAAACAAGATATAGGTAAAAAGATACAAAACCAGAAATGTACATCAAGCCGGGCGGTGGTGGCGCACGCCTTTAATCCCAGCACTTGGGAGGCAGAGCCAGGCGGATCTCTGTGAGTTCGAGGCCAACCTGGGCTACCAAGTGAGTTCCAGGAAAGGCGCAAAGCTACACAGAGAAACCCTGTCTCGAAAAACCAAAAAAAAAAAAAAAAAAAAAAAAAGAAATGTACATCAAAATATAATGAAATGTGAAACTATGTAGACACATGTGATATCATTGATATCTTAATCACAGAAACACTTGGATAAAATATTTTACAATATTCTTAGAGAAATTGATTACTATATAACCTATAGGGAGTTGTGCATGTGTTTGAATTCTGGCAACCATCAATCTGTAGACATAGATCACATGGAACACTAAATCTTTTCCTGTGAATAGAAACTAAAAAAGGTAACAAAATGAAACATCAACAAAATTAAAAATGGATGAGTATAATTAGTCAACAGGGCACAATATAAATCCCACCTAAAGCAACCTATGTACTTGCTCCTGGATTATTGGCACAAACAAATGGAAAAAGAGATGTGTGAAGTTAAAAACAGAACTCACAGAAACAGATAATAGCAGGAGTGAGGCATGGACAGCTTCAAGCACCCAAAGCCAAGCAGAAGAATTGAACAAGAAATACAGGGAAAGAGCATGGTCTTTGAAGGATGCACACATTGCAAGAACCAAGTAAAAAATTAAAAGGCAAAACAAGGAAAATATTCCACAGAAAATTGATTGCAACACACACACACACACACACATACACACACACACACACATGTATACACACACACACACTCACAGAGAGAAAGAAAGGGAGAGTTGTAATGCAATGTTTTATCATTGTAGCTGAAGACAAGTGGGTTATTATACTTTTAGAAAGCAAAAAACTAAAAAGATCATTGTGAAGGAAACAATGATGAGAGTAGGTGTTCGTGGAGGAAAGAGTGTGCCAAGATTTATCACTTCCTTGTGAGATACATATATTCTCTATATAAAATGATATAATGTAAAAATAACAGATGATAACATTTTCCTCTCCCTACTCTTCATTCTCTTTCTCTGTCTCTATCTCTATGTCTCTCACCTACTTGCCTGAAAAATAGTCTATTTTAAATATGCTTTTTGATTTTTTAATATAGAATGTTAAGTGATCATATAAATAAATATAACCCAGGTAATGTTCATCCCTCATGAAAGTTTCAAAACTTATCTTTTATAGAAGATTCTCCTGGGAGGGAAGTATTTTAGACAAAAACTGTCCAAAAGATATTTTATTTGTTTCTTTTCTCATTTTTGAGATCGGATTAACTATGAAATTCAATTAAAAATAGATTAGAAAGAAGTAAACATACCAAATTCAGGAGTAGAATAAAATTATATCAAATTTATTTACACAAGAGGTCAAGTGGTGATAAAATGAGGAGAAACTGAACTAGCTTGTTATCCAGTTTGGTTCTTTCATGAAAATCCAAGAAAGAGCCATCAATATAAAAAAAAAGTCATCAACAGAGGATACATTCTTAGCATCAATTCATTTCTCAAAGCAATTTTCATATGGCACACAGAAGGGTCTAGATGTGCCTCACAAATTCAAAGGACTAAACATTCCATATGAACAGCAATATATTCAAAGAATAATTGTAAGCAAGATGATTCTGGTACTTTTTAATAGCCACAGTCATTAGTAAAGATTAAAATTATATTCTTCATTCTATATTTACCAAGGCAATAAAATAGACTATTTTATTTTAAAGGGACTTTAAAATGAAGAGAATGAAACAAACAAAATGATTTTGTTTTAAGCCTCATAAAAACATAAGTTAATCAAATGGTTCTATTTTATGAGTGCTCTGATTGAAGTAATTATATTTAGCCCAGGGAGAATGGAGGAAAGTAAAGTATGGGGTGCATGATTAGATCTATGGAATCTATTACATTGTTTGAGTAAATTCTACTAAGCAACTACTGTGTGCCAAATATTAAGCTAGGATCAAATGATGCCAAATTATGTTCTGATTACTTTCCGTTGGGGTAGAATGGGAGGATGAGCTAATAAACAATGAATAAGAATTTCTAGTATCTCTATGTTGAAATATACTAATAATTTTAGGTACTGTAAGCAAGTCAATTCTAGGTTATGGTGTTCTATTAAGAGTATATTGTTAGCAAAGCAGAATGGTCATATTATTAACATGGTTCCTTTCACAAAAACAGAAATTTCAGTCATCTGTGTTTTCATTTAATAATCACAATCAGTAAAACAAAGGTAATTAAATGAATATTCCATAGAACAGACTAACATTTTTGAAATATATTTATCCTAATATTTTTTTGGTATTTAAGCTTTATTTTTTCTCTAGAAATATATCTCACTTTCTATTTAGGCTTGCACTTACTCATTTATATAACATAAATATAAATGGATGCTAATATACCAATATACACATGCATTTATATACATACACCACTTATGTTATTCATATACATGCAAACATAAAAATGCATATATATTGTATAATAAGTAGAAAACATAATCTCTGAGACCCTTTGATTTCCTTTTTTAAGTGCATATTACTTGAATAGAATAATTTTTAGTTTATAAATATAATATGTTTTTTCAGTGTTTTCATGTTAAACTTGTTTCTATGAAACCAATTGCTAGCAGTGTGAGATGTATCCAGACTAACTTTCATATCATTAAGATTGGTCAACCATGGAATTGAAAATATGACACAGTCTATAATATAGGGGAAGGATAGTGTGATAGTTTGAATGAATGTGGTCCCATAGTCTTGTAGGGAGTGACACTATTAGGAGGTAAGGTCTTGTTGGAGTAGGTGTGGTATTGTTGGAAGAAATGTGTCACTAGAGGAGGGCTTTGAGGTCTCAGATGCTCAAGCCATGCCTAGTGTGGCAGTCTCTTCCTGCTGTTTTTGGATCTGGATGTAAAATACTCAGCTACTTCTCCAACACCATGTATGCCTGCATACTGCTATGCTTCACACCATGATTACAATGGATTAAACCTCTGAATTATAAGCCAGCTCTGATTAAATGTTTTACTTTATAAGAGTTACCATGATCATGGTGTCTCTTCACATCAGTAAAAACCATACCAGGGACTGGGGAATTGTTGTGAAACATCTGATCATGCTTTTGTTTAGAGGTATGTGGACTTTGGAAGTTTGAATTAGAAAAGCAGTTGAATGCTTTAGGTAGGCTTAATGGACCATGCTAGTAGGAACATGGAAGACAGTGGTGCTGAGCATTATTTGAACTGTGAGTGCATTGTTTAAGAGTTTTCAGAGGAGATGAATGTTAGTATGAGTTTACAGACTATTGTGATATTTTGATAAATAATTTGGCTGCTTTCTGCTCTTGTCCAAAAAACTTGATTAAGGCTAAATTGAAGAGTTTTTGATTAATTGTGTTTGCAGAGTAGATTTCAAAACAGCCTAGTATGGACTGTATCATGGTTATTAGTAGCCATGCTTATGCAGATCTATAATGAAAAGGAGCTGGTTTAACAAGGAAAGTTACAAAATGTACAATTTGAGCCGAAAGAGGGCACTGGGAAATTGAATGGAGCTAAATCCTGTGTTAACAGAGACAAACAAATTAAGGAATATACTGGTGTTAAATGGAATAAAGTGAGTGGTGAACTCATGGCAAGATCCCACCCAGCTAAGCTTCCAACTTATGAAAAGGAATTAAAGAAAAGCTTAAAGTCACATGCAGTGGTGCAAACCTTTAATCCTAGCACTCTAGAGACAGATGCAGGTGGATCTCTGAGATTCAGTCCAACCTGGTCTATAGATCATTTCAGGACAGCTCAGCTTAAACTGTGGATGAAACCATCAAAAACAGAAAACTAGTGAAGATGTAATTGCATGAGGGAGCCATGTTCTATCAATAGCAAGCAGCAAAACTTGATAGGTTTGGCCACATGGTTCCAGCTTTAAAGTCAAGGATAGAAGGAAGTGGTTATGCAATCCCAACTGCTAAGGAATGCTGCTGAGGCCAGGCATATGTCATGGTTATCCCTGCATGGAAGCCTAGAAAGGCCATTGTGTTAAGCTGTGAAGTTGAAGCCTGGATTGCCTTGGAGATCCCAAGGTGTTAGAGATATCAGAGCCATGGGACACCTGCTGAGGCAAGCTGCTAATAGGCAGTGGAACAGCCCAAGAGAAAGAAGTATATTGCAGTCAGCAAAGTTGAAAGGAATTGAAGATCTGAAAGCATATTGACATCAGACATTCAGATGCAGAGTTTCGAGTTTGCCCAAATTGTTTTTAGTCTTTCTTTGATCCAGTATTTCCTTACTCTTCTCCCTTTCCTCCATTTTGGAATGGTAATATATATCCTGTGCCATTGTATGTTGGAAGTATATGATCTGCTTTTAATTTTGATTTTACAGGGAACTACAATTAGAAGATTGCATGAGTTTCAGAAGAGACTTTGAACTTTGGACATTTAAACAATGTTTAGACTACTATAGACTGTGGGCACTTTTATAGTTTGACTAAATGCATTTTGCATTATGATACAGCTATAAGCCCAAGAGGGACAGGGAGTGAAAAATGGTAGTTTGAATGATAACGGCCCAATAGGCTCATAGAGACAGGCACTCTTGCAAGGTGTGGCCTTGTTGGAGTAGATGTGGTGTTGTTGGATGAAGTGTGTCACTGTGGGTGGGATTTGAGGTCACAGAAGCTCAAGTCAGGCTAGTGTGACTCAGTTTTTTTCATGCTGCCTACAGATCCAGATGTAGAACTCTCAGCTACCTCTCCAGCAGCATTTGTGTCTGCATACTACAATGCTTTCCACCCTGATGACAATGGACTAAACCACTAAATTGTTACCAAGCCCCAATTAAATGTTTTCCTTAATAAGAGTTTCTGTGATCATGGTATCTTTTCACAGAAATTGAAGCCCTAACTAAGACAGACAGATATTTCTAGGCTTGTATCCAGCATTTTCTAAGAGTCATTTGAAAAAAGTGCTCCTTGCTGATAAACAGATAAAAGACTTCATTAATATGACTAAATTATGTGATATGTTCCATTAATCTCTACAGTACTGAGAATTATGTCAGAATTAAGAAATCATTTATCATATTTTTATGCATAAATGATATATTTACAAATTCTTTTCCTTTTCATGGAGTATATCTTCATATTTCTAGCTTTATTATAGAACTATTTATTTGAGAATTTGATCTTTATAGAAAACCTTTAATAAAACTCACTTAAATGGCTATTTATAAATTCTTTTTTAAATTAAAAAAATCTGTTTTTAATGCCAAGCAACTCATTCCCATTGAAGTCACAGCTATTATCATTCTGTTACATTTTTATAGTAATAGATGGATATACTATAAACATTGAATATGATATTATATGTGATATCAATGACAAGGATATGGTCAATCTTGTGGATTTGGAGTAAAATGTGAGGAAAGAATGCTTGTTTTGATGATGGCTGATTGGCTTGCAAGTGGGTGATTGGATTTATGTTCTTGTTTTAAAGGGTGCATTCAGTTGCATAAGTCCTATGAAGAGTATGAATGTTATACTCTTACCTATCTTGGACCTTGTCTCTCCAAGGACATATGCAAGCTTAGTTTTCTTTTCTGACATGGTAACTCTTTGTTCCTGTTTTTCCTGTTACTGTGACAGGCCTTTCGCTGTTAATAACGTATTGGAGAGCCATGCTTTTATTTTCCTCATTTTTTTGCATAGGTTTCTTAAATTTTCTTTATAATCTACATGAGCCCACATTGCTAATTGTTAATAAATATTACTGGATATCTAAAATTAAAACACATAATTTACATGTTTTGAATTCTGGAAACTCTTCTGGGGACTGATGAACATGTGTGGCTCCTGTTCTTGCATTTCAGTTCTTGAAAGTCAATAAGTGTTGCTATTTTCTTTCCAGGATTTTAATTCAGATAGACTTGTGTCATTCTAAAACTTAGGTATGTGACTTTAAGTGCATTTTTGAAGCTTTGTTCTCTATCTGTAAAGTTAAGCTTATTGGGGTGATTAAACATGATTAAACATATAATATACGGGAGGGATACCAAGATGAGTAAGAGGTGGTTCTTTACTTTTTGAAGCCTTTAATCCTCTTAAAATTAACAGGCAGGCATGTTATTTCAGAAGCATACAGTGCACTGTCAGCTGCTCCTGTCGTTAATATTAATAAGGAGCATTTAACTGTATAAAGGTATTATAAAAGCAAGTCAGAGACAAGCATCTTCTTTTGTAAAAACAATATGAGAGGAACAAGAATTAAAATGAAAAGTTGATACTTATTTTCCAAATTAGTATTTTTCACATTAACAAAGTTTATAAGACAATAGTTTTTATTTCTTTATTACACAAAGAAATGAAAGTCACTTTGATGGAAATGGTCACTGTTATTGCTGTTAAGATTTTGGCCATAATTTAATGAGCACATACTTTTAGCCATAGCTTCTCTCTAATTCTCTACAGAGAATTTTAAATGATTCATAAACATACATTCTTTCAAAAAATTAAGATTTTCATAGTGAGAGAAATAAGTGTTTTAAGCACCTGATGGGTATTTAAACAATTTACTTCAAATAATTTTTCAATGAAAATATATTCTATATTATATTATATCATATCATATTATTATAAATAAACTGTAACTGAGCATGGTGGTTTATGTACATAATTCTCACTCTGGTGAGGTAGAGGAAGGAAGATTGTAAGTTTGAGACCAGACTGGGCTATATTAGGTAGACTGTGTATTAATAATAATACTCATAATAATAATGATATCCAAGTATAATTATTATGACTATAGTTATTTTTAAAACTGCCAGACCTGTTGAAATGGTTCAGTCTGTAAAATGCTTGCTACATAAGCATTACAACCTGAGTTTAGCTCTCCAGCACCCATGTAAAAGTTGGATATGGAATTTTGCTTTTTTCTCCCATTTTTCTTTATTAAGAAACTTTTTACTCTACATACCACCCACAGATCCCACCATCTCCCTCCTCCCACCCCCAGCTCTCTTTCCCGAGCCACCCCACATCCCCACGTCCCCTAAATCAAGGTATCCCATGGGGAGTCAGTGGAGTCCAGCACACTGAGCCTAGGCAGGTCCAAGCCCCTTCCCACTGCACCAAGGCTGCGCATGGCGTCACACCACAGGCGATGGATTCCCAAAAGCTTACCCATGGAATTTTGCCTTTCTAACCCCAATGCTTCATGAGCAGCCAGGAGAATCTGAGGGGCTCCTTGACCAGGCAGTCTAGCCAAAATTGTGAGCTCCAAATTCAGTGAAAACCCTAATTTAAAAGGTAAGATGTGACAAAGATTGACTTTTGCCTCTAAAAACACCCATAAGATAATTGTACACACATGTGTGTGGACTCATAAACCATAAACAAACACACAAACACAGACAAGCGCGCACACACACACACACACACACACGAATAAAAAAATAATACTCCCACTCTAAGTGCCTTCCATAAGTTTGTGCTTGAGACCATAGAGTTCTCATGGATTACCTTTCACTTTCATGTCTTCTAGAACTATACACCATTTCTCCTTAAATCATTTTTTGCATCATTATCTTTCTTGCTTCTATTACTCCTGTAACAAAAATCATTAAAACCTCACTATTTCACATTACTCTCTGTAGCTCGAAGTTTCTTGGTCCCATCCAGCCCTGCAGTCTCACAGCCACTTGTAAAATCATCACTCAGAGGCTTATATTAATTACAAACTGTATGGCCTATGGCTTCAACTTCTTGCTAGCTAGCTCTTCATCTTAAATGAACCCATTCCTATTAATCTATATGTTTACACGTGACCATGACATTACTGGTCTGCTGGCATCTTGTTCCTTGAGCTGCTGCTTGGCATCTCCCCTTATTCTCCTTTCTTCTCTCACTCTCTTGGATTTTCCCACCTGGCTCCATCCTGCCCTGCCATAGGCCAATGCAGCTTTATTTATTAGCCAATCGGAGCAACACATATTCACAGCATACATCCCTCAGCACTTACCCTTTTCTGTCTAATCAAAAAGAAAGGTTTTAATTTTAACATAGTAAAATTACATATAATAGAACAGTTATCAAGTAACAATTACAGTTACAATATCTAGTCTATTTGTATTTGGCAAATTTAAAGAAAATATTCTATCATCTATCCTATATTTATGATTCTAAAGTTTCATATCTAATTTATCTTTTATCATAACCAATGAAAATTATAGTTATTTAGTCTTCAACTACATCAAAGACCCCAGAAGGATATATTATTACCTGAGTAAACAGGAAGTGCATTGCAAGCAACTTCCATAATTCTAGAAATGACATAGACAGCTGGCTACCTGGACAGTCATCCAAAATTCCTCTGCAATGTTGGGGCATCCATTTTTAGCCTATAAGCATAGAGTCTCACAGTTGCTTTCTCTGTGTCCTGTAGAATGTCTGGCAGTCTCATCTGTGAAGCAGGAACCTGAAGGACAATTTCATCCTGTTTTGGCAAAGTTTAGTGGTCATTTTCCCATGGGTCCTGCAGGTCCAGTTTATATAACATCATGTCAAGCAGTCCAGGCAAGAGCAGTTTCTTGACCAAATGGTTAACTTTTGCCATAAAGAAAACAAACTCTATATGGAGTTTCTTCAATGCCCATCATCTTCTTTGAAGTAGATTTGTGCTGCCAGGAGCAGACATGTCTCAATGTCCAGAAAAGTCGAGGTTCTTAAAACATTTTAAATGCCATATTCTGTATGTCTTTGAAGTACTTGAAGATTACCTACCTAATAGAAGTATATCTAGGTATACCTAGAAAAGTTAACTAACATAAGTTTGATTATCATAGATGACTAATTATTAATCTGTTTCTTAATTATATAATACAATTTTAAATGAGTTACATAAACATAATACCTTAAACAAGAGTAGAAATATATATACAGTGTAACAAAATTAACTTTAAATTTGTATCGATAAACTCAAATCCACAGCAATGTAAAACATTTCCAACAAGGTGTTGTGCCTTAAAAGTACATTCAATAATCTATCCTTTCATCCTATCACATCTATGTTCCCTTTTCTTCTTTAGAAAGAGATTGCATTTATAATCAACCTCTGTTAAATAAAAACAAACATTTACAAATAATATTTTGGGAATTTGGACATAGCTTCTCTTACTACTTCCTGATGGTTGTGGGCCATGACAATCTTATGGGGATCCTGAGAAAATTAAGTATTATAGTTAAATCTAGGCTGTAGTAGTCTGTGAGGCTATATCAACCTTTCAGGGGGTCTTGGTTGATCAAACCATATTAGCTTGCAAGCAATCCACAGGTGCTTATCTTCTGTGGAAATAAAAGCAGAACCTCTTTCCCAAGCAATGTATCATTAGACACGAATTTTGAAGTCAAGATACCTTTAAAATATACATATTAGTTTAACTCAGCAACCCTTACTATCAAATGTCTCTCTCCAGTTAAAAATCTTAAAGACAATATATAATCCAGACTCTGTGTGTAATTTCCATGTTTACTTGGCTTATTATATTTTAATATTATATATATATATATATTGACTCTGCCCAGCTCAGCTTCCCAACATGGTGGAAGTATGTTTACCACCAGCTCTGTGATCCATGCTCCCTATAGAGTCTGGGAAGCAGTGGGTCTATGCCTCCATCTAGCAGTGTATAGGCCAGAAACCTTTTTTTTTTTTTGGTCTATAATGCATGGCTTAGAGACACCTTTGTGTACCACAGCAGGAATCCACCATCCTGTAGGTCAAGCCCACATGCAGCAAACTTGCCCATGCTTTGGCTCAAGCCAGCACACAACAGCACCTCTGTATCACAGCTTACCTAAGAGACACAACTAGGAAGCTGCTCTTGGATCCATTTTAGAATCCTTTTTTTTTTTTTTTTGAGATTGTCTTTGTTAGGGTTATATTGCTGTGAAGAGACACCGGGACCACAGCAACTCTTTTTTTTAATTTTAATTATTTTTATTAAGAATTTTTCATTAATTTTACATACCAATCACAGATTCCTCCTCTTCCCTCCTTCTGCCCCTCCAACCCCCCCCCCCATTTCCACTACCTATGGTGGAACACCTCATACAGCCTTGAAGCAGGGGGAGTGGCTTGGATCTGCCTCAACTGACTGTACCAGGCTCTGCTAATTCCCCATGGGAGGCCTTACCTTCTTGTAGAACACTTTTTAAAGCTTTCTCAGGTTTTGGGTGGAAATTCTTGCTACCACATAGGGTGCCAACTCTCACCAATAGTATTATCATGATATAAAGTCATCTCATGCATTATTAGTAAATGGAAATTGAAAGGTAAATTTAGGTTAAGGCAATGGACTGTATGTAATTCTTAGGGATTGAGATCTAGTTTTACATTATGAGACTGCTCAAGTTTTATTTCTTTAGTTCCTAAAGTAGAGTTAATTTCCAAGCACCTTCATATTCTTCTTATTTTGCCATCTCTAGCCATACTATCTATTCTCCAATATTTATAGTCATATGATATGTCTCAGACTTTTCTAACCTAAGCTGTCCTGCAAACCATGTACCATCATGTAATATGTAAATTGCATGTATCATGAAAAGACTCCTCCTCAAGTCCCATTACTTGAATGAAGACCTCAGATACCTATCTCTAAAAGCCACCTCTTGCTCTAAATTCCATACTGTCTGATATTTATTATATAGTATAAGAACTCACTATGCGTTCTTTTATAGATACATAACTTACAGCTTGATACTGGATAAAGATGTTTGAGAATAAGAAGCATATTTTGGGTGGGTGAGATGGCTCAGTAGGCAAGATCATTTACTTGAGAATCTGAGTATGAGCTCCAGATCCCACAGTGGAAGGAGAGAATCTGTTCTCAAATATTGTCCTATGACCTTCTACACACATGCTATGACATTTGTGCACTGCTACACATATGAATATACATGCATGTATACACACACAAAAAAATAAAAACTTTAAAAAGTTTGATTCTTTATCTCTTGCCTATTTTCTCTTTATCCCCAATATGTATTCCAATGATTTTCTATATCTTGGGTACTCTACTAGAATTTATTGAATTTTCTTGTATCTCCACAAGTAAATGTACCAATTGGTGTGTTTTCCTAAAGGACGTACTATTTCAAAGAATATTGTATATTTCGTTTTTTTGTGTGTCTTTCCTTTTTTTTATTTTTATTTTGCAATACAATTCAGTTCTACATATCAGCCACAGATTCCCTTGTTCTCCCCCCTCTGGCCCCCCTCACCTTCCCCCCAGCCTACCCCCCATTCCCACCTCCTCCAGGGCAAAGCCTCCCCCCTGCAGACTGAGATCAACCTGGTAGACTCAGTCCAAGCGGGTCCAGCCCCCCCTCCCCAGGCCGAGCCAAGCGACCCTGCATAGGCCCCAGGTTTCAAACAGCCAACTCATGCAATGAGCACAGGACCCGGTCCCACTGCTTGGGTGCCTCCCAAACAGACCAAGCCAATCAACTGTCTCACCCATTCAGAGGGCCCGATCCAGTTGGTGACCCCTCAGCCATTGGTTCATAGTTCATGTGTTTCCATTCTTTTGGCTACCTGTCCCTGCACTTTATCCAACCTTGGTCCCAACAATTCTCGCTCATATAAACCCTCCTCATTCTCGCCAATTGGACTCCCAGAGCTCCACTCGGGGCCCAGCCATGGATCTCTGCATCCAGATATTTCTTAATACTATGAAAAAACCAGCAACATATAAATGACATAATAAAAGTACAAATTAATATTTATCTGTTTTATATCTTGATAGATTAAGAATTAAACATTTTGTTACTAATCCTCATTATATATTTGCAGTGCATACTTATGAAGATGTATATATATATATATATATATATATGCATATGTATGTGTATCTGTATGTGTGTGATTATTTTGTCAAACTCTAAAAACTATATAAACTTGTTAAAAGTCAAGAACTCACACTGCTCATATTCTCATACATATCATATTCATAAATGTTTCCTCCACTTAATATCAAGAAGCATTCATAAATTCTTGAAACTACTAAAATATTGGTTGAGCATAGTTACTACTATTCAGAGTGAATAAAGGCATCTTATTCTGTTTGTTTCTAATTTGTTTAAAATCAACTGGACTCTTGAAATTACTTCATAATGTAGAAATATTACACCTTTTTTGGTATCATTCTCCTTATTGTTTGTAATGAAATAACCTGACATTAATTAACAATGATAATGTAAGTCTTTTCTTCTTCCTTAAATTCTTTATAGCCTGGTTAATACTTCTGACAAATTTGAATAAATTTATTTTTTCTAGAGGAAGCATTTGAAGTAAAATTTTAAACGTCATTAGCCATTATTTATTTGGTAGTTTTACACAATTGGACTACCTGATAATTTTGTTTTCAGTCATAATAAAAATTTTCATTTTTATGTTTTTTGATATGAAAAAGAACTTCGGTCAACATTACACTAACAATTCTATGAAATGATTTCTTAATTCTAAAGCCATGAGTTTTTTTTTAATCCCATAAAAATAAAGGAGTATGTACCTACCTCCAACACAAAAATAAATGAGTGTATACCTAGCTCTAACACAAAAGTAATATAATATAGACTATGCCCATAAGAAATTCATAAGTCTCATTAATTAAATAATTACTTCTCAAAGATTTCAAATTTATTTTCATTCACATTTGGGGAGTACTATTCCAATTTTTTAGTGGTACCATTTCTTTGGCAGACGTTTTGTAGCAGTTAAAAGTGACTTAAGTCATAGTTGGGAAGTTAAAAAAAAGCAATGAAGAAAAATTCCATAGCCACAGTCACCTTTGGAACAAACCTTCTATAACTTAAACATCTCCCATTAGGTTTTGTCTCTTGATGGTTTTACCATTTCCCTGGGGATCAAAGCTTCATACCATGAGATCTTGGGGAACATTTAAACTCTAAATTGTTGAATAATGTCCTTGATCCCTGTGGCATGGTCCTGTGCTATTGTTCCCTTTGGGGGAGGGTGCCAAGTAGGCACAGAGTCAAAAACACAAACTCTGGGAGAATCTTGAAACAATAAGCTCAGTTTATTCAGGAAGAGTCAAGCCTGATATACCCTCCACCCTGCCCCAGGGGAAGGCCTGATGAATATGCATCTGCTGGTGTGACATGGTTACCTCTCATTGGTCCAGGTCATCTCCAGATCATGTCTCAGCTGCTATTGCTTAAGGCCCCAAGGCAGACCCAGGTTGGCTCTCAGAAAGTATCTTATTACTGGTTTGGGCTAGCTGGCCCTCAGGCTTGTTAAGAATGAGTCATCCCACAGATCCCCAAACTTGATGTACATAATCACAAAGCTTTATGTCCATTTTATAATGAAAAATATATATTTATTCTGCATCCATTGTCCGAACAGTTTTAATTATTCCAGCATTTCTCAAAATTCCATTGTCTTCAGCTTTCCTCAACAGGATTTTTTCAAATTCATATTACCATTTTTTTCCTGGGATATTTACTGCGAAATGTCTGAGGTTTGGGTTTAAGGGGAACACAGAAGCAGACTGTCCTTTTAGGTAATGTATTTATTAGAAGACTTATTAAGGCCACAGAAGGAAAAGGTAGCATGGGCTATCAGTAACCCAAGCTCACCAGGCAAAGATGGGTCCTTTCATTTCTATAGATTTCAGAAGAACACTGAAGGGATGGTTCTATGGCATATGTTTGCTAAGTTGTCCATAGTATATGCTGTCTCTGGAGGTTACAGGCTGTCTCTGATTCCTTAATTACAAAGGGGTTTGATAGTTAAGGTTTATATTGCTGTGAAAAGACACAATGACCTAGGCAAATCTTATAAAGAAAACATTTAATTGTGGCTGGCTTATAGTTTCATAGGTCTATTCATGGCCAGAAGCATGGCAGCATGCAGATATACATGGTACTGGAGAAGGCGCTGAGAGTTCTACAACTGGGTCCAGAGGATGAAGGAAGAAAAGCCTAAATTCAGGTCACATTAAGCCTGATTTGCCCTTAGGGGATATCAAAGCCCATCTCCAGGGACACACTTCCTCCGACAGTGTCATACCTACTCCAACAATGCCACAAATCCCAATAATGACACCTTCTATAAGACTATAGGGCCATTTTAATTCAAACCACCACAAAGTGGAAGGGAATATTACATTTTAGGGGAATAATGTTTAATTTTGAAGGTATGGGATGGAGTGGAAAGGAGAAGCTTATGTGTATTTAACACATTTTGTGTCTCTTGTAGTTTTTGATAAATTAGAGTTTGGTTATGACACCTGTACATATAATGGACTATAAAAAAGGATAGTGATATAGCTCCAGATAGGCATGACCTGAGAAGCATCTGGTCTGGTATTTAACACACTGCAGTTTGGGTCTTATTCAGATTTTTTTCACTTATCATTCTGAGGGGCTGCATGTATGTTCTCCAATTCTGTAACATACATCCTGCCCTCCCAGGGTCTTCTTTGAAAAAAACTCTCAATGGAAGCCTCAATTACCCAATCATTCTTGGATTAATCATTCCTCAGGACCTAAGGTAGTGTGAACAATGCAGAAGTCTGTTGCTGGCATGAGCTATACCTGGAACTACATGAATCAAATTCTTATGTTCCCTGAGTGCTTGCCAAGAAAATAGGGGATTTAATCCTCTGGCGCTTTTGGCAATAAAAAGCTCTCAAGTGTTCTTATCTATCTCAATAGAAAGCCCTTATATCAAAGGTGCCTTTCTAAACCCTTGGACCTGTGTTGGATAATTGAAAATTCCTGTGAAGCCTCTGAGGCATCCTGAATCCTATGGACCTTACTGAGTCCTTGTGCAACTTGGATTCCAGAACTCTGACTAGGTATGTCAGAGGAATAAAAGAAAGGATAGACAGACACACAGGCACAGAACAGCTGATGAAGAAGCTGTATTTTCCCATAGATCAGTGGTGTTTTTTTTTTATAGCTTAACAAGGAGGATGGGGTTATGATATACAGCTGAATCAAGGAGTCAGGTTTATCAAATCTCCTATAGTATCAGTCTATGTAAGGGAGAAGTATTCAGGAGATAAATATCTGGGGTGAAGGGAAGAAAGCTACAGAGGATGTTTACTGCACAAAGCACCAAGCATTCACCCTGGGACCCAGAGGGATGTTTTGTGATCTCCCTGAGCCTCAACAGAGGCTTGGGAAGTGCTTTGCAAATTTCTTATCAGTCTGAAACATTGTTCCTTGACATGGCCTGTACCAGGCTTTTTACTTTTTTTTTTTTTCTTCCACCAACAGCTCCAAATCATGACAGAGACTTAATGTTAATTATGAATGTCTGGCCTTATCTTATCTCTCATTTTAATCTGTTTCTCTTCATCTACATTTTGCCTTGGTGCTTTTTACCTTTTTTCATTCTGTATGTCTTACTTTCATGGCTTTTCATGTGTGGCTGCCTGGATTCCAGCCTGGGGCATGTCCCTCTCTTTCTCTCCTGTTTTCTCCTCCTTCTCTCTTCTCTCCAGCCTAGATTTCTCCTCCTATTTATTCTTTCTGCCCACAAGCCTCACCTATCCCTCCTCCTGCCTAGCTATTGACCATTGAACTTTTTATTAGAACAAGCAGGTGTCTTAGGCAGGCAAGGTGAACTTTTTATTAGAACAAGCAGGTGTCTTAGGCAGGCAAGGTGAAACAGCAACACATCTTTTCATAATTAAACAAATGCAATATAAGCAAAAGTAACATATCTTTACATCATTAATAAAGGCAGAAGAACAAGTTAATACACATTTACACAGTTAAAGTAATATTCCACAGCATAAAAGAATGTAACATATCTTTGCCTAGTTAAAATAATATTCCTCAACAATGGTCACCTTGTGTAAATACACATTCACTCAGGACTTCACATACTCAGGGGTTTCTCTTCTCACACATTGTACAAAGTGCTTGGCTTCTTTCTATCTATGTCAGTGACGTACCTTCCATGGACAGAGCATTGCCTGTCAAATATTTCTGCTCCATTCCCCTTTACTCCTGATTCTCACTACGACTTTTGCTAAAGTAAAATATAGGCAATATTTATTTCATTGGAACTAAGTAAAATAGTCTTTCCCATTTAGCCTCCACCCCCACAAAGTATCAAGGCATGGACAAAATGAGCTCCAATTCTTTGCAGTAGAACAGTAATAGCCTTTAGTGTGACTGTAGTAAAGTATTACTTTGCAGACAGATGTTTCTCTCCCACCTGACATTTCCTGAATACCTGGCAACCACTTCCCAAATAAGTGACTCAAAGGCTTAATATTACTTATGAATGCTCAGCTGGTAGTTTGGGCTTATTACTAACTAGCTCTTACACTTAAATTAACCCATGAATGTTATCTATATTTAGCCACGTGGCTTCTTGGTACCTTTTCTCAGTACAACATTTCCATCTTGCTTCCTCCATATCTGGCTGGAGACTTCTGACTCTGCCCTTCCTTTTCCCAGCATTCTTAGTTTGTTGTCCCATCTATACTTCCTACCTGGCTACTGGCCAGTCAGCATTTTATTAAACCAATTTAAATGACAAATCTTTACATTGTACAGAAGGATTATTCCACAGCACTACTTCCCATCAGAAACCAAATCAGTGTCAGTTTTACTGTTTGCCATCTTATCAGCGTTCAGTCTTTCTGAGCCCTCACTGCAGTCTGCTTTTAAACTGTACTTACAGTATCTCAGGGTTTTTTCTAGCCAACTTCTCCAATTAGTTCAAAAGACTTTATTGCACACCAATTTAAAAGGATCAAATATATCTACAGATATACAGTCAGGGCAAAGACATAATTTCTTTGTCCCAATTTTCTTAATCACTTTTCCATTATTCTAATAAGATATTATCCTAAGATAATCAACTTTTGTAGGCTCACAGTTCAGAGGCTTCAGTCCATGATCATTTAACCCAACAACTTTGGGGACAGTAGTAAAGCCCCTTATGGCAGTAGTGTGACATAGAAAAGCTGCTCATTGCATGGGCAGAAAGTGACAGAACAAGGACTGAGTGAGAGAGACTGGGTGCTGGCTTCTTCTTATGTCCTACTTCTTAATGATTTCCCATTTACCAATTAACACTTCTCTGAGAATCAAACCCACACTTCATGGACCTTTGGAATGAATTAAATATTCAAATTATAGTATGAATTATAAATACCTTGATAAGAAAACTGAAATCTGTATATTAATTTGACTATACTCACATTTTTCTCAATGTTAATGACCTGTAGCATGGAGATTAATGGTTAGTAAAATAAGATATTATTTCCATTCCTTTTATCATTTTTGGATATTTTATAGCTATCAAGAATGAGCAAATATAGGATGGAAAGATGATCAGTCAGTAAAGTACCCATTGTACAAGTATGAACACCTGAGTTTGGATCCTCAACACCTACAGAAAAGCAGACCTCTCAGTATGTGCTTGTATCTTTGGGGCTATAGAGTAGGCAGAGAAAGGCGGGAAGCTGACAGCCTAGCCAAGCCAATCTCTGAGGCCCAGTTTCAGTGAGAGACTCTGCCTGATTCCAAACATAAAGTGGAGAGTGATAGAGGAAATCACCTGATAGTGATCTTTGGCACCCACACACATATAAATTAACATATCACATGTCTAAAACATAATGAGCCAATCAATTGAATATACATTCTGAAGCAATGATGATGATTCATCATAGAAGGGGGGGGGAATCTCTCTAAAATAAATACATAGATTCTGCGCAATAGAAATGAATGAAGAAATTATATAAAAAGTGTGTAAAGATGCCAAAGTATTACAAAATAACTCTTTTGACAGTAATGTTAAATAGTTATGCAATTAGTATTCATTGTGCTTTTAGCTTTTTTGCTTGCTTAGTTGTTAAATGAACTGTCTAGCAAGCCTCCTTAAGAATAAAAGGAGTGCCGGGCGGTGGTGGCGCACGCCTTTAATCCCAGCACTCGGGAGGCAGAGCCAGGCGGATCTCTGTGAGTTCGAGGCCAGCCTGGGCTACCAAGTGAGTCCCAGGAAAGGCGCAAAGCTACATAGAGAAACCCTGTCTCAAAAAACCAAAAAAAAAAAAAAAAAAAAAAAAAAGAATAAAAGGAGTGTTCCATTAAACTATTCTAGATGCCTTCTCATGCTTCCTAAAATAACAAAAAATAATGAACAGAATTATCTTTAGTACATATAATCTTAAAGAAAATATTAAAATAAATAAATAATGAACATTAATATTTTATCATATAATCTAATAAAATATGTGATTTATTCACTATATGGAATTTAAAATTTATAATCTGTATTTCGTATTATGTGTTTCAACAATAACACTGTTAAGGTTTTAATAATGTATTTTCAAGTGTATGTTTTACTAGAATGATTAACTCTTAATTTTTAAATGTGTGCATTAGATATGAACATTCTGAAATGTTTTAAATCTGAGAAATCTGATGACTTCAGGGTTCAGGCAATAGATTACGTGTGAAGATTGGAACTGTCAAAAAAAATAGCTTAAGCAGCCCTTTGAGGATTGTAAAATAGGGACATTTTCCAGAGAATTGGTTTCTAAAGCTTCCATTATTTCTTGTTGAGATGTTAGGACTTAGCTACAATATTTACTTACTCTGCATGTAAGGAAAGCTGTTTTTATCATATTTTGTATGCTTTGTAATCAAACTGTTTATATTTGAAAAAACTTATACACGTTTTTATGATGCTTGAAGAATTCTACTTTATATTTCTTTGATGTGGTTTTTGATGTGTGCAATTAAAATTTAAAAATTGGGGATTGTCATTTAAAAAGCTAAAATATTATTTATCTTTTCAGTACTATTTTATCTATCAGTACTGTTAACCTATTGTTATATTCTGTTAAAATAATCTTTTTATGCTACCAGTGTCTTCACGCTGTACCTGAGAAGATAAAGAATGTAAGGAGAAGATGAGGGCTTGAGTTAAAAGCCAAAGCAGGACTATTTATTCATTATCTGATCAGAGATAAATGGCAGCATATTTCACTCTTGCAATATCTGTTGATGGAAGTAAATATAGGAGCAGACTGATGAGAGAGGGTGCTTGGCCAGGCTCTCCACCAGTGCCTAATATGCAGTCCTATGTTTGTATATCTTTATTTGTTAAGATTCATTCTTCTGCACTGGGTTTTGTCCTCATTTAAATTATCCTACCAGAGAAAGGATAAAATTAAGAATTATTTCCAATCCACAATACTCTCACTTATAGTATGTGTTCTACCTTTCAAGTGACTAGATATCTTGAGTGTGTCTGAATAGTTGGAGAAACTGATTTCACTTCAGGTCTACAGCCATACACCCTGAGTACACCTGATCACTTCTGATTTCATTTGAGATGTATTATAGTTTGAGCAGTAATTCTAATTTCATGGTCAGAAACAATGGAGTAACAGAATAGTTTGACTTTGTATTATGCCTGCCTCATCACTGAGCTTACCCCACTTGTGGCTATGGATCAAGATGCTTTCTTCCTGAGAGACAATCAGCACTCTTAACCAGTCACTTATGGAGTTCCATGTCTAATTGATTTACATTATGAGGATATTAAAGGTCATGACAAAACTTCAGTATATAATGCCATTTGCCGTTAAGGGGAACCACGGTATTATGTTTTAATATCCAGAATATGGTTATATTTTTATATACTTTCATATATTTTATTAAAATGTGACATCTATATGGGTCTCTTGTAATTTTTTTTAATAAAAATCTTAATGAATGGAGTGGCACATGCTTTTAATCCTAGCACTTGGGAAGCAGAGGCAAGCAGATTACAGAGGTCAAGGCCAGCCTCGTCTACATAGTGAGTTCCAGGACAGCCAGAGCTACATAGTGAAGCTTTGTCTTGAAAAAAAAAAAACTAAATAAAATAAATACATAAATAAAATAAAAATCACAAAACTGAGGCTATGAAATAAAATATTTAGGTAACAGAATTATACTGTACTACTTTGTATATTTTTGATAGAAATATGAATTCGTTCACAGAATGTCTTGTCCAGAACAAAAATGAGCCTTCTAAGGCATATTTCTCCTTAATTTTATTTTTATTCTTAAGTATTTATTCTATTTATCCAAAGTATTTCTTTCCAAGCATGGTGAATTGAAATTAGACAAATTTTATAGCCTGAAATAATCTTAATTGCATTATTGAGACACACAAGTAAGCATGGCAATTACAGTGTACTCTCACATGTCTTACCAGGTTACTTTTAGGATAAATGGCCTCAAAGAAGTATATTTTCTGAGTACTCCTAAAACCAACAAGTAATATATCCATAATAATACTATGTTTTTTCCTCACCACATAGTATGAATGCCATTAAATGAACTCACATTATGCCTCAAAACTATATCCCCTGTGATCTACAGAGTGAGATCCAGGACAGGCACCAAAACTACACAGAGAAACACCGTCTTGAAACAAACAAACAAAAATATTATTAAAATATTTTTTTCATACATTACATTCTGATTATTATTTTCCCTTCCCACACTCTTCCCAGTTCCTCCCCACTTCAACTCCCATCTGGATCCACACTTTTTCTGTCTCTTCTTAGAAAACAAACATACATCTAAGAAAACATAAAATAAAATAAGAGGAACCAAAAGCAAACAAATTGGAATAGGAAAAAAAAACCAAACAAACAAGAAAAAGAGCAAAAGGAAAAGAACAAAAAATAAAAATAGATGCAGAGACATACATATTTGGGCACATAGAAATCATCTAAAAACACAAAACTGGAAGTCATAACGTATATGCTAAGGATCTGTAAATGTTTAAAAAAAATGCCCTGATTTAACATTATGAGACAGAACCTCTAAAGACGCTATTGACTTCATTTTGTGTTAGCCAACTGCTGTTGGGGATGGGGCATACCCTTAAGAGTGGTTTGTTTCCCAGTGAGACTCCCTTGGAGAAAACTGCTTTTTTTTTTTTTTTTGTATTTGAAAGTGGCTATCAATTGGAGATATCTTTTGGGTTAGGGATGGGGCAACTGTCCACTTCCCCTTTTCGCTCAATTTCAAATAACTTCTTGGTTAAGAATTGGGTCTTTGTGTCTACTTCCCATTTTCAGTGCTAGGATTTTGTCTGGTTTGAATCTGTGCAGTCTTGTGTATGCTGTCACAGTCTCTGTGAATTCAAGTGTTTATCAGTCCAGTTGTATCAGGAAGACACTGTTTCCTTGAAGCAATTCACTCCCCAGGGCGGGGTCTTAAAATCTTTCCTCCTCCTGTTCTGTATGGATCCCTGAGTATTGAGGGGGATGTGATACAGTCATCCCACTGAGGGCTGAGTGGGTCAAAACATATAGTCAGATATTAGTTATTTGTATATTAAGTTTGTAGTATATTTCATTGCAATCAGTTGCTTTAGGCTCCTTTTTTTAACACTATTAACCTTTTCCTTATCTATGTGAAAAATACTTAATCATGGAAACATTCCTACTCATTAAATAGGAACCTTGGATTTTGCTCAAAAGTTGTTAGTTAGAAGAAAACATTATTATGTTCATTGGATAATAGAAAAAGAATTGAACAGGACTGTGAAATGTTATTTATTTATTTATTTATTTATTTATTTATTTATTTATTTATTTATTTATTTTTGGTTTTCCAAGACAGGGTTTCCCTGTGTAGTTTTGTGCCTTTCCTGGATCTCGCTCTGTAGGCCAGGCTGGCCTCGAACTCACAAAGATCCGCTTGCCTCTGCCTCCTGAGTGCTGGGATTAAAGACGTGTGCCACCACTGCCTAGCCAAAATGTTATTTAAAGAGAGAAAGAGAGATGGGTGCTGCTCTTCCAGAGGACCTGGGTTTGATTTCCTGCAAGGACTTGGTTGCTCACAGCTGTCTGTAACTCCAATTTCAGGGAATCTGATACCCTTATATTATCTCTATGGACACAGCAAGCATGTGTTACACAGACATATATTCAGGTAAAACATTCATATAAATAACATAAAATTTTTAAAAAGTAAAACAGAAGAAGTTTGGTATTCCTTTTGAGGCCAAATGGATGTGGTCGTTTAGACACATTTTATGAAGTGTGGTAGCTTACACATTAAGAAGTGCTTTCAAAATATTCAGTTGGCTAAATTAGAAAGCTCTTAGAAACATACTCATAGAATGGTCCTTTTCTCTAGCCTGATGTTAGCTCCCATGATTAGATACCTGTAGAAAGCTCCATTATTTCTTGTACTATGTAGAGATGGTGCAAATTAAAAAATGACATTAAAGGAACCATCCAGCTCACACGGAGCTTTGATCACACAAATAGAAAAAGTGTGGCTGTAAGAGATTGTTTCTTAGGTGTTCAAGCTTAATGGGGCTTTTGAAAAGGGAAATAGTTGAAAGAGTTTATGGAAATGACAGTATTTTCTATGGCATAGAAAGAGCTCGTAGCAGGAAAACTAGCAAAAGAAGGAAGCATGTCACTTGGAATGACAGCTTTTTCAGAAATGAAATTAATGAATAATCTTTATTCAAAAAAGGAACATAAAGGAAATGAGTGGAAGTAATATAAGGACTTTTTCTTTAGATTTAATAAAATAGAACACCTTAAACGTGCCTGACTGATAGAGTTGTTTTGGAACGATTGAATGACTTGGTAGGGATAAATTTGATGCCATCTATTTATTCACCTTACCATGTCATATATTTTAAAGGGAAATAACATACATGAAATAATTCTGGGACTTCTTCAGTTAGTGATGAATACAACTCCTGGCAGCCAAAGAGAAAAAAGAAACACTCTAATATTCTTCTTGATTTCTTTGAAATAATAAATAGAGCATTACAGGTTAGAATCTCTACAAAGTAGACCCTGAGATGGAGTTTAGTATTTATGCTACTTATTCAGGAATTCCCTTCAGACTGTCAAATAAGGAGGGGAGAATAGCAAACTTAAGTGGACAAAAAGAGAAGCTGAGCTGTGATGCAGGCCCAATACCAGTTTTACTTAAACTTTTAATTTTTTTTAAAGAATTTCATACATGAGTACTATATTTACATCATTTCCTCTCCCTCCTCATGTCCATGTTCCCTTCCTTCTCAAATTCATTACCTGTTCTTCTTTACTACTGTTATACATACACACACATGTATATATGGAGATAATGAAGAAATATTCTATGACACTCTCATACAAGGTGAGTGCCTCCTTTCAAGATAAGGAGATGGGTGAGATATAGACCTAGTACTTATTCTCTCAAGACTACCTCTTTTCTTATATTCGGAGAACCATGGAGAATTTTCCAAGACTTAGATCAGTCTGCAATTGAGCCTTACCAAGGCAACCTATCTGGATAAATACAATGTCATGGACCACCTCTGGAGATCGGTTTCCAAAATCTCTGCCAGTGACTTGGGGAATTTAGAGGTTTGAATGGTGCAACAGAGGCCTTAAACTGGGCTGAGACAAATAAATGGTCCTTAATATTTCTATATTCATCAGGAATAGCCTTAGCTTCTTCAGAAAAGGCCAGAGTCTTAATCATAGTATTCTCGACAACTAAACAAACCCAAATACAAATTGAAAGCTGAAGATCTTGCCAACAATACACTTATCTCCTTGGGCAAATTCATTACTGAAGAATCTGAGAAGTTTCTCATTGTCTGCCACAATAGTTTAGGTATTGCCCTTCCTCATAGCAACATGGTACTTATTACTAAATAATAACACTCTCAAACTTCTTAGATCCTTTACAAATAATCCATACAAATAGAAAATTAATTTTTTTATTTTTAAATACATTTTTATTAAGAGATTTTCTATTCATTTTACATACAAACCACAGATTCCTCTGTCTTTCCTCCTCCTACTCCCAGCCTTCCCCTGCAACCAACCCCCGTTTCCATCTCCTCCAAAGCAAGGTCTCCCATGGGGAGTCAGCAGAGCCTGGTACATTCAGTTGAGGCAGGTCCAAGGCCCTCCTTCCTGTACCAAGGCTGAGCAAAGTGTCCCACCATAGGCACTAGGTTCCAAAAAGTTTCTACTTTCATTGTTATGGAAATAATCATACCTGAAGTGATGATTTCTTTGTGGTATTTACATAAGTTTATAGAAATCCCATTCATTTTTAATTAGCTGATTTTATAGG
This sequence comes from Peromyscus eremicus, assembly GCF_949786415.1. NCBI lineage: Eukaryota > Metazoa > Chordata > Mammalia > Rodentia > Cricetidae > Peromyscus > Peromyscus eremicus. The sequence goes on from NC_081439.1 coordinate 40,717,433, forward strand.
CAGTTAAGCTAAGATATTATAAGTCATATATTACACTGATGGACATTTAACAGCTGAATTAAGTTCTTTGAAGATGCTGACAAACTTTTATCTGTAATTACAGAAACACTGATTGCAGGAGGAGGAACCACTCCTTGTTTGTAGCCCTAAAACTGAATATGCCTATAAGTGAAAAAGTCCATCACTAGCTCCCAGGAGTTATACTGGACACTAGGTATTAATCATCTCCTATTTTTGAATCAATTTTCAAAAGTTATAAAATATTTTCTTTTTAATCAGCATAGTGGCCAGTTTATAATATTGTGTTTTTTCTTATTGTGAGATTTAAATAGTTTACTGTTGTTTGGTGGCTTCTGTGGTCTCTAGGCAGACTTGGACAAGTGAATTAGGTGAACAAATGTTCATGAAATATTTTCATATAAGTGCCATGTGCTAACTGATTGCACCACTGGAGCTCAGTATTAAATCATGTTTCATTCAAAATTAGTACTCAAACCCAGCACTCAATAGATATGTTAAATTATCCACTAGAGAGCATTCACTTGGGAGAGGTCCAGGTTTGCAGTGATTAGCAATTGAGAAAGATTCCTACCATAATGAATATTATATTCTCCAATGAGAGATAGAAATAAAAATTAAAAATATCCATAAATCCACTTGAAGTGAAGAAAAATAATAGATGGGGAACAGGTAAACATCTTGAGTTAAATTACTGAAAAATGATAAGCTTTATTATTTAAACTGACATGGATATGAAAACAATAGATCAATTACTTACCATAAGGGAAGGGGGAATCTTTTCTCCCTGTAAACCAGGTTCCTTCAGTAAAATTTGACTGGCAAACTATAGATTAACAAGAAATAGACAAGGAAGAAGATTGTTAACATATACAGTATGCAACATCAGGTACAAATTTTGGGTTGAATAACCCTGAAGAGTGATTAGGAATTTGGCATTATATGTAGCCTCTGAACAAGGGAAAATGAGTCTACAAAGAAGGGAAAAGACAAATGAAAAAGGTTTAGACTCTTGAGGGTGACAAACTGTGATAATAGAAAAGTAATGGTGAGAAAAACCTTTGATTTTGATATAATAAATTATCAAATGATTTTGAAAATCCAGGCTATGAAGGGATTTGTATTTTGTTCTTTCATTTCTTAGCTGAAGTGTAACATTTCTCACGTTTAGATATAAATCAGCATTATAGCATACACTATACAATGAGCATGCATATGTATGGGCTGAGTATCTACACAGCAAACTACTGCAGGCTGAAGAAGGATTTCTGAGATGTTCTAAATTAACTAAAGATCTGACAATAGAGAATAGACAAGAGGAGTCTTTTTTCACTCACATGTTTACTATGTAGTCTAGGCTGGCCTTGAATGTATGTTCTTCCTCCTCCAAATCCAAAGTACTCTAATTACAGACGTGTATCAGAAAACAAAACAAAACAAAAACAAACAAAAAAAGGAAAAGTAGTGGTGAAACCAATGGAGTAAAGTTTGTCAGTAAATGACATAAAATTACTATCTTTTCCATGTCTGCCAATATTCCTAGGGATAAGAAGTTTGTGGTTGGTTATTTTTACTCTTTGCCCTTTGTTCTTTATTCTTTGATATTTTGGGGGCTTGCCACCCAGCTCCCAAATAAATACATGGAGGCTTATTCTTTCTTATGAATGCCTGACCTTAGCTTGGCTTGTTTCTTGCCAGCTTTACTTAAATTACCTGGTCTACCTTTTGCCTCTTTATATGTTTTCTTTATTTCTTACTCCATGTCTTGCTTTGTAGCTGGGTGGCTGGCACCTTGAGCCCTCCTCTTCTTCTCCTTCTTTCATTCCTTGATCTTTCCTTCTCAGATTTCTCCTATTTATTCTTTCTTCCTGCCAGCCCTGCTCATCCTTTTTCCTGCCTGGCTATTAGCTGTTCATCTATTTATTAGACCAATCAGATGTTTTAGACAGGCACAGTAACAACAGCTTCACAGAGTTAAACAAATGAAACACAAAAGAATGCAACACAACTTTGCATCATTAAAAAATGTCCAACAGCATAAACAAATGTAACACATTTTAAAATAATATTTCACAACAGAAGCTTGTGGTGATTTTCATTTTATTAGAAGTTCCTTCATTTATATAGACAATGGTACTCTGAGAAGCTATTATTCTCTATCCATGGATATTTATTTACCTCCATCTGAAAATGATCCTATTATCAAGGTGATATATTTGAATATCATATATTTTGATTTCTTAGAGTGATAATAAAAAGAATGGCATTGTAAAAGGAAAAACACTATGAATTCAGAGTATTTTGGGTAGTGGTGAGTTGGCATATTCATTGGAAGAAGTGGTATATATAAAGTGTGGGCAGCTGGTAGATTGGAAAAGTAGGCAGCATATATCTAATAGAAAAGCTCCTTAGTCATGGTAAATCATTTAGTTTTTAGTTTGACTCTGAAGGCAGGTGCTTAGCATGTGGCTTACAGATGATCAATAAAAGATCAGTGATTATATTATTACTGTAGAATCAGTGGTATCTTATATGCAATGACTATAGTGGAGAGACATAGATAATGAGTTTCAACTTGTAGTCAACAAGTTTGGTACAGGAAAGAAGGAAGTTAATGGTAATTGTCATATATCTTTTATTGAGGTAGCAAATATTTAAAGAAAATATTTAAAAATATAGCAGGAATTTTCATTTGATCATTCTAATTTGGAATTGTTTACCAAGTTTAGAGTATATTTTAATTGGATAACTAAGTATAACTTTTAACTTTCATTATCATACATTAGGGTTGGAGATTAATATTAATATTCAATGCTATGTCCCTAGAGGACCTGAGTTTGGTTCCCAGCAGTGACATGGCTGTTTAAAATCATCTGTTAATTTAGTTCTAGGGGATTCAATGCCATCTTCTGGTCTCTGAGGAAATAATACATGCATGTTGTACACAGATATATATGACATCAGGCACATATGTACATAAAAGTTTTTTTAAAATAAAAATCTGTTTTAAAATGTAAATTATTTTCTCCTACTAAAATTATCTGTAACATAGTATTGGACATTTATTCCATGATTTATTATTATAATTTCATATAATTATTAGGGGATTGAAAGATATTATTTAGCTGTGATGCTATTAAGGGGAATATTTGTTATATTTTGCACATAATGTAATTTTTTAAAATTTTTATTTAAGTTTGATATACATTATAGAAAAGCACATAAAATAGTACAGATAAATTTCTAAAAGCTAAGATATTTTTTCAACTAGCCTTTCAATTAAAAATAGAACTTTAACTACATCCCAGAAAACCCCATTTTTCTGTCAATGCTACTCCTATGGATAAGCAATATTATGATTTCTAACAATGTAGATTAGTTTTGTCAAATTTTGAACTTTATATTAATAGGTTTAATTTATACCTATATTTATATAAATAAGTACATGGATAATTTAAATATATACATGTATATTTGTTATATATAAGTTATCTATAAATATATAAATAGGATTAACAATAGCATATTTTTATATATAGTCATAAGTTACTCACTGATTTACACTGGGTGTTAAATTGATTTCTTCTCTACCTTCTTTTTACACACACTTAGTCTTGATTCAATTAACATAAAATCTATGGCTTTCGCCTTCTTCTGCTCTTCCATATTCATTCGCTCTCTGTGTCTCTTTCTACAAATATCTTAGAAAAATTCTTAAAGTACAGTTTGCAGAACTCATATATCAGAATCATCTTGGGAGCTTGTTAATAATTCTGGTGGCTGAGTCCCTGCCATGGTTTATGAATCTGACAAAGGAGACAGCACTTTGTCCTCTCATGTCTCTCTAGTAGATAAAGTCTTCCTAGAATACTCTTTGCTGGGACTCTCATTAAGTAAGTTGTCAGGTTACTTTTATGTCCAGAGTCTAATATTACATAAAGTCATCTACAACAGTTCTCACCAGAGGAAATATTCTGGTATCTGTCATCCTCTATTAATGCATTTATCTCTGTCTGAATTATAGTGTAGTTACTTGCACACCTGCCTGGCTTACTATCTCAGTTATGATACCTTAGAGAACCATGACTTGACATTTCCTTGTGTTCTCTACTCTAGTGAGTACAATCATTTACAAATAGTGAGTTCTAAATAAGCATTCATTGAATGGAATCCACAAGACTAGGAGAATTTTATCCCCTAGGATTATTAAGAAATTAAATCTGTAATCCCAAAGGATTAGATTTTAACATAGTTTGAAGCATATGAGTCTAATATAGTGTTATTAAATACTCGTAAGATAACCATCATTATCACCTGAAAGATTATGATAGTTAATTTTCAGGTGGTTGCAATGACTCCCAATACAGAAAGAATTGCTAAAATATAAATACCTGCATATTTTATTTACCTGCCAATGCCCTAATTAAATTTGATTTGCCCACAGTAGTGGTTTTAGTGAAAACAAGAAAATATGTGAATGTCAATGTATTTAAATTGTGAGGATTCCTATTGCATTTTTTTACAACCTTAGCAAATTACCTGTGGGACTGGTTGGTACCTTCAATTAAGAATTCTGTATATAGAGGAATTGTTTTAATAGTTCGTGTTCAGTTTTATAGGTAGCCCTCTCCTTGCTTTTTTTTTCAAAATAGCAAAGTGGTTTCTATTTCTATTACTGTGGTAAAATTATGTGACAAAAGAATTTCAAAGAATTAAGTGTTTATTTGGGTTTATAGTTCTAACGGGATGCACTGCATAATGGCAGCTAAAACATGATGAAAAGCAGAGGAAGAATTGGAGCAGAACACTAGCAGATCAGGTTGCATCTGTACTCAAAATGCAGATTGTAAACAGGAATTGGATTATAAAACTTCAAGGCTTATCCTATTCATTCACTTCCTTTACCAAGAATCCACTTCCTAAAGGTTCCCCAGCCTTTCCAAACAGCACCATTAGCTATGGTTCAAATGTTCAAACCCATGAACCTGGGGAAAAGGGCATTTTACATTCAAAGTGCAACAAAAATGTTTCATCACTAATAAATTATATTTTTGTTTGGCGTTTGAAGAAATAAGAAGTGTAATGAAATGGCATTAACTTTTCTCTAAGTGCATTTCTAATATTGGATCTCTGAGTTCTCCTACTTCGATTCAGCCTCCTCTCTCTCTACATTGCCTTGTTCCTCTCCAGTCTCCTCAAAATTCCTCTTAAAGCAAAAATTTTCTCTTGCCTTGATTTCAAGACAGGACAAGGATGCAAATGTTAATTCTATAATCCAATTTTCCAACTTTTTTCATATAGCTCTCTTCCCTTCTCTTAGACCTCCCCCCCACCGCCATTTCACCTTCATAATTGACCTAGAAAGCAACCTGAATTTCATTATTCTATTCAGTCTTTTTTCTTTGTATGTGTTCTATCCTAAAACGGTTCAGAAAACTTGTCTACAGACGGCTACATTATAAACATTTAATGCTATTTGGTCTTTGTTTCAGTTACTCAGCTGTGCTTTGGTAGTATAAATGCATACCTAGAAAACAAATATGTAATGAAGCCTAGTTTTGTTCCAATCAAACTTTATTTGCAGGCAATGAAATTTGAATCCCTTATCATTTTCATGTATCAGAAAATATTATTCATTTATAGGCTTTTAAGTCACAAAATTCATTACTGGCCTTTGTGTAAAGTAGCAAAGAGGAGTTGCCTTATTCGCTGAAGTTAATTGACATTTTTTTTTCCAAAATAGTGTATTAATTTCTACTTTTCATTACTTGTGTGGTATTTTACTTAGGATTTCTTTTGCTGTCATGTAACATATTGACAAAAAAAGAAAGAAAAGAAAAAAAAGAAAACTTTGGCAGTAAGGGGTTAATTCATTTTATAGCTCGCCTACCAACTAGCGGAGTCAGGGAAGGAACCTGGAAGCAGGAACCAATGCAGAGGTCATGGAGGAGTGTTAGTTACTGTCTTGATCCTCATGGCTTGCTCAGCTTGCTTTGTTATACTATCCTAAATCACATGACCAGCAGTGGTGTCACCCGCAGTGAGCTAGGCTGTCCAATAGCAATCATCAATTAAAAAATATACCTTACAGACTTGCCTACAAGCCAATCCTGTTGCATGCATCCTTATGGTCTTAATAAAAACCCAGAGCCAGATATTGAGGTAAGTACTGAAAGATCAGAGAGGCAAAGGAACAAGCCACAGTCACTTTTCACCTTACCAACTCTATGAATCCTCTGACCGAACGTCTCTGAGTCCTCAGCCTAAAGGGCCTCTAGTTCCTGTCTCCTCATACCTTATATGCCTTTCTCTGCCCAGTCATTTCACTTCCTATCTCAACCTTCCTAGTGCTGGGATTAATGGCGTGTATGCTTCCCAAATACTGGGATTAAAGGTGTGTGACCTCTACAGCGAATTCTGTGGCCAGTTCTGTTCTCTGATTTTCAGGCAAGCTTTATTAGAGTACAATAAATTATCACCACACAATCCTATGGTGGAATTTTCTCAGTTAATTTCTGTTTCCCCAAATGACCCTAGGATGTCAAGTTGATAGAAAAACAAGACAGGCCGGGCGGTGGTGGCACATGCCTTTAATCCCAGCACTCGGGAGGCAGAGCCAGGAGGATCTCTGTGAGTTCAAGGCCAGCCTGGGCTACGAAGTGAGTTCCAGGAAAGGCGCAGAGCTACACAGAGAAACCCTGTCTGGAAAAACCAAAAAAAAAAAAAAAAAAAAAAAAAGAAAAAAAAGAAAAACAAGACAGCGCAGGTGGTGAATACACTCTCTTCAACATCTCACATTTTTAAAAGACATATTTATTTTTATGTGGATATGAGAGTTTTGCCTAAAAGTGTGTATGTGCATCCTATGCATTCTTGGTACCAACAAGAGGAAAGAAAAGGGTGTCAGATACACTAGAACTGGAGTTACAGATGGTTGTAAGTCATGATGTGGATGCTGGGAACCAAACACATGCCCCTTGAAAGACAACAAAGTTCTCTTAACTGTTGGGCGATCTTCCAAGCCCCCAATTTTTATTGTTATTTGAAAACTTAATAGAGTCTAAAATAAGATCACTAAGACCATCTTTCCTTTGCAAGTGGGGTGATGATAGAGTTTCATATGCAATTGAAAGATATGAGCACAGTTTCAAGTACAGATACACACCATATATATTCTTCTGCACACATTCAAGAAGATGAGATTGTGAAATAATAGTTTATGTATGATTTTATAGCCATAGTATTAATGATATGAAAATATGTGTGTACTTGTGAAATGTAATAACTTTCTAATTTATTAGAAAGCAACAAAATAAACCTAGAGATTTCTTAAGGTCTCTTCAAACTCTGATTTATTGCTTACACACAGTAATTTGCCAAATGACACTCTAGTGAATTCAAAGAATTAATGTTCTTCCCTAAGTGACTTACACTGGGGGAGTGAAAAACTACAGCAATTTGCCAATTAAGGAAAGAAGGAATGTATTCAGAGTCAGGAATGGTGCGTAAAGGGGCTAAGAAGGTTGTGTTAACCACTTCGTTCAAGAAACATAATTCATCTCCAATTTTTGCTTAAAAATTACTAAATGAACTGATGAATACATTTTTGCATATGTGAATTTTTCAGAATGGCTGTATAACAATTTCTGCTAGTACCTTCAAAGTTAGATGCATCCAGTATATTTATTTATTAACTGGTTCTGGGTAAATTCCAAAACTTTATCATTAAAAGAGAATGTTCAGTAGCAGGAGTAAATGATAAAACTCTGCAGCAATAGAAGTAGATGTTAAAGGAAATGGTAAAGTCATAAGAAACTGTTCTTCAATGCTACATGAGATTTTTAACAGCTGATTTATCTTTAATTTATAGTATACAATTATCAGAGTACTAAATATAATGAGAAACTATTAAAACCTGTTTTATTTTTTATTCATCTATTGCATTAGTTTTTTTTATTATTATTACCTATGATTTTAGAACCAACCTCATCAGTATCATAATGCTTTTGTGTTCTCTTATATTCTTTCTTGTATGTATCAAAACTCATACTGAACATGGAATTTTGGGTTGCTAAAGATGATTTTATTTTTGTACCTGTCTAATCTGCCTCTGTCCCCTGCTTTGATTTTTAATGTATTCATAATCATTAAGAACCACATCCCACTTTATTGTAAAAGGATTAAAATGTATTTGAAGCACTAACATAGAAAAGCACTTAAACATTTCAGGGATCCTTTAATCTGTATTTAAAAACAATCAAGACAATTATTGGCCAAGAAAGTTTGAAACGAAATTGGGTCTTTTTAGGCTTTGGAATCAAACGACTAAAACATAATCTTTTTAAATTAGAAGTCATTGTTTCTTTTTCATCAGAAGCACACTGTCATTTTAATGAAGGGTCACAGTATTTCCATGGAAGTGGAAACTATGTGCCATGGTTCGCTATCCTTTGGTGTATTATATGGTGAAAAAGGGAATTTTTGGTATTGAAGATTCCATCTGAAGGAAGATTAGTTTACCCTGAAGTCTCAAAGTGGTAAACACCAGTGGGCATTGGTATGATGATCTTCTAGAAGCTGTTATAAGCATAAAAACTTTCCTGTCAGGTTTCTCAGCTAACTAGAAGCACTTCGTTCCATACTCCAAGGAAAGATACTAAGAGGAGGTGAAATGTATTCTCTCACTGGCTGCTTCCTGGTGGAGGGAACAACAGAGTGGGGGCTCTAGGCTCTGTCCCCAGGGTGTAAAGTCATGTGGACATATGTAGCAGGAATCTTAAATGGTCTTATTCATAAGAACAAACCTGGAGCCAAGTATTGCGTGAACACTGGAAGATCAGAGAGACAGAACAAGCCACAGCTAACCTCACCCAGCCAACTTCTCAGCTGATCTTGTTTCCTCAGACTGGAAGCCTCTGTGTCCTCATATCCAAATGGCTCTCCGCTGAACTGTGCTGCTCAAAACCTAAAAGCTTAATCATCCAAATGCTCAACCAGCCAAATGCTTCTAGTTTCTGGTTCTCACGCCTTATATACCTTTCTGCTTTCTACCATCACTCCCTGGGATTAAAGGCTCACTTTCTGGGATTAAAGGCACGTGTCACATGCTTGGCTGTATCCTTGAACAGATGGATTTCTGCCTCTGGAATGCTAGGATTAAAGATGTGTGCTACCGCTGCCTATCCTAAGTATCTAGTGGCTTTTCTGTTCACTGACCCCAGATAAGTTTATTAGGATACACAATATTTTGGGGAACACAATACCACCACAGACATAGGTCTTTGTTAACTTAATGAGCCAGGAAGTAAATTTTAACTTGATTGCCTACCATGTTTCATAAGAACCATGAGATCCTGAAGAAACTTTGAAAACAGAAGGAATTTTTTTAAAGAAAGGATGAAAACAGAAATCTTTAGTCATTAGATTATTTTCTCTAATATACAATGTGTGTGAAAACATCATGTGATACCACATAATGTATGCAGATTTTATGCATCCATTACAAATGCTACATGTAAGCAATTCAAATGATCAAATGAAAGGATATATTATCAAATAATTTTGAAGCTTGTTACCAAACTGAATTTAAGTAATAAGAAAAGCATGTCTTTAGACTAGATGGTCAAGGGGCTTGAAAGATTATGTATCATGTTACATATTTTGGTACTCAATTCCTAAAAAGTGCACAATAGTTTATAACAGTCGAACAGATGGAAATATTTCAACTCATCTGGAACTATTTTTCACCACAAGGAAGATAAAGACACTTGTTCATATAATGTGCAAACCTGTGGCAATACAGTTTGTACAAATATCTCATAGAGTTCTTAGATTATTCTATGACACTGAAGCAATTTCAATAAATTCACAAGAATGGAAAAATCAATTTCAATGAAAGCTTTAATGGATTTGAAATTACCATTTTAACTTTAAATTGTTTTGTTAGATTTATTATTGAAGATAAAATAAGGTCAAAAAAAGAAAAAAAACTTTGGGTATTACATATACTTTTTACATAGAGGATTTTGGTAGGTCCTCAAGGTTAACTCTCCCTGCTTCCAAATTTTTCTCTGAGTAATAGGCATCACAAATAGTCTCATGTTTTCAGGCTGATGTATCCCATTGTGGGACTTATAAAAGCAGGACTATATACCCAAAGTTCTCAGTCACCAACTTGATTTCTATATTATGGTAGATCATCTCAAATATTATTTTGATGATGTTTATTTTCCAAATAAACATGAAATTTCACCTAACATCAATTTTAGTTGAATTATGTTTTGCAATTCTCTTAAAATGTTATTTTGTTAGGGCTTGAACTCTTTGATATCCTACCAAAAAGTAATGTGAAGAATGCCAGTTCCTAAAAGTATCACACATAACAAAATTTGAGTAAGAAGTAATGTCAGGGATCTTTTACTTCTTTGATCACAATGGGAGTACTTTTCCTATAATATAACCAGTTGGTACTTTATTGCTGAGGAAAGTATGATAATGCAGAAAATTATAAGCAGTGGGCCCTAAGAAAATCATTCCAATCCACATAAAATATTAAGTTAATGTCTTTTTATGTATGAGACAATGTATTTGAAATATACAACCCCCAATTTCTGTCATAGATAATTTATATATAACCAGAACTTTTCACATCAAGTTGGGACTTTCTAAAGCCTATGTTGTCATGTAACTTTATTTTCTTGGGGGGGGGCTGGCTTTTTGAGCCAGGGCTTCACTATGTAGCTCTGGCTAACCTTGAACTCATGATGTAGAGTAGGCTGATAGTTATTTACTGATATATTTAAGATATAAAATATGCCAAGATTAATTTGTGCTGACAGAAGTAATCCTATTACTATATTATGAGTAAAGTTATATATTCCATAGGGATATTTATTATTACCTTGTGTGATTGTGCTCTCAGCTACATAAGGTACTCATAGTGATATGCTAAATAGAAGAAAAATGTCACAGAAGTTAAAATGGGTTGCAGCTGGACTCTTTAGTTCCCTGTTGGGAAAATAGCATTTCAGGTGGGGGTAGGCATACTAGGTCAATATAGCATAATAGAATTAACTCATCAGCAAGTAATATAATTTTTAAGAGGCCAGTATATACACAAACTACACAAATATTTTTCATTTACAGCTTATTTAATCCACAGATACTGAACTTGTAGTTTGGAGGTTAACTTTGCAAACAAATATGTGCATATATAGAATATTTTGTTTTCTCTCAAGTAAATGAATGTGATAACAATTTAAACGTTACTTTTATACATGAGGTGTATTAATAAGTGACTATATTTTTATATAAATGACTTTATTTTTATATAAATAAACTTTATTTTTTCATTTAATCAAATTATCATAGTGTGAAAAAAGTAAGTTTTAATTTAGAAAATTCACATTCAATTATTACAACAAGGGTGAATGTGTGTGTGTGTGTGTGTGTGTGTGTGTGTGTGTGTGTGTGTCCCAAATTGGCTTTATCCAGTTTTTGAACTATAATTTATTTTTTAAAGCGAGAACTATAGTGTAATAACAGTAGGTTTGGTTAAAGCTACTCCAAGAAAGCAAAAGCAATTATGTACATTCACATAGCACTGACAAGGAGAAACAAAACTTGGGATAGCAAAGAACTTACATTAGTCTTCTTGACATGTTCCTGCAGTGTGATTTATTATGTAGACAATCAGCTCAACTTCTCAAGTTTGATATCCTTGGAATCATTTGAAATTTAAATTTTAATGAAAATTCATTAATTCCAAGTCCAAAAGAAGTGATTCTAATTGCTTTTGAGAAACAGACTATGAAAGAATTCTTTGGCAAATTTTTTCCATCTTTTTTCCTGTTTATCATTGGTTGCCTTGTAGGTACTTAATTGAAGGTCCTCTGATTATCAGCAAGGGTTGACATCAGTGAACTCCATGCATTTTTAAAGAATAGACCAGATGTTTAAAGGATCAACAGTAGCATCAATGGCATGCTAGTGTGAATGCAAAAATTTAATTATCTATGAGAAGCAAATAAAAAGCATAAGCTCTCCCCTTTTTAGCCTGAAGGAAATGAATGCCTAAGATGCATTTTAAAAATGAATGAAGTATGAGGTACAAAAGAATTTGATTAGGAAACTATTAGTAATATAATATATATTCTATTTACTTCTTTAGCTTACCATACATTCACATACATGTGTATGAACACAGAGAGGGGTAGAGGGAGAGGGAGAGCAGAGAAATAGAGACAGAGACAAAAAGACAGAGGGAGACAGAGAAGTTGTTTGACACACAAGCAAATAAGTATTATAGACAATCTAGAGAATATTTTAATGATGATTAATATTAAAAAAATCCTGTCACATGCTAAGGCGAAAATGTCTGGGGAGAGCAGGACATTATGGCTCACATTTAAGCCATTCACTGGTTTAATGTTTGGCAGAGTCTAAATTAATCTATGTGCTTTTATTGCCAGAATTAATTATTCAATAATACAGAAATACTTAAAGATTGTTAACGTCTTTTGATGATGGCATTCAAAATTTCTGGTGAATATGCATTTTGAAACTCTGAGTGGCACAAAAATAACAAGGTACACAGGTAAAAGAATAATTCTATATACATGCACATACATGAAATTCATCATATTGATAATATATAATAAATTTATACATCATTTACCTAAAATCACATTTCAATTAATATTTAATGTGTAAGTAAAATAGATATCCTAACATTGTATAATTCATAATTTAAAGAATTATGATAGTTTGTATCATGGAATAAATTGTTATTCTAATAAAAGTAAACATTTCTCCCATAGATGCATGACTATATCAGATTATTTATTTATTGATGAAGTTAACTCAAAACTTTTAATATTAGCCTTGAGTTTTGTAGCACTATTAGCTCAAATTATTTATGAATTTTCAAAATAATTCTTATATGCTTAGTCTGATGTTTTACAATTTCAAATGTAATTTAGGAATCAAATTTCAGTATTCTATATGAGGAAAAAACATCATATTAGAAGAATTTATATGATATATGTTGTGAAATATTTGAACAAACATGGATCACATAAGGATAAATACTTTATTTCATGGAATCATGAGTTTTCTACTTATTGGGTCTAGACATTTTAGAGCTGGGAACGTGTGAAAAAGAAATTTTAATGATAAAATTTTACCTTTAGATTATTATTGTACTACTTGTCATAGACAATATTTTCATTTTCTTTCGCTGCCTGGGACAATATCTTGGCAATATGTTCAATGTGAAAGTATGTTAGTTAGACCATAGTATACTCAATTTATAGACTAATAAGTTACTTAAGAGTTAGTTTTGTAAAACCTATAGGCATTGACCACTCCCAAGTATAAATCACATCCTTTTTAACCTAAAAATTATCCTGGAGGCATCTTCAGGTTTTGTGAAAGGATAAGAAATATAACTATGAGACATGTATTTTAATACCCATTTCACACTATTTTTAGAACTATGTATTGATCTGCTTAGTAGTTTTTTGTCAACACACTGAGATACTTCATCTCATTAGTTGAAATGAGCAATAGGACCCAATTGTATCTATGGAATTGGTAAGTAGGTGCCAGTAAAATTACAAAGCATCAAGATAGCAAATACTTTCAGTGTAAGAAGTAAACAAATAATAGCCTAACTCGTGTTCTCTCCTTTTAGAGATCTACTATCCAGTTTGTGGTACCTGAATATAACTAAGGAGGTAGAGAGTATTTCTTTCTTTAGTCTTCCCTAGCCTATATTTATAGTGCTTCATAAGCTTCAGAACTTTGAGAGAACCTGTAGAGAAGAAGAAAGCTTGAATTTGGTCATAGTGGCACTCGCATCTAATCTTAGCACTCAGGAGGCAAGAACAGGAGAATAGTAAGTTGAAGATCAGCCTGTCTATATAACAATTCTCCAACACACACACACACACACACACACACACACACACACACACACACACACCACACACGCATACACACACACACACACACACACACACACACGCACACACACACAACCACCACCAGCAACAACAACAATAACACTACCATAGACCAAACAATGTTTGATACTTCTTCATAAAAATAACGATGAAATTTTATTGAGAGCTTCTCTGTCAGTCTGGTGTTCAGCTGGATTTTATCATCCCTATTTTACACATGAAGAAGCTGAAGCAAAAAAGGAATACTTAAATATTTCTCTTAGGTTGTTCAGTACTTGTATTCTCCAGTCAGGATTTGGGCATATAACTTTATTTTTCTCTTCATCACTGTCCAATAATGTTTCTGTATTATGCAAAATGCACTTTATTTACAAATCTAATATTTGAAAGTAAATCCAAAATGGCAAGACTAGGTTTCAGTGACTTGGTAGATGTCATATTATCATATTCTTGTCTCTTCACATTCCCCACATTTTCATTAAAGCGATTTACACTCTGGACACTGTAGAATTATTAAGACAATGTTCAGAATAACTAAATTCCAGTTAAATTTGCCATTGCTTACTGTATGTTCTAGAAAGGTGGTCTTGCTTTCAGGTTAATTATGTAGCAACGTATATCTCAAGATGAAAACTAAGACTAACTCTAGTAACAAACCAGAACCCCTGTCACAGTTCATCCCTTGCTCTCTTGTGATTCAGATGAGGATAAATTGTGGTTATTATTAAATTCGTGGCAGCAGGCTAAAGACAGCGATTCTAAAAAATTGGACACTGAGTTTCCACTAGCTGTAAATGACAGTGCTTTTTCATGAAATCAAAAGGTTGAGTACTCATTCACTAGTTTTTATAGTTTGCCTGCTGAAATGAGATCACTAAAAAGTATAGAGTAACCACCCAATGTTGGATAGATTACAATGCTCACTTAAGCATTTTAATTTCTTGAAAGAACTTTATAACTCTCATTTATAGCTCTCTGTCAACATTTAAACTTTCTAGGGTCATCCATGAACCCAATGAAAAGAAATTAGCTCATGAATGTAATTGACCCTCAAATTATATAACCATGAATGTAATCAATAGTTCTAATGGATGTGGCTTTTCAGTGCAGAGGTCAATTTTTTCTGAGAAAGATTGCATAAATTAAAGAAAAATTCTAAACCAGTTATTTCCTCCTCCTTCGACATCACCCCATGCATAATGAATACAAGTATGATATAACATAATCAAGAGGCTTCATTCTCTTAATTTTGTATTTCTTTGACTATTGAAAAACTAATTTTATGCTTTGAGCATCATCATATCATATTTATTAAAAATCTCAATAACAGTTTGAGCATTAAATCTTCTCTTACAATTTCCATGAGTTATCCCTTAGCACTGGCCTCTTCCTGATTTGTCTCTATACATGTTGGACACTTTCTGAAACTACAACTTTTCCCTCCTTATTTTCACATCTCTTGGTATTAAAAGCCTAGTACAATCCACCTTATTTTTAAAAGCTATTCTATAATATTCTAACTTATAATAATTTTATTCTGTTGTATAACACAACATATTTAATTTTCATTTAGTGCCTATTATAATTAATAGTAAAGCATCTTATGCTTTAGCTCGTATTTCTTTGTGGAGTTTTTTATATTTTCATATGTACTTAATTCTGGTAGACCCATTTTCGTTACCAGTTACTAAAACTTCAGCCTTTTAGAAGTCTCTTGTGACATCATTTATATGAAACTATTTAAATTCAAATAATAGATCCTATACAAAAACTTCCAAAGGCAGATCCCTTACATTTGGATAGATTGAAGGATTTTTTTTTGGTCATATAGTCCCAACTTTCCATTTCCTAGATGGGAATATTGACTCTGATAAGTGGCAGAGATTTTCTCTAGTGAGTAATGTTTTACTTAAAAAATACACAGTGTGTCTGATCATATTTCCCCTTCTCCACCCCACCCAACTCCATCCCCCCTCCTCATCTCTCAAAAATGAGCTTCTTTGAATTACTTCTGAGATTGCCATAGTAGATTTAGAAAACACATACCCTTCCTGTATAGGTCTCTTCAAATGTTTTTGTAAAAGATGATTTGATTTTTGGAAACAATTTTTTTTCATTTCTATTGAATATCCAACTCATTTTCTTTGCGTTTTTTGTCTGATCTTATTCTTTGTCCCTCCCCATTCCAGCTTTTTTTCCTCAGTGAAAACAAAACATGGTTTCACCTAATTTACAGAAAGAATGGAACGAACAAAGAGAAAAATATCTTTGCCAAAAGTTCAACGTTCCATAGGCCATTTCCATAACATCAACAATGCCCTATATGAGGCCTTAGGGATATGGAAGCATATGGACAACCAGTCAGATAATTATAGTTTTGCCAAACACTTGTCATGAGTTCTTTAAGGAGAAATCACTTCCAAAGGGAAAAACTGATGAACTACTTTTTTTAATAGAAAGAGAATTTTTTTACTTGTGCTTCTGGTTCATTTTCTTTGTCTTTCTGCTCCCTTTTTAAATAAATATTTTTATTTTATAATTAATTTAATTTTACATATCAGCATCCCCTGTCCTCCCTCCTCCCACCCCCCCCAGCCTTCCTCCCCCCACAGTCCACCCCCAATTCCCACCTCCTCCAAGGCAAGGTCTCCCCTGAGGAGTCAGTCCAGCATGGTAGATTCAGTTGAGACAGGTCCAGGCCCTCCTCCCTGCACCAAAGTTGAGCAAAGTGTCTCAGCATAGGCCCTAGGTTCCAAAAAGCCAGCTCATGCACCAAGGACAGGTCCCGGTCCCACTGCCTGGGGGCCTCCTAAACAGTTCAAGCTAATCAACTGTCTCACTTATCCAGAGAGCCTGGTCCAGTTCCATGGGTACACAAGCACATGTGTTAAAAGGTGTGTGTGTGTGTGTGTGTGTGTGTGTGTGTGTGTGTGTGTGTGTGTGTGTGCATGATGCTGGATTATGGATATATGTGAACAGTGACCACTCAGTATTGTAGTGGGTAGCCATTCTAGCTTTGATCTGGAAGTTCCAACCCCCATTGAGACTTCGGCAATTGTCACGACTACAAGGCAGGGCCAAGGGAGGCGCCTGGAGACCTGAGATCTGGATCGGCCAGCGCTCTCTCTGTTCCGGGACCCTGGACGGTGGAGGTGGGCTAAGAAGAGCTCCAGAGAACACCGCTAGACTGCGATACAGATCTCGGGTCTCCAGGAGCCTCCCTTGGCCTTGCCTTGTAGGCGTGACAGTTGCCGAAGTCTCAATGGGGGTTGGAACTTCCAGATCAAAGCTGGAATGGCTACCCACTACACAGTATGTATAGGTATAGAAGTTCAATGGAAATAATTAGTTTTTCTCTGTGCATTTAATTCTTTGTTCATATTTGCAGATGGAGTGTTTTAAAATACATATTAGAGGAGATTGAGGGATAGATCATACCTTTAAGAAGCATTTACCAAACTGGTAAGAGAGACATGGCCGAGGAAATAAATTACTGGTTTAGGAAAATAAAAATCCAATTTATAAACAAAGGAACAGTGTGTGTAGATGATAACAAAAATACAGTTAAAGAAGACTGTGCCAGGGGACACCATTAAAACTAAACTTAAAGAATAAGCACACTGTTAAGAGGCTTAGAATATAGAAAGCCTCTTGCAAAAGAACAAAGCCATAGATTCAAAAGTCAAGAGCTTGCATAGCAAGCAAGAGTATTTTCTGTGGCTCGAGAGAGGGAAAGGACAATAGCATTGCCTTTCTCAATTGAACATTACACTGGGATAAGAGGTTGAGAGCTTTGATAGCCCTGGTTCACACAGAATGAGAAGCCAATGGAGTGAGTAATGGGCCCTTTCTGATTCATAGCCTTGCTTTAAACACATTTTGAGGCAAAATGTCAATATTGGCCTAATAGAGTAGTTCTACATGACACAATAACAAGCTCGAGTGTTTCAGCACATTATATGGAATATGTCCCTCATATGTATTCTCTTTAGTTTTTTGAGTATATAAAGAAGTAGGCAGGCCGGGCGGTGGTGGCGCACGCCTTTAATCCCAGCACTCGGGAGGCAGAGCCAGGTGGATCTCTGTGAGTTCGAGGCCAGCCTGGTCTACCAAGTGAGTTCCAGGAAAAGGCGCAAAGCTACACAGAGAAACCCTGTCTCGAAAAACCAAAAAAAAAAAAAAAAGAAGTAGGCAGAAACTATCCAAGGAAAATAGACTATATGTCTGTTAAGGTTACTTTAATAATAACTATGTATTTCACATCCACTTAGACCCATTAAGCATTGTGCTCTGTCTTAATGCTGATTTGTGCACATCAATTCAAAGTATGATGTCCTGTTGCAGCTTGGTTGTTTATTTCATCTTTTCAATTAGGCAAGTTCCTCAAACTACTTTAGAAAAAGCATACTAGCAGTGATATATAGATGGATAAGAGATTAAAGAGAAGACTCTTTGGGAAACTCAACTCACAATCTATGCCTTTGTTAGTAACTTTATCTTTACAAATCATTTCATTAACAAAGAAGCATTGCAACTCTCCTTCTGTAGTTTGTTTTTCTTCTGGAACAATAAAGCATTAGTGAAGATAGGCTTCTGTGCATAATTAAAGAGCTCATGTCAATGACAATTATCCAATACTTCTCAAAGTACTGTGGATATTTGGGTCTATAGCTGTCGTCCGTTCCCAATTAATGTCTTTCTTTGATTTATTTCAATATAACATGTTATAAAATTTAATTGTTGTTGATCTCACCTTCCTTATTAATTCCAAGTAAGTTTCACAGTGACCTGATTAAACCAATGAAAATAACTCCAGATAGAGTTACTGCTTTAGATTCTTGCATGGTTATTAAGGCTACAACAACATCAATTTTTATATTATGTTGACTACTCTTCTCCCTTGGATTATTTTATTTAAATCTGAACATCTGAAATTGCCACACAGTTGAATGGTTTGGAGACTGGAACCCCTGACTAGTGAGTGGTTACTAGGGAACAAAAAAGAACAGACATGTATATAGAAAATTTGTGATCACATGGTCTGAGCTCTTGGATAAAGAAGCTGCAGCACCCTGGGATCTCAGCATGTTAATACTATACATCTAAACAAGAAGTATTACATACAGCTTAATCAAGGAGGAAGGGTTATTACATAGAGATAAACAAGGAGACGGGGCTATTATATACAGTTGAACAAGGAGACTGGTTTACCTAATCTTGGTAGGAGCAGTCAGTCTCTTTGCGGAAGCAATCTTTTGTACATAAACATCCAAGAGTAGAAAGATACGGTGGACATTTTCATGTCAACATTTGCACTCAGAGCAGAGGTAGGTTTTGGCATCTTTCATAGCCCCATCAGTAGAAGGCTGTGCAACTCTCATGAGGCAAAGTTGTAGGTACTTGACATGGCCATATCTATGTCAAACAATACACATTCCCTCAGGACTTCACTAACTCCCATCATAAAGTAAAAGACCAGTAGAACACAGAAGGAAATAAAATGAAAATAAATGAGAATAAAGGTCACTCTGAGCCTAAACAGCAGTTTAAAAAGTATGTCTAGGTTACTTCTTGTCTATCATTACGATCAACATATAACCATGTAGGGTTTATCTTGTGAATAGAAAGCTAAAGTTTGAAAGAAAAAAAAAAAAAAAAACAGAGCACTTATACCTTCCGTATGGTGTTTCCTTGTGTCTGTGGTTTGCTTGGAAAGAAGATCTATGGTTAATGGTCACAAATGTCACGTATCATTGAAATCCTTATTGTCTTTTGTGCCTTCTCTATGACTGCCAAGACTTGTAGCCTTTAAATCTCAAACTTGGGACTATAAACAGACATAGAAAATTGTTTTACACACATTTCAATTATGTTCTTTCACTTTCAAACAAAGATATATTTACTTATTTTGAAGTGCTAAGTAGAGAACACAAAACTTCACACAAGTCAAGTTAGATATAGCTGTATAAGATAGGGTTAAGTATCACTAAATTTTAAATATTACCCTGAAATTGTTGTAAAGAAATTGATTTCCTATATATTCCTTCTTTATTTTCATGTTTTATATGCCTGTTTGTCAAGAACAACATCAGTCTTTAAATGCAGCATTGCATCTATTTGACTTCATAAAAATGTTGTTTTTCTGATTTTCTAAAGTGCTTACTCCTTTAGGATAAACTTATATTCTATAATTGCAATATAAGTCAGTACATCAGCAATTAAACTCCTTTGTGATTTTCCTTTACATTAAATACAAAATTTTAAAATGTAACTTTCAAAGAGGTAGTGATTATGAGAATTCATATTCCTTAAGTATTGTGTTATTTGATTATCATCTACCATACTACCAAGTATGTTTATGCTAAGAAGTAGATTACAAATATAGAAGGGAATTAACTATTACTTTGTTTCGTTTTGTGTTCATGCATGTGTCTAACCTGCACTTTAAAAATATTTCCTCTCATTTTAAAAGGATTATTGGCAACTGTGTCATGGAATCAGCCTGAGACAATGTAGACAGAAGCTGCATTTCTAGAATATTTATATATTATTCACATTATCTACATAAAAACACTTTTAGTTAAGACTATAAATGAGTCTTTTACTTGTTCTTCCAGAGTACAAAGAAATTGAGTGTGCATTTGCTTCTGTTGCAGGACTTGCATAATTTATAGTTCTGATAGACATAAAAGTTTTTAAAGGATGTTGAAAAAGCCTATTTAGTAAAGCAATTTTAAATGTGAGCATAACATCATATTTATCTCTATAATTTTGTGATGGTGTTGATTGAAACAGATTTGTATTACGAAGTCATTCCTTACAGAGCAAAATATGTGTATTTATATCCAGCAATGTCTATCCTTGTTATAGCTTCCACATAGGAATAGCACACTTCTAATATATTTTAGTACATCAGCCAAATTCACCAATACTCTCTTTTACTAGCATTATTACAATGAACTGAATAAAAACATAGTTGTCATTGATTTAGATAAATTGCATATGCAACAGTTAAATTTTATTTTCCCTTTATGTAGCAATTCTACTGTTAAGCTTGGTTATCTGTAAACTTCACATTTTCTTAGTATGCTATATCTTCCACTTGCCAGAAAAGAACACTTAAAAAACTTGGATTTCTAAAGAATGAAGCAATTTTCTAAAAAAAAATGTGTTTTGGACTCATGTGGTATTTGATTTAGGAATAAGCAAAACAAAATATGTGCCATGTCCAGGCTACAAAATGACTGGTCCTACTTGATATTATAATAAAGGGAAATGTAATTCAGATTTTAATAAAAATGTTTCTGGAATTTCACATTTATTTTATTACCATACATTACTTTCTGATTCATTTTGTTTACACTGTAATTTAATTAAAAAATTAAAGTATTTTAATTAGGAGAAGATATTATTTATTTAAACAATGTAGGAAAGTAATTAAAAGGTTCTAGGGGCTTATCTGTAGAGAAAAATGGCATATTGCTAACTTATGTCCAAGTACAGAGTTCAACTCAGAATGGAAAATGGAAATTTTGTTTTAGGATACACTATACCCAATATTTTTAGCAATAATACAGACATACTGAGTTTTCTTTATAAAAACCAGGTGTCTCTATGTATAGAACTGTACTCAACTAAATGTTGATAACTAAAGCCCAACACCTTCCATTTTCCAGTTCATCCAAGCAACGTTTTTTGAGTTACTGAACTTATAGAAGTAAAGAGATGTGAAATGGCTCACTGATATTTGATATAAATCACTTGGGCCTATCTCTTCTGCTTCTGTATTTCTATTTCTGTGGTGCACTGTGTATATTTAAAATATGCTTGTGGATGAAGATCGCTTCTGGAAATTGGAGACTGGGAAGGGAGAATTTTAAGTGTTTTATTATACCTTGGGCCCTAAAACTCTTTTCTTGTCAGACTTGTTAGACCATTGTAATTTGATAATAACGTACTTCCTAGTGGTTATACCCACCTCTTGTTTCTTCATACCTATTCCATACTTATGGTTGCATACGAGTACCATTTACCTGCTTCGTTGATAGTAGAATTAAAACAGTAATAACAACAAAAAGCTTTTATTCTAAAATCTTTCTATACTTATTTCAAATTCCATTAGGAAAATTTTAATGCTTATTGTAAATGCATGAGTCACATGAACACGGCATTTTTTTCTTTGTGAGAATGCAAATTGTTTGTGTATGTATGTGCACATGCACGCATGCACACGCAGTTTTTTTTTCAAATCCCAATTATCACTCATTTTAAGGTCCCTCCATCACTGTTTATCAGCTCTCATCCTCATGGCTTTAATGTCCTTCATTGTGTAGTTACTGTAGTTCGCCAGTTCTTTGTTTGAAAGTAGGGTAGTACCTCTTATTCCCTTCCTTGTTCCTTGTTGTCTTTGCTATGAAAACCTTTGAAAAAAGGAAGTATTCTTTCAACATAAGCTAAGAAAGAAGGCCAAGTATCATATTAGAGTAGAGACCTCTGTCAGATAAAGCAATGAAACACACTACTGTATGGAAAAAATAAATTTGGGTGAAGGTCTATTTTGGACTAGGGCCCGAGATTATATTATGCTGTTCCAGGAACATCATGGTAACTGGGTGGTATAAAGTAACAAATGATAAAGAAGCTTATAATCTTAAATAGTATGTGCTATGAGGAAATAGAAAAATAGTGGATGCTTCAATGTGAAAGGTAAGGAACAAAAAACAATCTATACTACAAAATAGCCCCAAACTAAAACATATAATGCATTAAGTATATATATTTAAGTTAATGCTTGCTAGATGATTTGTAGGTGTCTACAAAGATTTGGGGAATGTTTTGATACTTACACAACTGTATAGTTTTCATTTTGCTTAATTTAATTGACAAATAGTTTATAGGGTATATTGTGTACTTTTGATCTATTTATAACATTATGGATACATTAAGCTAAATTAATTAAAATATCCCCTGCCTCTTCAAACTGCCATTTTGTGGTTTAAAGTTTTGGAAAATATATTCCAGGACTATTTAAATATAAAGATTATTATCTGTGTATTTTAAGTATTATCATATCTAGGTTAGGAATTTATTTTTACCACTAGTAAGAGAAATTTATCTTAAAAGGTATTTTTCACAATTAGAGAATTTATTTCATTCATAATAAAAATTAATTTTTAGTCTCCCTATATGTTCGTGCAATCATATATGTAGATTAATAGTCACTATATCATAATTAGGTATTAGAAATCAAATGATTATTTGCAATGTTAAATAGAGGATATACTGGAATATAAAGTTAATAAGATATTTCATTTTTTAAAACATGAAATAAA
The DNA here is from genome assembly GCF_949786415.1 of Peromyscus eremicus. Classification (NCBI taxonomy): domain Eukaryota; kingdom Metazoa; phylum Chordata; class Mammalia; order Rodentia; family Cricetidae; genus Peromyscus; species Peromyscus eremicus. The sequence goes on from NC_081439.1 coordinate 40,740,747, forward strand.
AACTTCTCAATTTTGAAGCAGCATTAATAAAGAATGTAACTACTGAGTGGTCAGTACTTGGTATTTTTATGCATTTCAGTAAACTAACTATCAATGAAGTAAGTACTGTCAAAAATGTCTTCAGGATCATTTTTCTTAGCATATAAAAACTAAAGAGTGATATGATGAAAATTATAATGAACACTAGAAAATTATGCAAAATAATTTGTAAATTAAATATGAAACCAAAACATCTGTTGAATCAATTTCCCACAGGTAGTAGGGTGAAGAGTACAATTTACAGACTGAACAAAAAAGAGGAAAGCTGTCCCATAGGGACACTTAATATAATCAACATAATTTTTCATCCACATTTTAGAAACAGAGCTTAAAAGCAAAAACTTCAATGCCAGGTGGTGGTAGTGCACATCATTAATCCTAACACTGAGCATATAGAAGCAGGCAGATTTCTGTGAGTTCAGGGTCTATAGACAGACAGACAGGGTTACACAGGGAAACACCATCTCTCAACAGACCAAAAAACAAAACAAAAAACAAAAAACACAAACAAAAAACCCAAAAAACAAAAACCTTCTTCCTTGAAATCTGCGTTGTCTGTCTCACTTTTAATGCCATTTTTCTCAATCCCTCTAAATCTCAAATTTCTTTTTTGTTTAGTACACCAATAAAATAGAGCTAGGAAGTGTCATAAATGAGAATTTTGAATAATGTTTTAGAAGCATGTGTCTCTTTTACTTCATTTTATTTTTAAAATGTAAGTTAAAGAATTTAAAGTCTAGTTGATAAATTTGATAATTTGCCAGTTAATTTTAAAATAAAGGATAAAAATGAGATAAAACACTAAACACAAGACATTTATTGTTTGTTTCTGTATATGAGGAGCAAGGTAATAGATAACTGTAAACTTCATTGAAGAAATCTATGCCCTTCCACTAATGTCAATGGCTTAGTAAGAGGCATGTTCACTTTCTCTTCACTCCATTTTAGTGGTTCTAAGACATAAGCAGCAATGTCATATCTCAGGCTGAATTCCATGTCATAAACTTAGGCATATGTTCTCCTATGTTTGACATCATACAAAGATTATATTTAATCTTCATTTTCATAAGTTATTCAATGTTTAGGAGGAAATAATACACATGCAAATAGTTTCCATTGTCATTAATCTCAGAATGTACATTTTTATTGTTATGAATAATTTCCATTTAATTTTTTTGCCATTTTGGTCAATATTGACAACAGGTTCAGATTTATCAGTTTTACAGAGCTGCGTATGAATGATGAGTGAATAAATTTACTTCTCAGTAAGTTCATCCCAGAACTTAGTTATCTGACAACAATTTTAGTACCTCTGTCAGTTTTGTTGAGTTAATAGTTTAAAATTTTTATTTTAAAAATTATTTACAAATTTCCAATGCATCGTGCTGTTCACTAAAGGCAATGGTTTTGGTGGCTTACATAAAGTACTATTTTGTTTTGGCTTTCCAAATTGATGCTGAAACTTTATATTAGAAATATGAAGGAACTGTGACTTCAGTTTCTGAAGCAAATGATACTTTACATGGTGTTGAGAAACAGAGTAGATGGAATAGTAAAGCATATAGGCAAAATATGAGAAAAGAATGAAACAAATGGGTTCATTTCCAATTGTAGTTGGAAGTTTCTCTCTGGTCCTGCCCAGCCTGTGGTCCCACAGCCTCTTATAAAATAATCACTCAGAAGCTTATATTAGTTATAACTGCTTGGCCATTAGCTCAGGTTTATTATTGTCTAGCTCTCGCACTTAATTTAATCCATAATTATTATCTATGTTTAGGCATATGACTTGGTAGCTTTTCTCAGTTCTGCCTTGTCATCTTGCTTCCTCTGTGTCTGTCTGGTGCCTCTTGACTCTGTTTTTCTTCCCAGCATTCCTTTAATTTGCTCACCCGCCTATAATTCCTGCCTGGATACTGGCCAATCAGTGTTTTATTAAACCAATGTACAAAAGCCTTCTCCCAAAGCATCTAATTACCTATCAACATGCCTCCATTCCAAGCCTCTGATCCAAAGTCTCACCTTCTCATATAACTGAGAATTTCTGATGAAGTTTAATACCAGATGTTTAAGGAACATTATAAATAATATTTTAAGGTATAATATTTTAAATATTATATTATATATAAATAATATAATAAAGTATAAATTCTTTAAAATATTGGGATATATCTATATATATATATATATATCTATATATATATATATATATATATATATATATATATATATAACAAAATAAGTCTAGGTTTTTCCCTTTTCAATATGCTATTCATTTTAGTAGATATGAGTGTTGAGTACAAAGCCTTCCGGAAACTCCTGTTTTATTAACTCACTATTCATATTATAAAACCAATAGAGAACTATTAGTATGACTTCCTTAAGCCTCATTCTCTCCTTGCCTAAAAGGGTTCACATGACTGTCAGTGCTAGGTTTGTTTTGGCGAAGAGAAATTTTAGTGCAGGTAAAACAATCGGCACATTGCCTTGCATCTGATAAGACTGGTTTCATAGTATATGTTTTAACTGCTTATAGAAGATTAACTTTTACGTATGGATTCAACTAAAAAGATGGTTTTGTGTTTATTCATTTCAAAGAAAATATTCAAGTGGTATATTTACTTCCTAGGTGCCTTTTAGAATTGGATATTGCATGATTAGTGTTTCAAAGGTTCACTGAACTTTCTCATAATGATTTTTAGTGAACATATGGAATTCATTACATTTTAGTAAAAATTGCTTTCAAGTGAGCTGCATCCAGAGGCTGACATGTATATCTCTTGTAAGAGTAAAGACATGAATAAATGTACTAAGCATCATATTACCTTTCATTTTAATCTCTAAGGACATTTCAACAAACAATACTTGCATGTTAAATATATCTGCTTTTAGTTTTCATATGAGAAATGACCTTTACCCTAAAATGTATTAATCTAACCTAAACTGTTTTCTAGCATTTTATTTTAAATGGGTTGTATTTTGCCACTTTATTTCTTCATTTATCTGTAAGCAACCCGTGAAACACTTAAACTGAAAGTTCATTTATTCTAGTCACTATTATGATAATATAGTAGGTTTTTGTAAATATGGCGTTCTACTAGAAGTAAAAGTCACACATACAACTATTTCCCTCCATTTTCTGTTTCTTTCTCCTCTATCTTCATTTGGCTCATGAAATAAGCATGCATGAACACATGCACATGTGTACACACACACACACACACACACACACACACACACACACACACACGCACGCACACCACTAAAACTAACGTGTTTATGCATGTATTGCTAGTGAGCATGCATTGCAAACTGTGACCTATTTGCATATTAGGGATGTCTAAAATATTTGCAAATCATATTGAGTGAAGTAAATAATTGTTTTATACTAATAAACTACTAATATAACCAACGATTTTTATACTTTTGAATACTTCTATCATCAGTAAGAATTTTTTAAACAAGTAGTACATAATAACCAGAATCATAGACATTTGTTAGATGGATTTCTAATCCATAGCTTCCATACCACTATCATTTTGATTTTGTACACTACAAAACTGAATGTTCAAATATTGCATGTTTTGGAGCCTACTACCTATGGTGGGACACTTCACACAGCCTTGAAGCTGGGGGAGGGGCTTGGACCTACCTCTACTGAATACACCAGGCTCTGCTGACTCCCCATGGGAGGGCTTACCTTCTTGTATAAGGCAGTGGGGGATGGGTTGGGGGGAAGGCTGGAGGGGCAGGAGGAGGGAAGAGGGGGATCTGTGATTGGTGTGTAAAATGAATAAAATTTTTCTTAATAAAATATAACACACATCAAAGAATGCATGTTAATAATTATTTTACAAATTATCACAAATGTCATTGAATATAAAGAATGTGAATATCTAGCATAGTGTTTGGCACGCAGCAGATAACTAGGAATGGTAGTACTTATTTTAACTTATTGCTAAGTATGTTTTTTATTTAGGGAGAAAGCTAGCTGCAAGCATAAGCTGTTCAGCATCCTATCACAACCCCTGTGTTGTTATGTTCACTTACACATCTTACATATTCCTAAGTACTATGCTGTTTTTTGTTGTTATTTTGTTTATTTCTCTCACTATGTAGCTCTGGTTGTCCCAGAGCTTACTATGTAGAGCAGGCTAGCCTTTAACGCCATATATTCACCTGTCTCTATCTCCTTAGTGCTGGGATTAAAGGCATGTGCCACCACACCTGGCTAATACACTGTTTTATCAAAGTTTTTCCTCTTTTTTTTCTTAACCTAATCATGGCTAATTCAAATGTGAAATTGAAAGTGTTAAAAATTATTGACCTATAATAGTGACAAGAGATAAAATAAGTAAAAGATGAGACATTGATAAATGCAGTGACTGCATAAGAGGTTCACTGTTTGAGAATAGAGCTATTGCTCAAGGGCAGTCACTCTGCAGAAAATGTGCTACCCCTTAAAAAGATCTGGAGTAAAGGAAGCAAACTGAAGACATGCACAAATGCAGTACATAGACATTAGACCATGCATCATAGAGCACAAGCAACAGTAAGTCATGACAATTAACTCTGCTAACTCAGTTTAGGGCAGGGAGGGGAGGCAGGGACCTTTTTTTTTTTTTTTTTTTTTTGAAGAATTTGGTGAATCACGAGCTTAAGGCACTTAGGTCTCAAACCACAGATACTGCCTGGGCTCTGAGCCAGGTTGAATTGGTACCACCTGGGGGGCTCATGACTGGCAAGGCATCCTTTACAACACTTGAGAACACTAGGAAAGGTGGGGGTGGGGGTCCTACATTGACAGATTTTTGAAGTGGGCGAAAGTGGTCTATTTTGAGGAAAAAAATGTTCAATAGAACATATGTCAGCAAGGAAGAGAAGATTTTGCTTGGTTTTACAGCTCAAAAGGACTGTCTTACACTCTAATTTGAGGGGAATGTATCCAAGGAATGTAAACTCAAAGTTCTCTTACATTTTTTTTGGAACAGATGGACTTTACCCCTTCTTACTTAGAGAAAACTTAAATATATCAATCCTAGGTTTTCTCCATGCATTTCCCAGTAGCATTATTCCTTCCTCTCTTTCAGTACAAGCATCCAAGTAACCAAGTGTTATAAAATATGTATGCCTTTCAAGGTATATGTTTGTGCATAGCATCATCTCCTGGATGCACAATTTTGTCAGCGCCTTGAGTCTAAGAATTTTCACTCTTTTTTTTTAAATTTTGCAATACAATTCAGTTCTACATATCAGCCACCGATTTCCTTGTTCTCCCCCCTCCTGCCCCCAGCCCACCCCCCAGCCCACCCCCCATTCCCACCTCCTCCAGGGCAAAACCTCCCCCGCGGACTGAGATCAACCCGAACTGACCTACTCTGGTGATGGGATGGCCAAACACCCTAATTGTCATGCTAGAAACCCCACCCAACTACTGAAGGATCTGGATGCAGAGATCCATGGCTAGGCCCCCCGTGGAGCTCTGGGAGTCCAATTAGCGAGAAAGAGGAGGGTTTATATGAGCAAAAATTGTTGAGACCAAGGTTGGATAAAGCACAGGGACAAATAGCCAAACGAATGGAAACACATGAACTGTGAACCAATGGCTGAGGGGTCCCCAACTGGATCAGGCCCTCTGAATGGGTGAGACAGTTGATTGGCTTGATCTATTTGGGAGGCATCCAGGCAGTGGGACCGGGTCCTGTACACATTGCATGAGTTGGCTGCTTGAAACCTGGGGCCTATGCAGGGTCGCTTGGTTCGGCCTGGGAGGAGGGGACTGGACCTACCTGGACTGAGTCTACCAGGTTGAATTTTCACTCTTAAGCATTTTTTTCACATCTTTACTTCCCAGTCTAGATTAAGATGGCATAACCTATGGAGAGATGGCTCAGCAGTTAAGAGAACTATTGCTTTTACAGAAGATCCAGTTTTGGTTTCCAGAACACATGTTAGTCAACTCACAAGGGCTCCAAATCAAAGCTCCAGTTCCAAGGGATCTGACACCTTCTGCCTGCCGAGTGCTGAGATTAAAGGCTTGCGCCACTACCACCTGGCTGGGTCATCCATTTTTACTGGAGTCTGGTCCCCTTGTTCTGAAAATACATCAATTTTTAAAAGTAACATATATATGTATTAATAGAAATGTAAACTGTGTATTATACACAAGCTAGCCAAAAATAATTTTTTGTTTTATGTTTGAGCATCTAAAATATACATCATATGTCTTGTAATTACTTTAGCTTTATTTTTCTATGTCTGTAGTCAGGATTTTCAGGGAGTCTTCCTCAATCAAACCTGATCTTTCTCAACCTGGAATGAATCCGTAGACTCTCACCTTCTGTGGAAACAAAAGCAGAACTTCCTTCCCAAAGCAACACATTCAAATTTTGAAGTTAAGATATTTTTTAAATATATAGGTTTGTTTAACCTAGCTGTGCCCGCAATCAAATGTGTCTCAGCAGTTAACTGATTAACAGTCAAAAAATCCAATGAAAACACAAAATGCATAATCCAGAATGTCTGTGTGCTTTTCATCCTCATGCTCATTTACTCGCTTTCTTAAGGATTTTATTTTATCATTTTAAATCTATATATTTAATTTTAGGCTGTATATATTTTTTCTTTTCTCTCTCAAGCCTAATACATCTTTTGAACATACCAGGACCCATTTATAGGCCTTTCTGTTTGAATCTGTTTATACTCTATATCTTAACCCTTTTTGTCTGTATGAGCAAAAACTATATCTGCTATGCAGCATGCTCCATGGCTTGGAGACACCTCTTTGTACTGCAGAGGAAATCTGCCATGATGTGTACAAGCCTGCATGCCAACGTGTATCTATACTGTGGCCCACATGAAAGACATGACTAGCAAGCTGTTTTTGGCTCTGTTTTTGTTTTTCTAGAACCCTTTCTTTCTTCTTAAGTTTTCTCAGGCTTTATTTGTATATATGAGCCACACATTGGAGTGCCATATGTAAACAGAGTCTTTTCTCTGACCTGTCCCATCCCACAGTCTTTCAAAAATTATCACTTGGAGGCTTATATTAATTATAAATGTTTGGCCAATGGCTCAGGCTTATTACTACTTAGCTATTACATTTAAATTAACCTGTATTTCTTATCTATGCTTTGCCATGTGGTTTGTGGCTTGTTACCTCATTTTCTACACTTCTTGCTTTCTCAGAGGCTGGCTGACATCTCTCTTGACTCTGCCCTTCTTCATCTCCAGTTTGATTATACTGCCTAATTTCATTTTGTCTGGCTATTGGCCAAAACAGCTTTATTTATCAACCAATGAGAGCAACACATATTCACAGTGTACAAAAAGACCATACCACAGCATTTACCCAGTACTAAGTGATCATCCCTGAAATCATATACCTACAAGTAACAATATGCAAACTAAGCAAATTATGCTTATATTTTAACAACAGTTAAAGAAAAAGAGGCCATACTCCACTAATTTGAGAGAGATCAAGGGCATGAGGCATGGATGAAAGTAGTTAAAGAGAAGAAATAGAGAAAGGAAAATGATGTAATTAACCTAAAAATAATTAAAAAAAAACCCTGCATGACCCATATCCCTATTATGACTGGTTATTTTATTCTTCAAACTCCTACATTCTCCAGGGATAAGAAACATGTGACCACTTCCTGATTGAACTTCAAGACCTTAGATTTGAGAAAGCTGCCTTTGCTCTTTTGGCTTATGAAATAATACCACAGAAGGATGTGCCTTCAGAAACCCATTAGCACCTAATTATCTTCTTTCCTCCTGTTTCTGTCTGTGACTTGAAAGTACTTATCTCTTCTGTAATGAGAAATACTCATGCTTACAGTACTTTCCCAAGTTTTCTCTAGCTTATGTTTGAGGTCAGGTTCAAAATCAAAAACCAAATCCAAAACCAGGAGCCAGAACATGTGATTGATGAAATTATTTCCTTCTTTCCTTTTTCAATAGAGAAAACACTGCTTTTAAGCAAACTAATAAAGAAGACTTACAGGTAACAGGACATAGAAAGAGACAGAAAAGAGGACAATCATCAGTGACACCACCTCATGGGTTTCCAATCTAGAGGAGAATTTCAACATGCATGTGTATATACTCCTACGAAGTTATATCAATGACCTCACGATTGAGTCTATAGGTGAATTATAGCCAAAATGGAATATAGTATGGCCCAGGATGATAACTGCTAAACAACTAGAGCTAGGAAAATGTTGGCCATACCACAGATGTGTACCATAACCATGAAATGATCTTAAATATTATAGCATACCTATACTTTTTATATCTATGTAAATAAATAGTATCTGTTTATTTTAAAATCGTATTTGATTTTATAGGTTTATACTACAGGGAATTTGTAACATGAATCTTTAAAGTCTTGTAATAAAAAACCCAGAGCCAGATATTGGGGTGAAAGCTGAAAGATCAGAGAAGCAAAACAGCTAGCCACTAGCTTACCTCTACGAAATCCTCCGCCTCAAGAGAGCGAGTACCTGTTTCCTCATGCCTTATATACCTTTCTCTGTCCAGCAATATTACTTTCTAGGATTAAAGACATTTGTCACACTGCCTGGTTCTGTTTCTTTCATGTAGCCCAGTGTGGCCTTGAACTCACAGAGATCCAGACGGATCTCTACCTCACAAGTGATATGAATTATATCTCAGATTCATTCCTTCAAGGGTACTGATCTTACCTTTAAAGGGCTAATTATCCTTTTGCATTGTACATTAGCACTTTCAAAAGTCAAAAATTCAATTATTATCTATCTAGCTTCTGAATTTGGTATCATTCTATTTACTGCTGAAGACAGCCTTTATAAGAAATCAGTGAAGGTTTCTTTTGGGCTCTGTGTAACTTTTGTAAATGTCTCAATTTTCTTTCCTACATCTTCAATTCTGTCCCAAGCATTCAAGGCTGCCATTTGGCATAAAATTAGGGTGTGGTCATCATATAAAGATTGTCTTTGTATATCAGCACAATTGCCTTCTCCAAGAAGTTGATCTTTGGAAATTTTCCATACCTCTAACCCTACATTGTTGTTGAATGTTCTTAGCCTCATCTTTCCACAAGTCTTCCATTATAACTGTAGACTAGCCTCTAACAGTGCTGTAAACAAATCTTTCCAGTCTTGAGGGATAATTATATTACAAGTTGACCACGAGTTTCACATTTGCTTCACTAACTGCCTCCAAGTGATAGAATTAAAGGTGTGTACCACTACTACCTGACCTCTATGTCTAATTTAGTGGCTGGTTCTGTCCTCTGATTCCCAGGTAAGCTTTATTGGGGTACACAGTATATCACCACAGGAATTTGTATAAATCATTTTACTACAAGTTATAGGAATATATATTAGACTTCCACTTAAAGTAATAGGTATTCTTTTATATCTCTCACACATTTGGAATGAGTTGTAATATGATAAGCCCTTTATTTGAATTCTGCTAGAGTTCATTTTGTACTCACTTTAAATATTCTGCTCATAGATGAATAATCTAGACTCTTAAATTTGGGATGCTTCAGGTTTTTGAGTGTAAGATCTTGGGATACAAAGATCAATGGATTAGTTTAATTTCCTGATGATGTAATCAGTTTGGCAGGTTTCATGGATAATGTGTACTTTATAAAGTGGAAAGACATGGACTCAGTGGATAACATTTTGACCGAGCCTTGTCAATTACTACCTTTATGATTTAAAGTAAGTAATTGACTTTTCTGTGTCTTTGTGTCCTCACTTGTAAAATCAGTAAATATATACCTACTCACTATTCTTGTAAGAATATTATGAATATCTAATGAGATCAGACTATAACATGGCTTTGAAAACTGTAGAACATGCCCTTGAGATGAATTTTAAATTATGTTTTCAATTTGCATATAACAATTTTATATGTCATTTATGACAAATTTTGACTCCAAAATCTGTAAAAACAAAGGTCTCTTCCAAGAGTAAAGGAAGGACAGAGTTTAGCGCACAATAACTTAAGATCAGAATGACCCTCATATCTTGAAGGCACTAGGTTTCCATACCATCATACCCTCCAATTCTAGCTGTCTCTCCCTGCATTCTCTTCCTCTACTCATTTCCTCCCCCCTAATGCCTGATATTTACTTCTCCCATCCCCAACCACACTCAGTACATTCACAGGATTTATTCAATTTTCCCTTCCCCGGGAGGTTCATGTGTCTCCCCTAGAGCCCAAACTCTCTGTGTCTCTGGATTGTAGCTTATCATTCACTTTATGGTTAATATCAACTTAAAAGTAAATTATATCATATTTGTCTTTCTAGGCCTGGGTTACCTCACCCAGGACGATTTTTTTTCTAGTTGTATCCATTTGCTTGCAAATTTCATGATATCATTGTTGTTAACAGCTGAGTAATACTCCATTGTGTAAATGTACCACATGTTCTTTATTCATTCTTCATTTGAGAGATATTTAGGTTGTCTCTAGTTTCTAGCTATTATAAATAAAGCTACGATGAACATAATTGAGCAAGTTTCCTTGTGGTATGCTTGAGCATCCTTTGGGCATATGCCCAAGAGTGATATAGCTGGGTCTTGTGGTAGATTGATTCCCAGTTGTCTGAGGAACCTCCACACTGACTTCCAAAGTAGCTGTACAAGTTTGCACTCCCACCAGCAATGGAGAATTGTTCCCCTTGCTCCACTTCCTTGTCAGCATGAGCTGTCATTTGTGTTAATGATCTTAACCACTCTGACAGGTGTAAGACGGAATCACAAAGTAGTTTTGATTTGCATTTCCCTGCTGGATAAGGATGTTGAACATTTCTTTATGTGTTTTTCAGCCATTTGCAACGCTACCAGAAATTTTCTAACATCCTGTGTAGTATTTTCTGCCTAAGATTCTACCCTGCGCCCATCCTTTTTTTTCTCATATTTGTTCTGTTTCACAGAATAATAAACAGACTAGGAAAAGTATTTAAAAGATAGGTGTAAACCAGATAAACAAAGGAGTGCTGTCACCCTACATTATAAAATTGGAGAGCCAACAATATACATTACATTTGGAGGGGGTTGAGACAGAGTTTCTCTGAGTAGCCCTGGCTGTCTTGAAACTCACTTTGAAGACCAGACTAGCCTCAGACTCAGAGATCTGCCCACCTTTGCCTCCTAAATGCTGATATTAAAGGTATGTAATGATGTTACAGTTTACGAAATTGGTATATGATCATTTTTTATAAATGCAAATTAATATGTAGTCACCTATTTGTGAGTATCTTTTGTGGAGGTTGCTATGACCTTCACTGGCAGCAGAAGGACAGAGAGGAGCCACATGACACAAGAAGGCAATTCTGCACAACCCAGCTCAGTCGCTGGTCCTGGTTCAAACTGCAGGTATTTGACCCCAAGTTGTTTATTTTAGGTATATTTAAACACAGACAAACTGGTGGAAACCAATTATATCTAAATCTCTTCGAGGAACAAAGTAAGCTAAATACAGATCAGACAGAACCACATGCAAACTCTTTGTAAAGTACATGTGACACCTTTCAAAAAGTTCCAGAAGTATTCAGCCACAAAGACTGTGCAAAGGTAACCAGTCTAAAAAGCACATACACTCCAGCCATCAGGGCAGAAAACAGGTTTCACATTCCTTCTCTTGAAGGAACAACCATGTGTCCTTAACATTCTAAGTTCCCCCAGTACCTGTGAGCACAAATACCTCTATGCCCCTTACAGTCAGTCTTTCAAGTATGATGCAGTCCGCAGCCAGCCAGTATTCTAGCTCCTTTGATGTTAACGTCTACTTTAGAATGGATAAGCAGCTGCAAAACTAAAGTGGTAGCCTGAAAAATCAAGTTGTGAGATGCCATACGGAATAAGAAAATGAAATGATGAGGTAATTTCTGATATTACATGTCTTAGTTACTGTTCTGTGGCTGGGAGGAGACACCATGACCAGGGAAAGTTTTAGAAGAAAGCAATTAATTGGGGAATCACTTACGCTTTTAGAGGATTAGTTCATGACCAACATGGTGGGAAGTGTGGTGCCAGACAGACAGGCATGGCCCTGGAGCAGTGACTGAGAGCTCTCACATCTGATCCACAAGTTGCAGGCAATGGCAAAGTAAAAAGAAGCCTGGTATGGCTTTTGAAAACTCAAAGCTCATCCCCAGTGACACATATCCTCTAACAAGAACACACCTACTCCAACAAGGCCATTCCTCCTAATGTTTCCCAAACAGTTCTACTAACTGGGGACTAAACATTTAAACATATGAACCTATGGGGACCATTCCCATTCAAACCACCACATTACTATAATCCAAAGTTAAGGTTAGTTGTTTTTCATGTATGAGCCCAAGATACAATGAGTTTCTAGCAATCTGAGAATTCAAGATCATATTATTGAAGAAATATGCATACCAGCAGTATCCATTATACTTTCTTCCTAATACATTATAAATTGATTGTGTACATAGCACTATTGAGAGCATCATGGGTGATTACAAAGAGAGGTATTAAATGATACTTTCTGTGAAAAATCTAGAGGACTAATACAGAAAAGCATTAATAGAAAACAGTATTTCTCAAAACATATCACTTTTTATATCTTGTTATAATTTTCATGCCAATTGATTCAATTAGTGGAAGAATATACTAACTGAAATTGTTTTTTGTTAATGTACTATAACTTATAATAAGAGCTTATAAATTGACCATTAGATATAATTATTCAGCAATTAATGACTCAGAATTTGCACGCATAAATATACTGTCTTTGTTGGTATATTTTACCTGTGGGGATTTTAGTAAAACACATGTGTTTTCACAAATGTAATTTTAGAGAGAAGAATTAATTTGTGAACAACTTAATGTTAACACATCCACAAATGTGTTTATGAAGATGTATGATACTTGCCACTTCCATTATATGCTAGCATCACATCAACACTTTGAAAAAGAGATCCCATGTACTATGAGTATTCAAATATCCTTTAATATTTCCCATTATTAACATCGTCCTTCAATTCTGGGTCACCACCCAGTTATTTTCTTTTTGATTTTGCTTCACAGATAAAAATTCTGTAAAATCCACATGTCCTCATTAGGCTCCGTGTCATGAGTGCTTTAACATATGGCAGGTTAACTTCTAGCTATGAAGTTTCACAGGAGAGTTCTCACTAAGGACAGTGATGATCTCCCATAATGCTACATTTTCCAGAGTCTCTGCTATCTTTTGTTCACTTACCTCTTTATAGATTTCTGTCTACCCTATCCTGTTTCAAAGCCCCAATCCCTAAAAAATATGAATTCACATTTCATCTCTTTTGTGAATCCCTGATTACCCCCCCCCCCCATTTAAAGAACTGATGGTCTTCATAGTTTTCTTCTAGGATCACTTTTCTTGCCATTCTCCCTTTGGGTAATTTCATCACTGAATACAATTATCATTGCCATACAGATAGCCCTTAAAATACAATTGTAATGTAAATAATATTCCTGAGTACTCCACAAGATCACACAAACGTTTATTAAATTTCCATGTTTACATTTCCTGCAGGTACTTCAAGCATAAAATACTCACTGAAGTATGTCATCTCCCCAGTAAATTCTACTACTTGTTCCCAGTTCCCTTATTTATTTAATACAATTGATATACACTTAGGTAAACAAAGCAAAAGTCTGGATACCATCCAAACATCCAGTTAACAATGTTTTTTTTTTGTATTTTCTTCCTGAAATGTCTGATTTTCTCCATTTCTATTCCATAAACTAAAAGTCAGGGGGCTTAGATTTCTTGTTTAATTTCAATAATCTCTTACCTGGGCTATAGAATTTCAGTTATGCTTCTCTCCAAAATATGTTTACACAGATGGTACAGTATCTTTTCAAAAACAAGTATGAATGTGTGAATCCTTAAAAACATTCAGTAATTCTTATTTTTACCTCTTAAAGATAAAATAACAACTTTGAGGTATGGGTATTTTTCAGTTATTTTAAATATAATTTGACTAATTCTTTGAGAATTTAATACAGCATATTTTAATCAAATTTACCCCACTCCTCCCCATAATTCCTCCCAGATACATCCTCTAACTTTACCACCTCCACATTTAAAATCCTCTAATTTTTAAATAATCCAATGAGTCCAGTTTTTGGTGCCTATCTATTGATGGGTATAGAGTCATTGACTTAAGTATAATTAACCTACTAGGAACCACATCATTAAAGAAAATTGACTCTCCCTCCCCCAGAAGCCACCAAGAATCAAGAGCTCTTCAGCTAAAGATGGGAGCTGGTGACTAGTTCCCCCTCTGTGAAAGAATGTTAAATATCTTGACCTTATTTAGGCCTTGTGTAGGTGCCCACTTCTACTATGAGTTTGTGAGTTCAGCAATTCTGTCATGTTCAGAAGACACTGTTGTTCTGGTTCTTTCTGATCACTGGCTCTTAAAATATTTCTACACCCTCTTAGATCATGGTTCCTGAACCATTAAGGAACAGGGTGTCATGCAGATATACCATTTGTGCCTGAATACTTAACAGAGTACTTACACTTACGCTCTGCACATTGACCAGTTGTGAATTTCTGTCTTAAACACTCTACACTGTACAAAGAACAAGCTCTGATGAAGTTTGAAGGCTGTAGTAATGTAATCTATAGATATTGAGATTCAAATTTAGAAATTACATTGATATTATGTGATTTAGTAGAATAATAGTAATAGGTTGACTGCTGGAGCCTGTAAGCTTCTCAACCATGGGTTTGTTTCTACTCTTAGTTTCCTTTCCATTCTTTTTACTTTGATATCCTATCCTACCATTTCTTCTTCTTCTTTTTCTTCTTCTTCTTCTTCTTCTTCTTCTTCTTCTTCTTCTTCTTCTTCTTCTTCTGTCTTCTTCACACACATACATATAAAATATACATATACAAAATATAAAATTATGTTTCTGAATATATCTATATATACACATATACATATACGTACACACATACATACACACACACACACACACACACACATATGAGAGGGGGTCTCTACATAGCCTTAGCTGTCCTGGAACTCACTATATAGATGGCACTGGCCTCACACTCACCCACATCTGCCTGCCTCTGCCTGAAATCAAAGGCAAGTGCCGCCATGCCCAGCACCTACCTATGGATTCTTGGTAAGATTTACACTATTATGCATGTGTTTTTCTCTTATGGGGGTGGCCTCTAACTCCACACAGAAAGCATTTGCTTAACCTCATATTGGTGTCACTATTGCACCTACTGCCATATCATGCCATGTTGGTCATTACTGTAGATAAAACAGTTCACAACTGTGTAAAATTATTGATAATTTTTCTACCAACAGCGTACATAGTGCCCCTCTTCATCCTATGAATTCAAGCCAACAAGCAGAAAGCTTCCTGGTCAATGTCATCTGGATTTCTACATTGGATGTGACCAAATTATTTGGTGTGTTCAGTAGTAGGGTTTTATCATTGGCTTCTGGTAGGCAGTCAAGATCAAAGGCTGTATTTTCTGGGAGTCTCCATGATACCTTTGATTAATAACTTGAGTATAGTTATCCCACATCTGGCACTGGACTTTATTACTTGACAAACTATGTCTTCCAGAGCCTTTTCATATAAGGTAAAAAGAATTAATTTATTTTATGTTCATATATAAATATAATATATAAAATTAATTTCATATATATTATATAATAATAAACACATATGTGTATCTTATAAATTAGTACATTTCAATGTGGCATTTTCAAACATCCTTAGTGTTCATTATCCTGGTGCCTGTACTCTCCTGGGTCCTATTCTCCCATACCTCTCCTCATGTAAACATCCCACCCTGTAACAGTAGTAAGCTTTCCTTAAAAAATTAAATTATTATTTGAAATATGTTATCTTTAACCCTATGCAGCGATGTTGACTTTTATCATCTTATAAAGATATTTCCCAATTTTAAAGTCATAGTTACATAATGGCTACTTGCACTGTACAGATTTTCATACTGAAAATCATCTTAAATACATGAAAACTTTTTCTTAATGATAAATTGTTGATATGGTAGCAGTATTAATTTATGGAACATATTACATGGTAGATAATTTATGAAGAGATTCCATGTTTTAAAATATATAAACTTATACTCAAGTTGATTTTAAATCATCAGGACATGTAGTTCTATTACATTTAAAACAATCTATTTACACTGGGCGGTGGTGGCACACAACTTTAATCCCAGCACTCGGGAGGGAGGCAGAGCCAGGAGGATCTCTGTGAGTTCGAGGCCAGCCTGGACTACCAAGTGAGCCCCAGGAAAGGCGCAAAGCTACACAGAGAAACCCTGTCTCGAAAAACCAAAATAAATAAATAAATAAATAAAACAATCTATTTACAAATGGGACTTTTTTTACAGGCCTGTAATCCTTAATACTGGGAAGGTTGAGGCAGGACTACCATAAGTTCAAGGCCAGCCTGGGAAAAACAAGATTCCAGCCAGCTTGAGCAACTTAAAAAAATTTGTCTCAAAATAAAAACTAAAATGGGTTGATAATGTAACTGAGTATTAAAGAAGTTTTTTTGCTAACTAATGGGCATGATTGCCTACATAATAAATAAATAAATAAATAAATAAATAAATAAATAAATAAATAAATAAATAAATAAATAAATAGTAATATTACAAAATAAATAATAAATGAATAAATATAAATGACATCTAGAAAATGTGACTAATTTAACAAATCGCACTTTTTCTTTTAAAATATTTGTTTCTAATTTGTTGTTTTAATTGATTTTCTGTAAGATGTTAGTAGATATTTAAGTTACCTCCACATCTTAGCAATTTATGAACCTAATGCAGTTTTCTCCCTTCTTTATTTTGCCTTACACTGTGTGTCCTGTAGTTCCAGTCATTCTGTGCACATTAACAGTATAGATTTTGCCTACTTAGCCCCGGCAGACGTTCCACTTTACCATACCAGAATGCTTACTTGGAGCCATTAAACCAGAAATTTCCCAGAAAGTGAGAGTGGAGATCCTGATGGGAATTGCTTGGCCTTACAGATTCCTCCTATTTGTAATAGTCTCAAGGCTATATTTCTAAATAAGGGAGTTCAAGGATAAGCATGACCAGGGTATGATCTATCTCATGCATAAAAACAGTAAGCTTGTGTGTGTTTCTGTGTGGTATTGGTGATCTCAATTGGCATAACCTGGAGAAAAATGTACTTTACTAGTTTATATCCAACATTTTCTGTGTGTTTCTTTTCCATTTCTATGACTCTTCACAAAAAATGGTACTTCATATTTACATGTTTAATAAATCCCTTGGGTATGTGTTCCAGAATAGATTTATAGCAGACACTGAAAAAATTCATTGGCTGGATACCAATAAAATGTTATGAAATGATGTGAGTATTTTAAAACAACATGAAACCTAATTGGGTAATATTTAGAATAAAATTGAAATGCATCTCAAATCAATTTATTATTCTTAAATATTTAGAAATAAAGTGAAATACATCTTAAATAATTTATTTTCATTTCATTTGTATAAAATTCTTCAATATATCAATGTGTTATTAGAATAGTAGATAGGTGCATATAAAAATATATAGTCCTGCTCCCAAATGAAATTTGGTTTGAAAGAGATAATATGCTAAGAACAGATATTTGACTTTTAGAACTCTACTAAATTAGAGACGTGTGTGTGTGTGTGTGTGTGTGTGTGTGTGTGCGTGTGTTCATCCTACTAGAGAACAAAAATATACTTCAATAGAAACATTAATTTAAAGTATTGGGTGTAAACAGACTTTTAACACATTTTTAACTGTGAAATAAGTTTAAAATTCAAAATTAGGACTAAAACATTATTGTGAGTTTTGGGGGTATATGCAAGACTCTTATAAACATGACTTGTATAGTGTTAAACACAATGTATATTAAATATTAATGGCATATTGTCCTTAACTTACCTTCTGCTGGTTCCATGTAGATGACTGAATTTCAAAAGGAAATATGCAAAAATGACTGTGAGTGATGTTATCAAGATAGTTTTAAAAACCAGCTGTTTTGTTGTCTCTTTATTCTTCCATTTTTAGTTCTAGACTAGAATATTGTTAGCAATAGTTAATAATATTAGCAATAAATGTGTTAGAAATGCTTAGTTTGATTTTTGAGTCATCAGTTAAAAAACACTTGTCTATTTGGGAGAAATTACCTTGGTGAATATGTTGATTTTATTGTGCTAAGAGCTATATTTTGGAATTCTAAGAAATGTAAATGCATGTTGGTTCTCAATGAACCAATGTAATCGACAGTATCATGTTATTAGTTGAAAGAATAAGCTTGTGGCCAGTTTGGAACCAGTGAGACCTACTGGGACAGTTTCTAAAAAATATTTGCTTTCCTTTTATTTTCTACTAAGTAATATACTATTGTAATCTGAATATCACCTACATCCATTTCAACACTGTAAGAGAAGGTAATGTGAACTACAGGTGCTATATGAAAGAGGGATACTGTGATAGAATTTAGCTTATAGTGCCTCCTGCAATTTACTGAGATAAGACATGGAAACTCCCTTTTTATTGTTGCTTTATTATTTTGAGCCCAGTTTCTGTTTTGAACAATATAGAGATCTGCATTCTCACAGCTGCCTTCCTTATGGCAGGTACTCTGAGATGCAGAGAAAAGCAATACACACAAGGAAACCCAATAAATGTAAATGCAGACTCTGCAATACAAGTGCCCAGGTTAAATTCTACCTCCAATATTAGCAAACGTTGGCAATGTTTGAGTCATCTGCCTTCAGAATCATATCTAACTTCTAGACTTGTTATTAAATTCAAAGTACAATGATAGAGCCATAAAACAAGTTCCCAGTGAAGCTTAACTACTGTTTCTATTGATTTGTGTTGTGATGTTTCATTAAAATCTCATAACCATCCTGCAAGATGCTTTAATCCTCAACTTATGAATAAGGCAGTTAAAACTGTTGTGGAACTTCTATTGATATACAGGCATAAAATAATGACTCTGGCTTAAACCAAGTTCCTGCCTCTCCAAATCTCCCTCGTGTACTCTCATTTAATACAGGAGGTATAAAAAATAAGACATTTAGTGATTAACCACTACCATTTCTCCATTGCTACATTGTCTCTGATCTATATTACAAGTTCAGTAAATATCATGTAGAATAAATAACTTTCCAAAATGGGGCCAAAGGGCAGATGTATAAATAAAGAATTTCAGCATTCTCCAATATGTGTTGTAGTAGTACTCAAGTAAGGAATTGGAAGGAATGAATCAATGTATCTGTGAGCAGTGCCATCACTCCTCTAATGAGTATAGGTAGTTGTTTTATTAGAATGTCAGATATAGCCAAGTATGGTGATATACAACAGAATATCAATACCTGGGTATTTAAGATATGAGGATCACTATGTTCCAGACAAGCTTAGGCGATGTAGCAAAATCCTATCTAAAAACTTCAAGACAGATACATATAACAAAATAACAAGTAGCTGCTTGAAGAAAGCACAGATATGTATCTACTGTAACCGTGTCTCATACTTAAAAGGAGATATTTGGTGTTTCATACTCCTTTTTTACTTTTATTTTCCATATTTTTTTATTTCTTTCACTCTTATGTCCACCAATCTGAATTTCAACTGCTAGTACAAATGCCATAGGACTCCATCAACTCTTCTTAGAGGTCCAGTGGAGTGAGTTTAAAGACTTGGATTTGATGCCAAGTAGATTCTTCCTGGTAGTTTATCTGGTTGACTACCCCATAGATATAAACATGAATATCATCCTTGAATAGAATCTACAATCATCAGATGAATGGGAAACTGTAAGAATGTCTATGTGTCTATAATGGGAGAGGTAACCTGAAAATATTCTACTACCATCCACTGGACTAACCTTTTACTCATGACTAACTTTATTAAGCAAAACAAATTAAAGAACAGAAGTTTATTGGGCATCATATAATCAAAAGAAGGGAAACAGATAGTTATAAGGAACATTTATCCAAACTACCCCAGAATCAAAAGAAATGAGATTCATTCAGTACAAGAATGTTATGAAGCATAGGAGAATCCATTTTGTGTAAGCACTTCCAAGTTTCTGTTACAGTACCTTAACTTCATTTCAAAGAAAACAGTATTTTTGTGCTACTAATATATTGTATATTGGGGAGTATAGGACATGTTTCTGGGAACTTACTGGCATTCTCTAGAATATTTCCTGATTTCGATCTCTGTCTCATTTCTGATTCTTAATTTTTTGACATATCCCACACTCTGTTGATTAGGTCTCAGTATTATTGCTTATAGTTTTTATTATTTTCTTCCTTTTAAAATTTATTATTCTCATATACAAAACATCCCAACTGCAGCTTTCCCTCCCTCCATGCCTCCCAGTCCCCCCATACACACACACATACCCCGAGTCCACTGCTCCTCCATTTTCCTTCAGAAAAGAACAGACCTTCCAGGGATATCAATCAAACATGACATAACAAGATTCAATAAGACTAGGCACAAACTTTCGTATCAAGGCTAGACAAGGCAAACCAGTAGGAAGAAAGGGGGCCAGGAACAGGCAAAAGAGTTAGAGACATCCACACTCTTACTGTTAGAAGTCCCACAAAAACCCCAAGCTAAACAACCACAGCATATATGCAGAGGACTTAGGGCAGACCTTTTCAGGCTCCATGATTGCCACTTCATTCTCTGTGAGCCCCTATGACTCCTGCTTATTTGATTCTGTGGGCTGTGTTCTTGTAGTGTCCTCAACCCCTCTTACTCCCACAATCATTTCTCTCTCTCTTCTGTGTGGTTCCTCCAGGAACCTAAAGTTTGGCTAAAACTTTGCCTAAAGTCTGACTGTGGAATTTTCCATTTACTCCCATCAGATGCCAGACGAAGCCTCTCTGATGACAACTGGGCTAGTCACCAATCTATGAATATAGCAGAATGTCATTAGGAATAATTTCATTAACCATTTTTTTTTCTTGGCCAGTCATGTTTGGTTCTACCCTAGAAATCTGGGCCATCCAGCTTCTGATTCCTAATCATCCAGGTAGTGTCAGACTTGGACTCCATGTCATGGTACAGGCCTTAATTTAGACCAGGCCTTGGTTGGCCACTTCTACAAGAACTGAGCCATGATTGCTCCAGCACATCTTGTAGGGAGGACAAGTCAAAGTTTTTATGACTGGTTTAGTGTCTCATTACCACTACCAGAAGCCTTGCCTAGTTACAGAAGATGTCTAGTTCAGGCCCTATAGCCTCCTTTACTGGGAATCCTCACTAGCATTATCCTCATAGGTTCCAGAAAGTTTCTACTGTATAGGTTTCAACATCACCCTTCAAATGCCCCCCCCCCCAATTCCAGTCATCTCTCCACACACTCTCTTCCTCCCTCTCTTGTTCCCCCACCTGATTACTCCTCTTCCTATCCTCACCTCTCTCCCATCCACCCACGAAATCTATTCCATATCCCTTTCCCTTAGCGTCCTTCTTAATTAGCCTCTCTGGGTCTTATAGCATGATTAAACTTTAGTTAACAGCTAACAGCCCCTTGTAAGTGAGTATATATTATGTTTGTCTTTCTGTGTCTGGATTGTTTCCCTCAGGATGATATTTTCTAGTTCCATCTATTTGCCTGCAAGTTTTATGATGTCAGTTTCCTAATAGCTAATTAATAATCCATTATGCAAATGTACCACATTTTCTTTATCCATTCTTGGTTAAGGGACATCTAGGTTGTTTCCAGCTTCTGGTTATTATAAATAAAGCCACTATGAACATAGTTGAACAAGTATCATTTTGGTAGGATGGTGACCAATAGTAGTATAATTAGGTCTTGAGGTAGATCAGTTTCCAATATTCTAAGGAATTGTCATATTGATTTCCATAGTGGCTGTACAAGTTTGCACTCCCACCAACAAAGGAGGAGGGTTTCCCATGCTCCACATCCTTGCCAGTGTGAGCTGTCATTTGTGTTAATGATCTTAATCATTCTAACAGGTATAAAATTTGATCTCATAGTAGTTTCGAATTGCATTTCCCTGATGACTCAGGGTATTGAACATTTATTTCTTTAAGTGTTTCTCAGCCATTTGCGATTCCTTTATTGAGAATTATCGTTTTACATCTGTAACTCCATTTTTAATTGAATTATTTGGTTTGTTGATGGCTAGTGTCTTGAGTTCTTTACATATTAGCCTGCTATCAGATGTGGAGTTGGTGAAAATGTTTTCCCATTCTGTAAACTGCTGTTTTATCCTCTTGACAGTGTTCTTTGCCTTACAGAATCTTTTCAGTTTCATGAGGTCCCATTTATTAATTGTTGATCTTAGTGCCTGCTCTATTGGTATACTGTCTGGAAGCTGTCTCCTGTACCAATTTGTTCAAAGCTATTACCCATTTTCTTTTTATCAGTTTCAGAGTGTCTGGATTTATGTTGAGGTATTTGATCCACTTGGACTTGGGTTTTGTTCACATTGATGAATATGGGCCTATTTGCATGCTTCTACATGAAGACATCCAGTTAAACCACTACGAATTTTGAAGATACTTTATTTTTTCCCTTGTGTATTTCTACCTTCTTTTTCAAAAATCACATGTCCATAGGTATGTGGATTTATGTCTGAGACTTCAATTCAATTCCATTATTCAGCGTGTCTCTTTTTATGCCAGTGTCACATGGTTTTTATTACTATAGCTCTGTAATACAGCTTGAAATCAGAAATGGTGATACCTCTGGAAGTTCTTTTATTGTTCAAGATTGTTTTGTGTTTTTCTATATGAAATTTAGTATTATCCTTTCAAGTCCTGTAAAAATTGCCTTTAAATTTTAATGGGAATTGCATTGAATCTGTAGATTGGTTTTGGTAGGATGGCCGTTTTTACTATGTTAATTATTTTGATCCATAAGCATGGGAGCTATTTCCATCTTCTAATATCTTCTTCTATTTCATTCTTTATCGAGTTGAAGTTTTTGTCATACAAGTCTTTCACTTGCTCGGTTAGGGGTAGACCAAGATATTTTATATTGTGTATGGCTATTGTGAAGTGTGTTGTTTCCCTAATTTCTGTCTCAGTCAATTTGTCATTTGTATATAGAAGGGTTCCTGATTTTTTTTTTTACTTAATCTTGTATCTAGCCACTTTGCTGAATGTGTTTATCAGTTGTAGGAGTTCCCTTGTAGTATTTTGTGGGTCACTTAAGTATGCTATCATATCATCTGCAAATAATGACACTTTGACTTCTTTATTTCAAATTTGTATCCATTTTATTTCCTTCATTTACCTTATTGCTCTAGCTAGAACTTCAAGTACCATATTGAACATAAATAAAGAAGGTGGGTACCCTTGTTTTGTTCCCGATTTTAATGGAATTGCTTTGAGTTTCTGTCCATTTAATTTAAACTTAGCTATAGGTTTACTGTAAATTCCCTTTATTATGTTTAGGAATGTTCCTTTTATATGTAATAGGTCCAAGACTTTTATCATGAAGGGGTGTTGGATTTTGTCAAAGGCTTTTTCAGCACCTAATGAGATGATTATGCTTGGATTTTTTTTTTTTAGTTTGTTTATATGGTGGATTACATTGACTGATTTTCATATGTTGGATCATCCCAGCATCTCTAGGATGAAGCCTACTTGATAATCATGCATAGTTGAAGTATTCTTGGATTTGGTTTGCCAGTATTTTATTGAGTATTTTTCATCAATGTTCACAAGACAAATTGGTCTATAATTCTCTTTCTTTGCTGAGTCTCTGTGGTTTGTGTATCAGGATGACTGTGGCCTTATAAAATTGATTTGGTAACATTCCTTCTGCTTCTATTTAGTGGAATAATTTGAGGAGTATTGTCCTTAACTCTTCTTTGAAAGTCTTGTAGAATTTTGCTTTAAAACATTCTGGTCCTGGGCATTTTGGGTTAGGAGACTTTTAATGATTGCTTCTATTTCCTTAGGAGTTATGGGTCTATTTAAGTTGAGTAATTCATCTTGATTTAACTTTGGTAAGTAGTATTTATCAAGAAAATTATCCCCTTCCTTTAGATTTTCGAATTTTGTGGAGTATAGTATTTTAAGGTATGACCTAATAATTCTTTGGATTTCCTCAGTATCTGTTGTTATGACCCCCTTTTTATTTATGATTTTGTTAATTTGGATATTTATATATTACTTGCTCTTTTTCCCTTATAGCTTTTAATACTTTTCCTTTGTTCTATATGTTTAGTGTTTTGATGTTTTGATTATTATGTGGCATGGTGACTTTCTTTTCTGGTCCAATCTCTTCAGTGTTCTGTAAGCTTCTTGTACCTTTATAAGCATCTCCTTTAGGTTAGGAAGAGTTTTTTTATATGACATTGTTGAAAATATTTTCTGGACCTTTGAGTTGATATTTTTCTCCTTCTTATTCTTATCATTTGTAGGTTTAATCTTTTCATAGTTTCCCAGATTTCCTAGATCTTTTGTGTCAGGATTTTTTTTTTTTTTAGATTTAACATTTCCTTGGACCAATGTATCTATTTCTTCTTTTGTATCGTCAATGCTTGAAATCTCTTTTCCATCTCCCATATTCTGTTGGTGATGCTTGGGTTTTTAGTTCCTACTAACTTACCTAGATTTTTCATTGCCAGAATTTCCTCAATTTGTGTTTTTAATTGCTTCTATTTCCATTTTCAAGTTTTAAACAGTTTTATTCATTTCCTTCAACTGTTTGTTTTTTCTTGGTTTTCTTGACTTTCATTACCTCAAAATTTCTGATTGCTTTTCCTTTAAGGGATCTATTCTTATCTTCTTTAAGGACCTCTATCATCTTTATATAGTTGATTTTAAGGTCATTTTTTTCTTGTGCTTTAGCTGCATTGGAGTATTCATGGCTTGCTGTAGATATCTGGGCTCTAGTGGTAATATATTGCCCTGGCTCTTATTGATTACATTCTAAGGCTGGCATTTAGTCATTTGGGTTTGAGGTAATTATAGATCTCAGTGATGATTTTCTGGGTTGTCCTTGTTTGGTAGTTGTTTTGTTCCTTGGTTTCTGGTTCCTCTCTGGTCTTCTGGCCCATGTGGCTTGTGGTTGAGCAAGGGATCTCCACCCAAGTTGGGGAATGGACACTTATTGTCTGCATAGAAGCAAGGATTAGACCAATGATCTTTATTATTTTCTTGGTGTTCTGTGTTTCAGAGTTTGGCTATTAGCTAAACAGGTTACATTTTAGACTATTCCGTGAGTTGAAATTTTTAATAAACATGCTCTAATCACTGGTTATGAGACAGGTCATGTTTAATCAGACACTAGCAACTAATTATAAAATCTGTAGATTGGTACACTGTATTTTTAGAGGATGAAGGAGGTGGAATGTTAAATGAGGAGGAAAAACTAGCAGAAGTGGACTAAAATCCCTCTCTATTATGTTACTACCTCCTTGACCTCTAGTATGTGATTTATAGTTCTGATACCTCAGGTTTCTCTTGGGCAATACTACTATAAAAAAAAAAAAGATGGCAAATCATGAGCACAATGGTTCAAAAAAACATTACTTATTAACATTATTATATTCTCTCAATTATTTATATATTCACAGGTTGTTGGCAAGATGTATTTGTCAGTAGGAAGTGAAAGCATGCTGGTATTTTGAAATGAAAATGTGGATTGGATGTTGAACAAAAGTATTTTTTTCAATAAGAGAGCATTAGACAGGTCCTGTCCTTGGTACATGGGCTGACTTTTTGGAGCCTGGAGCCTATACTGAGACACTTTGCTCAGCCTTGGTGTACGGAGGAGGGGACTAGACCTGCCTTGGCTGAGTCTGCCAGGCTGGTCTGACTCCCCAGGGGAAACCTTGCCTTGGAGTAGGTGGGAGTGGAGAGTGGATTGGGAGAGAGAGTTAGAAGGTAGGAGGAGGGAGGACAGGGAAATCTGTGGCTGATATATGAAATTAAGTTAATTATAAATTAAAAATAGTACTAAAAAAAGAAAGTAGCATACACAGTGTGTACCTTCACTTGCTTCTGCTGCTGCTTTGAAACTTCAGTAATAAGTCATTGTCTCAGACACTTCCTTTAACTTCCTTTTTCTCTAAGGTCAATATAAGGAGATCAGCAGCAACTTCCTTGTTATTAAGACCTGATAAACATTTTTTTTTTAGTCCTGATTATACTTGAACCTTTTTTTTTTAAGGCAGATCCTGTAAGAAAAGTATATCCTTCTGACAGCAATTAATCTTTGTGATGCGCTTCTCCCAGAGGCATTTATAGCATCTTGGTCTTAGAAGTTCTTCCTTTATATCCCTTTGTCTGGTATGTCTTCCTCTGTTATTCCTCAAAACTTGTGTTGCACTGGACACGGTGGTACACACTGTAATCCTACTACTACTGAGGCTGAAGTGGAAGCACAGTGCACAGGGAATTTAAGTCTGGCCTGGTAAAGAGAGTGAAGATGTTGGCTCTTAAAACCTTGATATTCCTCTAGATATGTGTTGCTGTCTTGCACTGTTTCTATTGTCTGGTGGTCTTCCTCATCTATCCTGTGATTGAACCTACTGGATTTGTTTGTTTGTTTTTTATGCCAGCCTGCTATCTACTTCCTCCAACAGTTGTGTATCTAACTGCTTTTATTTGGAAAGATCAAATACCTTGTAAATTCTACTTGTTCGAAAATAAATTTTATCAGTTTTCCTGCTGCCATCAAAAATGTTTCTCCCTTGGCTATCATATTTCAACTATACTAACACTGTCATTCCAACTAGTCATATCCATCCATCAGGTCCTAGCCAACAAACACAGTTAACTATCCCTTGAATCCTTCCACTTCTTTTCAATTGAAAATGATCATTTTAATGAATAGTTGCGTCTTCTACTACCCATATTTAGCTGTCTCTACTCTTGCCCTCTCCAATTTATTGTTTATTCTTCAGGTAATTTTCATGAATGCAAATTTAGACTTGTCACTCCCTTGCCTAAATATTACTTATATTGTTCATATATCTATAATCCCTTGCCCACGACATAGCACATACCACTGGTCCTAAGTCTGTGGTGAAGGAATAAAAGATAAAGATTGCATGATTCACTTTTCTCCTGATTGTGCTAAGATGGGTAGTTTGAAGATAGATTGAAGATGTGTTTGATCTTTTCAGACATTTGATCTCTCCTGAATGTCCTTTATCAAGAAAGGATAGATGTACTTCTATCTATGTATATGAAGTACTATACTTCTAGTGACATAATTTTGAAGCTAAAGGCTTTCACAGTCATCTAGTGAATCTTACAAGTCTGAGGAAATCTGCAATACTTTGTCTAATATATCAGGAAAACTGAAAATTGATTAAGACTTGAATATCTTTTTGTTAGCTTTCAGTTTGTGGCTTGTATAGTAGAATTATAACCATTTTCAGTGGCACACTTCTTCACTTCACACTGATCATGATGACTACATCCCAGTAGTTCTAATAATGAATACAGGGTGGACATGGGCAGAAAAAACAAACTAGTAACAAACTCTGGTTTTCTCATTTTAAGAAAGAATTGCTTTCTTTACACTACCCTATGTTTCCCTATCAGTATTCATTCTTTCCTCTACTTATTTAAGGGGAAAAAGAGTTATGTAGGAAGTTATGATAACATTTCTATTTTCACTTAGATACTAAAGAACAGGGTTAAATATTAAAATACTTTTAAACATAAGAATATTTTCTCCCACAGCATGTGAATTATTTTTTTTGGCAGTTGTGCACTTAAATGTTATGGGTTTTTTGTCATAAAATATATTTTGAACATATTTTCTCCTCTCCTACCCCTTCCCAGATCCTCCCAAACTTCCTACCCACCCAAATTCACACTCTTTCTCTTTCTCTCTCAAAACAAAACAAAACAAACAACCAAAAAACAATTCCTTCAAAACAAGAATCTAAAAACTCAAAATTTGCCAAAACAAAACAAAAAGGAAACACACACACACACACACACACACACACACACACACACACACAAGTCCAAAAAATAATAACAGCAAAAATCATAGAATTTATTTTGTGTTGGCAAACCTTCTGGTCATGGAGCCTGGCATAGATTATATTGATTGATATAATCAATCTGACTTCATCAGAAAACAAACAAACAAAAAACAAAAAACAAACAAACAAAAAAACCTTTGCCAGCTAGTATCAATTGCTAAAAGCTTCTTGGTTAAGGATGGGACCCTCATATCCAATTGCCTCGCTCAGTACTGGTACCCTGTCTAGCTTGAACCTGTGCAGACACAGTGCATGCTGCTTAAGTCTCTGTGATTTCCTAAGTCAATCAGTCCTTTTGTGCCTGGAAGACTCTGGCTCTTGAAAACATTGTTCCCCCTCTGTCCAATAGTTCCTTGAACCCTGAGGGGAGGGGTTTGATGAAGACATTCCATTAGGAGTGAGTACTCCAAAATCTCTCCTCTGCACATTGTCCAGTTGTGGGTCTCTCTGTTAACCACTATCTACTGTGCTAAGAATCTGCTCTGCTGAGGGTTGAGTGATATACTGATCATAAGGTATAACAAAATATCCTAAGGAGTAATTTTATTGCTATTTTCCTTTGGGCCTTAAATTCAATCAAAAGTGGTTGAGTACTCCCATAACATTTGTGCTACTCTTGCAATAGTATAGTTTTTTTTTTCTTGTTTGTTTTGTTTTTGTTTTTGTTTTTAGGCATAACAGTGTTGTAGTTCTCAGTGTTTGTAACTAGGTTGTATTTATCATTATCTTTTGCTCCAGTAGTGTGCACCATACCTTCCAGTGACATAATTGCTAGTGAGGAGGGATATAGCTTCCAGTTGGGCACCAGCTAGAATTCTTTATTTTCAATGACAGTAGTAAGTGTTGGACTTAACAATGGGGCCTTATGATCAGAGATAAGACCTGGTCTCATTGCCAGTGGACCCACAAACACATCAAGCCATGCAACTGTCACTCACATTCAGAGGGCCTAGTACAGTCCCATGCATGCTCCCCAGCTGTCAGTCCAGAGACCATGAGCTCCCAATAGCTTGGGTCAGCTATCTCTGTGTTATTTTTTTTTCCCATCATGATCCTGATCCCCCTTGCTTCTATAATCCCTCCCCTGTCTCTTCAACTGAACTCCAGGAGCTTGGCCAATTGCTTGGCTGTGGGTCTCTGCATCTGCTTCCATCAGTCACTGGATGTAGGTTCTATGATGATAATTAAGGTAGACACCAATCTGAGTACAGTGGAAGGCTAGTTCAAACGCCTTGTCCACCATTGCTATGAGTCTTAGCTGGGGACATTCTTGTGAGTTCCTGAGGATTTTCCTAGTTCCAGATTTTTCCCTAACCTCTTAATGGTTGACTCTGTCAAGATATCTCTTTCATTGCTCTCCTCTGTCTCTCCCTGAACTCGGCCAACTTGAGCCCTCATGTTCCCACCTTCCATCCCTTCCCCATTGGTCAATGTATTTGTTTTTATACCAATACTATGCTGTTTTTATTACTATAGCTCTGGAGTACAACTTGACATCTGGGATGATGATACCTCAAACAGTTCTTTAATTTTTCAGGATTATTTTTAACTATCCTGAAATATTTGTTTTTTTTTTTTTCATATGAGCTTGAAAGTTGTTTTTTTTTTCAATTTGTGTGAAGAATTGCTTTATAATTTTGATAGGGATTGCAGTGAATCTGTAGATTGCTTTTGGTAGGATGGCCGTTTTCACCATGTAAGACTTATTTATCCTTGGTCCATGAATACAAAAGAATTTTCTATTTTCTGGCTGTCTTCTTCAATTTCTTTCTTCGGTGTCTTAAAGTTTTCATTATATGAGCCCTTCAATTACTTTTTTAGAGTTATACCAAGATGCATTTTGAAGCTATTGTGAAAGGTAATGTCTCACTAATTTCCTTCTCAGGCTGTTTTTCATTCATATAAAGGAAGGCTACCGGTTTTGTGCATTAATTTTGTATCTGACTACTTTGCTGAAAGAGTTTAGCAGCTATAGAGGTTTCCTGAAAGTTTTTCAGATCTTTTATGTATACATTCACGAAACCTACAAATAAGTACTTTGACTTCTTCCTTTGCAATTTATATCCCCTTGAACTCCTTCAGTTTTCATATTGCTAAAGCTAAGACTTCAAGTGCTACATTGAATATGTATGCTGAGAGTGGACAAGCTTGTCTTATTCTTGATTTTAGTGGAACTGCATTGTTTCTCTCCATTTAGTGTGATATTTTCTGTAGACTAGCAAGTATGTAGACTAGCAATAAACTGCCTTTATTTTATTTTTTAAATATTTTTATTATATAATTAACTTAATTTCACATGTCAGCCACAGATTCCCCTATCCTCCCTCCTCTCACTGCACAGCCCTCCCCCCAATCCACCCCCCATTCCCACCTCCTCCAAGGCAAGGTCTCCCCTGGGGAGTCAACCCAGCCTGGTAGACTCAGCTGAGAGGCACTTTATTATACTGACGTATGTCTCTTGTAATGCTAGTCTCTCCAGGATTTTTATGTTTGAATATGTCAAAGGCCTTTTCTGCATCTAATAAAAGAATTATGTTGTTTTTGTCTTTCAATTTGTTTTTATGGTGGATTATGTTTATCAGTGTATGTATAGTGAACCATCCTTTCATTATCATGGTGGATGTTCTTTTTGATGTATTCTTTGATAAGATTTGAAAAGATTTCATAGAGAATTTTTGTATCTATGTTTATACAGGTTAGTGGTCTATAATTTCTTTTCTTGTTTGATCTATGTTTATTAATTCTTGCTATTTTTGTTTTTTGTGGTATGGTATTTACCTCTCTTTTGATTTAATGTTCTAGGATTATTTATTCCTTGTGTCCTCTTGAGTGTAGTTAACCTTCTCTTGATACTGACATTTTTGTTTAATTGACTTCTATAGACCTGGATTGACCTGACAGTCAAAATTATTTTTTCTTTCTTTATGTTTGGGTTTTGTTTTTATATCCCAACAACAGATTCCCCTCCCTCCTCTCCTCCTAAGCTCATCTCACCTCTTACCTGCCCACCCCTATCCACCCCTCTGTTTCTCTTCAGAAAAGAACAGGCCTCCCATGGATATCAACCAGCCAAGGCATATCAAGTTACAGTGACACTAGGCACCTCCTCTCCTGGACTAGGCAACCCAGTAAGAGGAATGGGTCTCAAAAGCTGGCAACACAGTTAGAGACAGCCCCTGCTACCACAGTTAGGATTCCAGCAAGAAGACCAAGCTACACAACAATAGCGCACATGTGGAGGGCCTAGGTAGGTCTCATGCTGGCTCCCTGGTCAGCAGTTTTCTGTGAACCTCTAGGAGCCCAGGTTAGTTGATACTGTGGGTTATCTTATGGTGCCCTTGACACTTCTAGCTCCTATAATCTTTCCTCCTCATCTTTTGCAGGATTCCTACCTAATGTTTGGCTTCTGCATCTGTTTCCATCAGTTTCTGGTTGAAGCCTCTCTGATGACAATTAGACTAAACACTAATCTATAACAGAATACAATTAGGAATCATTTCATTGACATTTTTGCTGTTGTGGTATCCCAATCATGTTTGGTCTCTGGACTATTCAGCTTCTGGGTACTGGTCTTCCAGATACTGTCAGGAGTAGACTCCCTCTCACGGTATGGGTCTCAAGCTGGACCAGTCATTGGTGGGGTACTTCCACAATTTCTGCTCTATCTTTACCCAGCACATCTTGTAGGCAGGACAAATTGTAGGTTGAAGATTTTGGGGCTGGGTTGGTGTCCAAATCTCTCTACTGGGAATCTTGCCTTGTTACAGGAGGTGTCTGGTTCAGGTTCAGTATTCTCCATTTCTAGGAGTCTTAGTTATGGTCACCCTCACAGACTTCTGGTAATTTCAATTGCACTAGGTTTCTAGCTTGTCACAGAGATGCCCCCAGATTCTAGTAGTCTCTCCCAGCATTCTCTTCCTTCAGCTTCCTTCCACCTGAACATTCCTATTTCCTTTCCCATCCACCCATTCAGACCTTCCCTACCCCACTGTTCACTGGTGATGTCTCCTCTATTTCACCTTCATGTGAGATTCATGCATCTGCCTTTGAGCCTTCCTTGTTATTTAGCCTCTCTGGGTCTGTGGATTTTCCTATGGTTACTCATTTCTTTAGAGCTAGTATCCACCAAGTGAGTCTACACCATGTTTGTCATTCTGGGCCTAGGTTACCTCACTCAGGATGATCTTTTCTAGTTTCTTACATTTGCCAGAAAATTTCATGATGTCAATATTTTTAACAGCTGAGCAATACTCCATTGTACAAATGTACCACCTTTTCTTTATCCATTTCTTGGTTGAGGGATGTTTCGGTTGTTTCTAGTTTCAGGCTATTATGAATAAAACTGTTATGAACACAGTTCAGCAACTTTCCTGGTGGGTGTTACAAAGGAATGAAGATGGGCTCTAAGATAATACTGAAGGGGGTTGTGGAAGAGAACAAGGGGGATCCTGGGAATACACCAAGAGGTGCATTCTATAGGGAATGAGGATGGAGTGGGAGGTGTTATTGGTTATTTTTGCTCTTTGTCTCATTGGAGGCTCAACACTCAGCTACCAAATAAGTCACACAGAGGCCTATTTTTACTTATAAAAGGCCAGCTTCTTGGGTTGTGAAAACCCAGTATGAAACTCATGGCCAGCCAGAGATTTGCCTGACCAGGAACTGCATTCAAACTTCATAGAGCTCTAGAATGCTGATGTTTGCACTGTGGCAGGCATTTCCCTTCGGTTTCTGTTCCTACTTAATGTACTAGCTGCTCAAGAGCTTATCAGCAGGCAGAAACTCTTCAAGGAGTCATATTCTTTTTTTTCAGAATTTGCTTTGTTATTTATTCAATTACAACCTATTACAACATAAAGCATATTACAGGTATACCACACAATCCTATAGGGCAAGCATTTATAGAAAGACCTAACTTTACTTTAAAAGATATGCTTAATAAACATAAAGGGGGTAATAGATTACAGAATATTTCATTACTTTTACAAGTTTTTTTTTTCTTTTTCTTTTTAAGCTTTCTCAGGCACTACGGAAATTCGAGTGCCATGTTGGAATGCCAAAATGTTGTTGGTTATTTTTGTTCTTTGTCTCTTTGGGGTCCACCAACCAGCTGCCAAATAAATCACATAGAGGCTTATTCTTACTTATAAATACCCGGCCTTAGCTTGGCTTGTTGCTTGCCAGCTTTCCTTAAATTATCCCATCTACTTTTTGTGTCTGGGCTTTTCCCATTCTCTTACTTCTGTAAATCTTACTCTTACTCCATGGCTTGTTGTATAGCTGGATGGCTGTCCCCTGGAGTTCTTCTCCTTCTCTGGCTACTTATTCCTTCCCCCTAGACTTCTCCTTCTATATATTCTCTCTACTTGCCAGCCCTGCCCATCCTTTCTCCTGCCTTGCTATTGACCATTCAGCATTTTATTAGACCATCAGATGTTTTAGACAGACAAAGTTTCACAGATTCACAGAGTTAAACAAATGCAACATAAACAGAAGTAACACAACTTAAAATAATATTTTACAACATGGAGAAAGTATTCCTGGGATCAGGTTGCAGCAAGACTAAAATAAGTCTGGAGAGATCAGAATGGAGTATAGGAAGGATAATTAATGTCATGTATCTGAGTCCTAGTCCAGTGTGGCAACTGGTGTCACTGATACAGAGTGGTACTGTTGGTTGTATGGTATCACAAATGTATAGAGACAGGAAAGAAGGAAATGCTGAAGGGAGCAGTGGAAAAGAACTACAGTACCCTCATAATGTTTAACTTGAAAATTCTTTTTCCTTTCAAATTTATTCTGTAGCATAGGCAAGTAACTGTTCATCAAAATCTGCCACCCTTTTATAGTATAGAACTATTGTTATGATCCAGCAACTAATCAATCAACAGTATTTCCTAGCTATATTCTGCATAGAATGAGAACCATATCATTAATTATTACCAATGAAATATGAGTGGCAGTTATTTTTCTGGGATGCCTTTTCCATCTTTTATGCCCATTTACTCAACTCAACAAATTTGAAACACTAGAAGATAAAGCCTAACACAGAAGGATTCAACATTCATTGAGTGCTTTGTAGAGGGATGGTATTCACAGACAAGTAGAGAACAACCAAAATTGTGGAACCTATTTGTTATAGCAATTTCATTATCCTAAGTAATACACAAATGGATAAAAATGTGCTTCAACTAAGATAAATGCTAACATGTCTAATAATGGAAAGGGAAGAAGCAAATATATTTAAATGGAATATAGTCATGTTCCATTGAAGATAATGCATGATAAATAATATTGTATGTTTTGAAGTAATATTAAAACTTTGGGCAAGTGAATTACATTAATTTTCAATTCTGTGCATATACTGTGTTTTGTCTTCAAGGTTTAGTACTACTGACATATAACAGTTTATTTGTTTCTTTTAATTTCCACGTTTAAATGTCTGTTTGCCTTCTAGGCAGAAATTAAGTCCCATTGTGGAATGAGATTAGATCAACACTTCACAAAGATCATTTTAGTTCTTTGTAACCTTAAATGAAGTAAGGTAATAAAGCATTAAATTAGCATGTTGTAAAATGTCCTGAAGTTTTAATACGCTTTTAAGTGGCAGCTCTAAGCTTATTATCTCCAAAGCTAAAGTCAAAATAAATGTCCTTCATTTGGCAAAATGGAGATGAGATGACAATTTTCAAACAATTAACAAAATATTTTGTGTCTGAATTATTAAGTATAGATTTTCTAATAATTCCCAAATGAGTGTTTTACCTGGATATACACTTTTATCTAACTTGTAACCCTGGATAAAGCCCCATGATTTATCTGTGACATTTTCTCCAGACTGTCTCAAATGTTTCTACAGAAATTTTATACTTTCTTATATTCATCTAACTGAAAATGTAGAAATGATTATAATGATAGCTAGCATTTGTTTAAAGGTTCAGATTTATAAAGGGCTTTTGTAGTCACTTGATCTTTATGCATACTGGTTAGGTTGACAACTCATTATCCTTGTTTTCTGGGCTCCCTGGGGACTTCCTGAAGCTGCCTGATCTGCTCAAGGTCATGAAGCTACAAACTCAGACCATTTTTTTCTGTCCTGGCATACTTGTCACATGTAAATCATATTTCAGACAATTTAAAAGGATGATTTAAGAAATGAATTCCTTCAGCAAATTTAATTTAAGCTGTTGCATTAGCTACAGTGCATACAGAAAGGAAAACTGTTATCAAAATCATGTAATATTTCACTCTTGCTTATAAGTAAGGTCCTACACAATTAATATCAAGGGTATATTTCACAACCCAGGAAAATTTTCTAAATAAGCACTGTCCAGAAGAGTTTTATGTGATAGCCACTAGCCATACGTGGCTACTCACCAATGGTAACTGAACAGAGAGAGATTAATTAACCATTTTTATTTCATTCATTAAATGCAAATTATTGCATTTAAATTTCAAAAGCCATATGTGACCAGCAGTTATTGATTCATAGTATACTTGTGAAAAATTGATTTTCCCTCTTCAATAATTGTACTTTTTCTAGTATACATTTTTTAAGTATTTTTTTTATTTATTTTACATATTGAC
Organism: Peromyscus eremicus; assembly: GCF_949786415.1. Lineage (NCBI taxonomy): Eukaryota > Metazoa > Chordata > Mammalia > Rodentia > Cricetidae > Peromyscus > Peromyscus eremicus. The sequence goes on from NC_081439.1 coordinate 40,776,414, forward strand.
CACAGTTTCCCTTCTCTCCTCTCCTCCCGTTGTTCCCTCCCCCCAAGTCCTTTCTACCCCTCCCCACCATTCACTTCT